>NW_027187322.1:2615875-2634637 GCF_028583685.1 Petaurus breviceps papuanus
CTCTCTCTCTCTCTCTCTCTCTCTCTCTCTCTCTCTCTCTCTCTCTCACACACACACACACACACACACCTCACACTATGGAGGGGGGCACACTCCAGATTCTGTTGGGCAGCTCTGGAGGTGACCTGTCCCAGGGGAGGCGCTGGGGGGTGGGCAGTTGCTAAGGGCAAGAACGTCCTGAGTCACAATGCCCCTTTGGTCCTCTGGGCTCTTGGAGATGCTGGAGCTGAAGAAGCCCATGACTGCTCGGACCTCCTTTAGCTCTGAGACTGTCTCCAGAGTTAATAGCAGGGCCAGCAGCCCCAGGAGCAGGTAACCTGGTGGAGAAGGAGAGTGAGAGTGAGGGAGAGAAGGGATGGGGGCTCCTGGGCTGCCTGGAAAGAGGAGCTGGGCTCCTGCCCCAACTTCCTCTACCCCTTCAGATCCTTGGCTCCTGGGTCCTAGCCTGGGAGAGGCACCTGTCACCATGTCCAATGGGCGGCAAAGCCCTCAGCCCCTGGGGATGGGGAGCAGTGAGGGGTAGAGGGTCAGAAGCAAGGACCTTTAAGGCATCAAGAATCCCCTGACAAGTGGCCAGCTTCCCCTCACTCTACCATTCCTAGCACTGGCTTCTCTGGCCAAGGGGAGCGAGACTGATCTCTCTGCCTTTCTCACAA
Organism: Petaurus breviceps papuanus; assembly: GCF_028583685.1. NCBI lineage: Eukaryota > Metazoa > Chordata > Mammalia > Diprotodontia > Petauridae > Petaurus > Petaurus breviceps. The sequence goes on from NW_027187322.1 coordinate 2,616,532, forward strand.
GAGCTTTCTGTGTAGTTTCTTAAACATTCCAATGGTGGTGAATTGTCTCCTGATGCTAGGAAGAGCCTTCATACCGAAGCGTCCCCCTTAGGGATGCCTGGACACCAAAAGCCATTATTCCCCACCCCAGGTTTCTTTGTCACTCACCTCCTGCTTAAAGTGAAGACCCTGGAAGGTCAGCTATTGCTGCCTCTTCCCCCAAGCTCACCTTAGGAAAAAGCACCAGGTTTGGAGTCAAAGAACCCAGGTTCAAATCTTGACTCTAGCACCTATTACACCTTTAGTGGAATCATCTTTCTCTTCTGTAAATGAGGGACTTGGAGTAAATGATCTTTGTCCCTTTCAGTTCAAAATCCCGAGATCCTCTGCCACACTGGCCTGCCATGGTGCCTGAATTTCCACCATTAGAGTTACTTTTGACTCAAGGACTAAGTGTTTGGTGTAAAGGTGGCTGGACGGTCTCCAGGGTTCTTGGGGTCCCACCCCACCCTTTACTCACAAACGAGAGCCAGCTGGGAGATCCAGTAGAGGGCAGGGTGATGGTCCTGGCCAGGCACGAAGTCCCCCAGCCCAATAGTACTGAGCGACATAAAGCAGAAGTAGCAGGCGTCCAGCAGACTCCAGCGATCCTCTTGGTGCCAGAGCACCAGGGTAGGAAGAAGCACAAAGATGGTCCCAACCATCAGGCTCAGCAGCGAGACTTGGAGCCAGGGGATCCTGGCAGGGGCCAGGCTGTAGCGGGTGGCCACCCAGCTCACCAGGTAGCGCAGTGGCCTCAGCAGGTGCTGCTGCAGGATTGCCACCAGCACAAGACCTGCGGGCAGACCCAGGCCCGCAAAGCCCACACAGAAGGCCTTACCGCCATCGGAGAGCAGGGCTGTGTGGCCATAACCTGGAGGGAAGGGGAGACTGAGCAAGTGGGCTGCCAGACATGAGGGGCTGTCCCCTGCCCATCCCATTCCTGGCAGGGCCCTCGGTACTCTCACACACACAGTCTGAGACCCATGGAAGCCTCCCAAGGTGCTCAATCCCCCAGACCCACAGAACACCCCAATGAAGCAAATACCCTGGCAGCCATCCTTCCGTCCCTGATTCCTAGGCCACCCTGAAATTTTGGGAACTGCCCCTCCCCCAGGTCCCCAACAGAGATACTTCTCAGGGAATGTAGGCATGACAGTTAAATTCTGGGGTGTGCCATTCCCCTCCTCAACTGCAAAACTCAGAGTCTCCAGGTTAGAAAGATCTTCAGAGGCCAGGGCCAACCCAGGCGGGAGCAGGAGTGGTCCCTGTGACTTCCCTGACAAGCAGCCATACAATCTCTTCTCAGAGACCTCCCAAGATGGGGAGCTTGCTACCTGGTCAAGCAGCCCATTCCGCCTGGAATGGCCCTGTTCATTAGCATTACTTTTCTCTCTGCCAAAGGCCAAATTCATTATTTGTCTCTGTCAATTCTTCTCCTGTCTGACTAGAACAATCCTCCTTCTTCAGGGATGCCCTAGCACCAGGCACAAAGCTCTGTGTACTGTAGGCTTTAAGGAAGGTTGACTTGGTTGGGGGGTGACCGGCCCCCTCAACATTGCAGAGAGTCACATCTCAGCTCGAGCTGAGACTCTTCAGGGACCCTCACCTTTGGGTCCAACCTCCCAATTTGACAAGTGGGGAAACTGAGTCCCAGAGAAAGCAATGGCTGGTTTAAGGTCACCCAGCCAGGCTTGCTCAGCGCTGGGCTCAGAGCCTAGGCACCCCAGACCCTTTGTGCTCGTCCGACATTTCCCTGGGATATTGACAGTTGGGGCTCTAAATCACAACCCAATTCAGCAGTGCTCTGGGCAGGACACTGTAGGGGAACATTAAAAAAAAAACACAAAAAACGAAAACGCTATCGCTTACGCCCCCTAGTGGCCTCATAGAATATTCAGAGCCCTGAGGGTCTGGATTCGAATCCTTCTCTACACACTTTCTATCTGTGTGACTAAGGATAAGTCCCTGGTTTTCTCTGAGCCTCAGTTTCCCCATCTGTAAAAATGGAGATAATAATATCCTGGACAAGAGAGGAGTCGGAGCGGGGGAGACCGGGGTGGGGGGCCATCCTTGTCTTCAAATATCTGCAGGGTTGTCACGGGGAAAGGATAAGACATGTTCTTTTTAACTCAAGGGGGCAGAATCGGGGGCGGGAGTAGTAAAGAGGAAAATTGGGCCTGGATCCCAGAAATGTCTTCCCAACAGAGCTGGGAAGGAATGAGTCCTCCATCACTGGAGGGCTTCAAGCAGAAGATGGCTATCCACCTGTCAGAGGAGTCCCAGGGCCTGAGGACCCTCCCAAATCCAAGATTCTGGACTAGGGTCCTGCCCTTCTCCAGTTGCAGAGGGAACAGTAGGTGGGGCTCAGACACAAGACACACCCCTCCTGGCTGTTAAACTGGAGGTACCGGTTGGGGAGCGGCAAGGGCTGGAAGGGTGCCCCCTACACCCCACACTGGGAGTTGTGTTTGTGTGGAGGGTAATCTCTGGTCTTGTCACCGGGATGCCCTATCTAGGAGCTCTGGGACAGGGAGTACATCCACCTGGCCACCATCCCACTCCATAGGGGTCAGCAAAGTGTGGGCTCTGGCATCCAGCCTGGTCCCCTGAACTGTCCCCTTCCTCCAGGGCCCCTTACCTGTGGTGGTGAGGATGCTGACAGCAAAGAACAGGGCAGAGGCAAAGTCCCAGTTCTCAGGCTCAGTGGCATTACCCAACGCAGAGACACCATAAGCCTGGGCTTGCAGGACTGCCTCCAGCAGCACTTCCAGCTTTCCGGGGGACAGGCAATGCTGGTGGTCTGCCTGGAAGGCAGCCAGGTGCCCCAGCAGCTGTTCTCGGAGCCTGTGCTCAGGTGGACCCTCAATGGCCATGAACACAGCAGACCCTAGCAGTAAATAGACCAGGTAACAGGCCAGGAGCAGCCAGTATCGGGCCCTGGGCCCCATGCCCAGCATCATTCCTGCTGCTCAGACCCAGTTCCTGGGCTCTAAGGGGCAGGGACAGAGAGCAAGCAGCTGAGAAACACAGCTCCTGGGTGCTGGGAGGAGAACTAGGGTGGTGCCCTGTGCGGGTGAATGATAGGGGATGAGAGCCTGGGATGAGGGAGGAGCCTGACACTAGAGGTGTGTGGGCTGGGGACCAGGTAGAGTTATGGGAATCACCTTAAAGCCACGGAAGCATCTTGAATTTACAGAGGGAACAGAGGGAAAGAGATTTGTTCAAGCACACTCCACCATTAGCAGAACCCATAGGTCCTGGAACACCTTCCTCCTTTCCACCCCACTCCCCCTCACATTCTCAGGCGGACACTTTGCCAGCCATAGGAGGGAGGCAGGGGAGAGGTCATGGTATCCCACAAGCATCCCAGAATCCAGATCTGGGAAAGGCTTAGGAGATTATCTGGGCCACCACCCTCATTTCATAGGTGGGGAAACTGAGGACCAGATAAGCCCCAGATCCCCAGGCCGAGCTCCCACAGGTTCTAAGGCCTTCAATGAAAACCCAGGGCTTAAGATGCCCACTGCAACATCTTCCCCGTCCCACTAATCATCCGGACAGCAGCCAAACTTGAAGGGTTTTGTTGGGGGCCCCCTTAGGAGTGCTTATTACTGTCTGTCCCCCTGCCTGGGATGCTTGCCCATGCCACCTCAGCCTCCTACCGCCCCCTGATGCCTAGAAAACTATCCCACTGCTCCCTTCTACAGGCTTCCTTTTCCTGATGCCCCCAACTGTTAGTGCTCCCCTCCCCCACACTCTCTCCCTCTCTCCCCGCCTCCCACCGCGCCCCCCCCCCCATGGCAGACCCTCATCAATCACTTCACCCCCTGGATCATTGCCGTAGCTGTTGGAGGCGGTGCCTCCCTCAAGGCTCCCCTCCCTCCAGGCCACCCCTATATTCAGCCACCAAAAGGATTTTCCTCAAGCCCAGGTCTGATCCCATCACCCCCTACTCAACAAACTCCAGGGGTTCCCTATGGCTGCCAGGATTGGCTGCCAAATTCTACTTGACCTTCAGAGCCTCCTTTCCAGTCTTCTCACACTTTACTCCCCAATACAGACTCAGATCCAGTGATCCTGACGTTCTTTAGTTGCCCCCCGGGGCTGGGAGGCTCTCCCTCCTCTGCTCTGACCGCTGACCTTCCTGGCTTCCTTTAAGGCCCAACCAAAAGCCCACCTTCTCTGGGCAGCCTTCCCCAGCCCCCCCCGTGACTCCAGCATTTTCCTTTGGTTAATTATATCCTATATTGAACTTGCTAACTATTCATTTGCATGTTATTTCCCCCATTAGAATGTAAGCTTCTTGAGGGTAGACTGTCTTGCTTGTGCATTTAAAAAAAATATATTCATTCCAAACTATTCCTTGAGTTCCAGATTTCCCTTCTGCCCTTCCCACACCATGCCAGAGCTGGCCAGCCTTCGGAGCCTCGTCTCTAAGTCGGCAAGGAGAGAAATTCGAGAAGGTAATCTGGAGAGCAGGATGCTCACTTCTGTCTCTTATGTCTGAAATCCCCACCCTTGTCAATCAATGAGTCTCCCAACTCCTGACAGCTCTCCAGGTCCCAGGGCCAGTTATTCCCAGAATCCTCTCCAGTAGTCAAACAGAATAAAGCTGAGCCAGTGTAGACAGACAAAGTTTATTTGGTTTCAGTGGCACTCCGGGGCCTAGAGTCTAGGCTGTGACCTCCAGGGCTGGGAGGGGGGGAGGAGTGTTCTGGGAATCCCCATCCCTGAGGACCCGATAAGCTGCAATGGGGAGTCAGCTCCTGCCACCCTTAGGGAGGAGTCCCCATTCCAGACACTCTCTCGGCCACTGGCTCGAGGAAACACAGTGGCATACACCCCATGGGCCGTGATGGCCCAGTCACTGCTGGACACATCGGTCCCTCCCTCACCCCTGTCCCCAGGCACAACCACATAGCTTTGCACTCCCTGCCTCCCATCCTGGGGCCAGGGGAAGGGCAGACAGTGATTCCCTGAGACTGGTTCTGGTGCCCCCTAAACCAGCCAGTTACAGTGTTGAGCCCCAATAGGGGAAGAAGAGGGGCAAGGGACTGGCTTCAGGGGTCCCCTAGAGATTGGAGGGGCAGGGATGACCCCAGCCTCCCCTCTGGACTCCCCTAGGTCCAGTGTTAAGGCTTCAGGTGAAGCGTAGTGTTCCAGGGAAAGGAGGTTTCATCCCCATCTTGTGCCCTGCCCCCCTCTAAAACAAAAAGCCACCTTTGAGAACTGAGAGCCTCTGGAAAACACTGAGGCAGTTGGGAAAAGGCCCTAGCTCCTAGAGACTGCTTAGTCCCTTTCAGAGGGACTGGGGGAATAGTGGACAGTGGCCTTCTGGGGGTCCTGCCCCTTTCTCCTTTTCCAGTGTATACAGTGGCTCCTGGAGAGGAGGGTCCCCCTCTGGCTGAAGGTCCCCCTTGGGGGGCATCCACCTTCCCAGGGCCAGCTCCCTGAAAGGCTTTGAGATGCTCCCACCTCACTGTGGGGTGTGCCTTGCTTCCCCTCACTCAGGGGCTCCCCTCTGGTTCTGTGGCTCCCCAAGGAGCCTGGCTCCCCATGTCTTTGGTCTGGGCTCTCCTGTTCTGGGGGGACTCTGGGCCAAAAGGGCTAAAGGGTGGGGGGTCCCGGAAAGGGTCTGAGTCTGGGAACAGGGTCCAGGGGGCTCGCCGTGGGGTAGGCTGTGGAGACGGAAGTGGGGATGGGCGGGGTCCAGTGGACACAAAACTCCAGGGGTCAATGCGGCTCCGGAGGGGTGAAGGCCGAGGCCTGCTGATGAGGCCCAGCGTTGGGGATCGGGGGGTGCCAGGAGGGGAACGGAAGGCCCCAGGAAGGGGGGAGACAGCCCCACCTGCAAGGAAAGCAGAGGAGAAGCTTAACACAGGACAGCATTGGGCCCTAGGTCAACCCTCCCACCACCCTCCTGAGGCCCAGGCCTCCTCCTTCTCACTACAGGAGGCCGCTTCTGAAGAAGCACCAGCTAAAAGAAGGGAAACAGCGGGGTGCCCTGGAGGAGCCCCCAAGGCTCCCACTGGCTCCACAGAAAGGTGCTGTGCTAGGCAAGCTCCCGTCCTAAGGGCCCCTCAGCTCCCACCTTCTGCGTTCTGTCTTATCCAGCTCTGATGCTCGACAACCTCTTCTAGACCTGACATCCCTGATCTAAGGGCCCTCTCAGTCCTGATGTTCTGAGTTCCAAGTCCCCTTCTCCTTCTGATAAACAGACGGCTACTCTGTGGAGGCCGGAGGTCCAGTCCCTTCCCTAGGGCTGGGCCTCCTTACCCCGTGTCGCCTCCTCTCGGCGGGGACTTTTGGCAGAGGGCTGCCCCCCAGGGGTTCCCAGGTCAAACAGGGGTGGGGTGGCAGGTGTCTCAGCATCGAGGCTCAGTGGAGAGGTCGGGGCATCTGGAGTTTTGGGAGAGAAGCGAATGAGGGGGGAGGGCGGCGATGATGATGCCTCTTCGGGGGTGGCGTCTCCTTTGTCTCGGGCCCCACTGCCAGCCTGCTGTAGGTCCCGGCCCAGCCCCAGAGAGGCTAGCAGGGCTGTCCCCCGGAGCAGGGCACGCTGGATGATCTTGGGGGTCCCGCTACGGTCCGAGGGGCTCACTCGCCGTGGCTCCTCAGGCTCTGGGGGGCGGATGTCACCTGAGGAGGGAGCACAGAGCCGGGGGGGGGGCCTCAGGGCACAGAAAAGGGAGGCCAGGGGAAGAATGCAGCACCCACGAGGCTTCACCCTTCTCCCCCTCCACTCCCTTCAGAAGCAGTCCTTTATGCCTGGGTCTTTGAGTCACTGCCTTGAGCCTCTGGGCTCAAAGGGCTTCAGTGACTCCCTTCAGGTTCTGTGAAAGGTGCACCTCCAACATGGGGCCTTTTCTGACCCCCTCCCACATCCACATCTCCCCCCGAACACAATGACCATCTCCGTCTCTGCTTCTTGTTCCCCTCCAATAACATCAGCTTCTCAAGGGCAGAGAGGGGCTTGTCTTTGTCTTTGCAACCTCAGGGAGTCCCACCATGTGTGGTATACAGCAGGTACTTGATAAATGCTGGTTGAGCTCAATGCATTTGATTTCTCTTTGAGCCACTCCTGGAGAGAGGGACTGATCAAGGATGGCATCCCTCCCCCTCCAAATACAGTTATCTCTAAGCCCCTGAGTGCCCCCAGGAAGCTCGGCCCCTAGCCTGCCAACACTGTTCACAGCATTGAACAGGAGTCCTGTCTCCCCATGTGGTCTGTGGGGAGCTCCAGGAGGGTGGGGACAGAGGCTTTACCTTCTCCAGTCTCAGTCAGCCTCCCTTCCCCCTTTGGTTCCCACGGTATTCCCAAGCACACAGTAGGACTAACCCAGGACACTTGGCTCCCAGCCTCCTCCCCATAGTTTCGTCTTCCTGTCTCCAGGGACACAGCAGGGGCAAGCTACAGAGAATTGCTGCCTTCTGGGAGCCACAAATTACTGGGGGAACAGTGAGTTATCATGGAGGCTTCCCCTAGGAGGCGACCACTGAGTTAATCCTTGTGAAGGCAGGCACAGATCCAGGAGGGGAGGTTAGTCGGACTGGCTGGAATGAAGGGCTTAGGAAAGGGGAGGAATGTGGGTCACACTGGCAAGGAGGCTGGCGCTGCGGGGCCCTTCTCCTTCCTTGGGCCTCCTCTGGCACAGCCTGAATCTGCCATTTCAGACACTTTGGGTCTTGCACATTCATCCTTTCTCAGTCCCAGTGCCAGCTCCTCAAGTCCGAGGATTTGAGCCTTATTCCCTTGGCACTGTCCCGGGCACACAGCAAGGTCCCTCACCCATCCTTGTGGGTGCCACTGTGTCCCCTCCTCCCAACACCCCCCACCAGCCGTCTCCTGCAGGAGAGGCTCCATTGGTCCGTCTGACACAGAGAGAAGACAGGGCCTGTGTTCATTCAACCACTCTGGTTCTACCTTGGGGACACAGGCTTCTACCAATCAGATGGCAGGACAAGCGCCCAGGGGCCCCTAGCAAGTATAAGAAATGTCCTCCGGGTGGCTCAGTAAGTAAGAGTACCAGCCCCAGAGTCGGGATGACCTGGGATCAAATCCGGGCTTTGATACTCAGCACCACACCCAGAAATAACTGGCCCTGTAACCTTGAGCAAGTCACTTAAGCCCAGTTGCTTAAAAAAAAAAAAACGATCCTCGTGGCCATCCAGGACAGGCCAAGGGCTCTGTCTCCCAGAGCGGACCCCGAAGGGTCGTGGTCTGGCAGAAGAGAACACTCACCATTGAGCGTGGGGGGTGTGGATGGAGACCCCAGCGGGGATGAATCATTGGAGTCCAGGTACCAGGTAGTCTCATCCATTCGGGACTGCCTCCTGGGGAATGGAGGAGAGCAGAGGTGAGCGGCAGAGGCTGGGGAAGGGGTAGAGGCGTCTGTGGACAGGCTGGGGCCGAATCTGAACACTCACTCACCTCCCGTTCTGAGCCTCCCCTGGCTTAGGGGATCCAGGCCCCCAGGCCCAGCAAGGTCGGCGCTCCCCATTTCCTGGGTCTTCCAAGCGTCGTGGGGACTGGCGACCCCAAACCTGTCCCGTGTCTGCAGCTTCCACTGAGGATGGAAGAAGAGCCAAGTCAGGGCCCCGCTCCCTTCCCCCCTGGGGGCTAAGCAGCAGGAATCCCAGGGTGACACTGCCCTTCGCGCTGGAGCGGCTGGGAAGGCAGGGCTCGGGGGCCTCCAGCGCTGGGCGAAGGGCAAGCCCTGCCCCCCATTCCCTGTGCAATCTTGCCCACGGCATGCAGCCCTCTGGGACTCAGTTTCTCCTTCCAGGGCTAACAATCAGAGCTCCGGGTCTCTTACACTGGATGGCCCTGAAGCGTGGGAAAGTGGGGGAGTCCCCGGCCCCGACCTCAAAGACGTTTTTCCTCCGGTCCAAACCAGGAGAGGCTTGCACAGTGATTCGGTGCTTGAAGTCTAGGCGCGGACACAGGGAGAGACAAGTGAGCAGGAAGGGGCCGAGCCTCGGCTCCAAGGCCCCGCCCCTGCCCACCCGGAGCCACTCACGAGGCAGCATGCAAATAAACTCCTTCTGGGCCCCGCCCCGCCCCCTCACCCAGAGGCATGCTGATCCTCTCGCCGCCGTCCCGCGCCCGCAGCTTGCTGCGCTTGAAGGTGCCCCGGCGGCGGCGCACGTGCGGCCGCTCTCGGTCCACCTGCTGCAGGAGCAGGGTCAGCTCGCGCTCGAACACCTCCAGCTCCCACTGCGCCAGCAGGTGCTCGCGCCGACGCAGCTGCTCGGCCTGGGAGCGCTGCTCGCGAGCAGCCCGGGTCAGCTCCTCCTCACGGCTGAGCAGCTCCTGGGGGCGGGGGGCGGGGCGTCACGGGCCGCCCCGCCCCCCAGGGGATGGCCCCCCCTCCAGCCCCGCCCCCGGGAGAGTCCCCTCTCCTCCAGGACTCGGGAGCCCCGTTCTTAGGGGATGCCTCCCCCCGGAATGTACCCTCCCCAGACCTCCCCCTCCCGTACTACCACCCAGGCTCAGAGATGGAGGACTGGGGAGCCAGCTGCCCCTCCAGACCTGCTTAGCTGTGGTCCGGACTCTCGGGCCTCACTAGGAACTTTATTCATCATCTGCGCTCCTGGTCTCCAGTGGCCTTCTTTCCAGGGCCCCAGGTGTCCTGCCCCCCCAGCCCCATCTTGTGTGGCTGGAGCTTGGATATGACACCTGGGCTCAGATCCCGGTTCTGCTCTTTCCTCCCTGCACAGCCCGTGTTCAGCCCTCCCATCCCTGCCCAGGGCCCAGGGAGCCAGCACCTTTTCCTTTGCCCGGATTTCATCGAAGAGACCCTGGATCTCCCGCTTCCAGCCATCTTGCATGGAGTGGAAGGAGTCCCGGGGCATTTCCCTCAACACCTGGGCTTCCAACGCTGAGAGCTGCTGCAAGATGACTGAGAAGTCTGGCCGGCGGTGGGGGTCCTGTGCCCAGCAGTCTTGGGAGAAAGGGGGGGACTGTCTGTTTCTTCCTGCCCTGCCCCCAAACCCTCTCCATCACCAGTGCAAGCTCCCCCTCCCCGGCACCCTGCATTCTCAGCTCCCTTACCAGCCATGAGCTGACCAAAGGGCTCCGGACAGGTGGAGGGGATGGGAAGGGTGAGCTTGTTGACGGCTACTCCGTAGGCCACAGCCAGGCCGTCAATGCCTCGGTAGGGCACCTCCCCAGTCAGCAGCTCCCACAGCAGCACACCAAAGCTGTAGGCCAGAGGAAGAAGCTGCGTCAGCCCCCCCTGCCTTCTGGCGTCCCCCACCCCCTCTTGCAGTCAGGGTCCCCAGACCTCCAGACGTCGCTGCCCTTGGAGAAGGTGGAGGCCTTGATGACTTCAGGGGCCATCCAGGCATAGGTCCCGGCAGCACTCATCTGAGTGGTCTTGTGCCACTCTCGGGCCAGGCCAAAGTCAGTGATCTTCAGGGTCTTGTGCTCCACATCGTCCCCCTCAACCGGCTGCAGCAGCAGGACTGGGGTGAGAGAGAGCCCGTGAGCAGGGAAAGGTCCCCAGGGCCCTTCCCCTCACCAGCGAGCCTCAGATGGTGGGGCAGAGGTTGGAGGTCTGCTCATCTGGGGATGGGGTAGATGTCAGGTTCTGGGAGGCCCACCAAGGCAGAAGCCCGGACTGGTCACTCAACAGGGATGGTTACCATAAGGCTTCCTCTGCTCTGACCACACTGGCTGCTGCCCTGCTCAAAAAAACCCTGTGCCTCCCTAGGGACCCTAGGAGAACACAGGGACAATGCCTCATCTAGTCTGATTCTGCCATCTCCTGCCTCCAAGCGTTTGGCTAGCCTTTCCTCCATGCCTGGAAGGCACACCCTCCTCACCTCTGCCCTCTAGATTTCCTTTCTAGGTTCTCTCATGGGGTCTTCTCTGAACCCTGGAGACCCCTCTGGCTGTCCGTATCCTCTTCTTTCCTAGACTACCCTAGGGTGTGTTGTTTCTGATTTCTCCTTAGGCCCCCCCCCCCAGTTTTTATTTAATTGTGGAAAAAGCACTGGCCCAAGTCGGAGAAGCCAACCTTCGAGCTCACCTCTGGTACATACCAGCAGGACTCTGAGCCCAAGACCCCTCTCTGGGCCTTGGTTTCCACATCTGTAAAATGGAGCGGGGGGAGGACAGGGGAGGCATGAACTAGGTGGCCCCCAAGGATCCTTCCAGCCAGGCAGGCCAGGTAGGAAGACTGAAATTCAAATTCTGCCTCACACTTAATAGTTGTGACAGCAAGAGTGACCGACCCATGTGCCTCAGTTTCCTGATCTATACAATGGGGATGATAATTGCACGTCCCTCATAGGGTTATTTCAAGACTCAAGGTAATATTTGTGGAGCTCAGCACAGTGCCTGGCATACAGCAGGAGACCCTCAGGTCCCTGAGGACAAAGCTGAGGCTGGAGCCTGACAGCTGCAGTTTTACCAGAATGATTAAAAACCAGTTCCTTTCTCTAGAGTCGTCAGGTTTCCCAGAAACTTGGGCACGTGATCTCACTGGCCTGAGTCTGCGTTGGGGATGCCACAACGGGTTCCCCTTTTATGGATGATGGGACTGAAGCTCCACGGGCAGAGCTGAGCCCCAGCTAGGGCGGGTCTCCAGAGGAATTTGAACCCAGGCTTCCCTGACCCCAAGTCAGTGCTCTCTGATGAAGCCAGGCCCAGTGCTGGGGGGAGGGGGGGCGGGGAGCCAAGGAAGGGGATTCCTTTCTACCTCTAGATCATTTTATTTCCTGTTTCCTCCTGGGCCTCAGCCCCACCCTCAGGCTGTTGCCTTAAACTTTGGAGAGGCAGCCAGGAGACTATGGGAGAAGCCCTGCCCTAGAGTTCAAATCCCATCTGGGTGCTCCCTACTTGATCAACGTTGGGCCCATTCCTTCTCCCTGGGTCTCAGTTTTCTCGTCTGTAAAGAACCTAGGAGCCCAGGAGCTCCTCTTGTCCATCACACCATTCCTTCCAGCTGGCACCACCTGGAAAGGGGTCCTTTTAAGTTTCCTGGTGGCCTCCCCATCCTATCTCAAAAGCAGGGACAGCTGGGGCAGCTAGGTGGTACAGTGGCCCTGGAGTCAAAAGGATCTGAGTTCAAATCTGACCTTAGACATTTACTAGTTGTGTGACTCTGGGCAAGTCACCTCTGATTCACCCCCCCCCCCCCAAAAAAAAGGGGGCAGAGAGGGCAAGGGCAGCTGGGGCCCAGGCAAGTCAGAGGACTCTCCTCAGGTCATACAGGAAGGCCAAAGCAGAGCCCAGACTCAAGCCAAAGCTGGGCAGAGCCATGATTACATCCAGAGGGCCCCAGGAGGAATGGCTTTGAAGGCTATGATCTCTGACAAGTGGGGGGCGGGGCCCTTCATGCCCCCATCCCTGAGCTCCTGCCACACAGTCCTGGCCAGATCTGGGGAACTCTAAGCTTGAAGGGCCCTTGGAGACCAGTTTCCCCAGGGGAATGTAAGCTCCCTGAGGACAAGAATAATTTTATTTTCTGTCTCATTAGTCCCACCTGGATAGTAGACACTTAATAAAATTCTCACTGAATTGAATTGACTGGTGCTCTCTCACTGGACAGATGAGGAAACTGAGGCCCAGAGAGACAGAGTCAGCCCTAGGCTGTGTCCTGAGCCCCAATCTGGACAGCTGAACTTTGGAGGGAAGTGGCCTGCTGGTTTCAGCTCTAGTCCTGTCTTTCTAGGCTTCCCTGAGGGGTCTCATGGCCCTGGCTCACTCAGCCTAGCCCTGCCCAGCACAAAAGCCCCCCTCAGTTCAGCACTGGTTCCAGAGCCCTGGACTTGGCCCCCAAGGCCGCCCACCTCCATGGGGCCCTGGGCTGGCTCTGTCCCTCAGGCTCTGTCCAGACTTCTTCCCCTTCCCTTCCTGGTCCTGCCAGCTTCCCCTTTCTAAGCAACCTCAGTCAGGAAAGTCAGGGGGTGAGGGGAGCAGGGCAGCCCTGAAGAACTAGTCCTGTGACTCGTGGGCCTGGAGAATTCCCTCCCTCCTCTCCCCCTTCCAAGGCTCACAAGGACCCCATTGTCCAGGCCACTACAGGAAAATCAGCCCATTGTTTTCTGCCATGTCCCCCCACCCTGGGGATAGGGATCCCCCCCTTCCACCCCCAGTGCACTCAGGACTCCTGGACCCAGGACTGGGGAGTCTAGAGGAAGGTGAGATGCCCAAGGTGCCTAGGCTACAGGGGCCACACCAGAGCTCAGCAGCCCACCCAGAGGGGGTTTGATCAGGGGGGTGCTGCTCCCAGCTCTCCCCCCAGTCCAGCCACCCCCACAGCCAGCTGGGCCTGGAGAGGGAGAGGGAGCAAGGAGGCCAGGGCAGGGACAGGAAGCCCGTTCAGGAAACGCAGGAAGTAGCAGGGAGGGTGGGGAGTGGGGGCTCAGGCCATTGTTCCATTTTCTCTGTAAAGAGAAGGGAAGAAAAACAGAAGCCAGGAGTCCCCTCCCCCCCAGCCAGGGGTCCAGCCTGCTGGGGAATCCCCCCTCCTGGCGGGGCACAGGGCTGGGGATGGGGGTAGAAGGGGGGATAGGGACCCTTCCTGGTGTTCATGGACTCCTTCCCTCCAGCCTAAGAAGCCAGAAGTGGGAAGGGAAGGCTGGAAACTCTGGGCCCAGCAGAGATGCAGAGACCCAGAGCCGTAAGGGACCTCAGACTTTGTCTGGTCTCAGCCTCTCCTTTGACTTGGGGAAACAGGCTCAGAGAGGTTCGATGGTCCAGTCATCCACGGTTAATTGGGATTGAATGCAGGGCCTGACTTCCCACTGCTTTCCCCCAAATTGCACTGAGCAGGGGCCCATCTCTCTCTGCTTTCTCCTGATATAGCGATGGTGAGTCCCCCATCCAGGACAGAAGGACCCAGAACTCCCCAGCCCCTGGCTCGGGAGGCCAAGTGGCCCCCTCTGCTACCTGCCCCACTTTCCAAGGCTTCGGGACCCAGCTCCTCGGCCTGGCATCTGACACCTCAATCTCAGTCCAGGGCCATGGTCTAGACTAGACTCCACCCCCCTCTCCTGGGCTGGACATTCCCCTCTTCGAGACTTTGATGCTGAAATGTTCTACCCTCTTTCTCCTGCTGGGTCGCACCTTAGCCCTTCTTCCTCCAAGAAGCCTTCCCTGGCTTCGTGGGCCCCAGATGGCAGAGGGTCTGTGCCACACACAGCACTCTTTCACACTGTCCCATACATGGGTTCATCTTCTGTCTGCAGGCAGACTGAGGGCAGGTCCTCGCACTGCCCCAGGCAACACTTAGAAGTCCAGCCTTTCATTAATGACAGGGATGGCTAGACAATCACTGAATCTAACCTCTCTTCTGCTCAGCTGAGGAAACTAGAACCCAGAGAGGGAAAGTGACTTCCCCGAGGTCTCACAGCAAGTCACTGGCCAAGATGGACAAAGACCCTACTATTCTGCCAGGTCTAGTGCCCTTAGAAACAGTTTTGGGGGGAAAAATATGAAAACATACATTCAAGAAACAACTGCTTACTTAAACTGGGCACTGGGGGGAAGGCAGTGGGGGAACAGACCAGCTTCCTGCCCTCCAGGAATAGAGAGTCTAGAAGGCAGACTAGAGCTGGGCAGCTAACGGTCATCAGGGCAAATGTGTTGGGGACGAGCCAAACGGCCTGGGAGGTGGGAGGGAACGCTGGGCATGTCGGCGGTCAGAGAAGGCTTCCTGAGGAGAGAGGTGGATGAGGCTGCACCAGGACCTCTCTTTCAATGACTAAGAGAGCCTAGTGTCTCTTTCACAAAGCTCCACAAGTTACTGTCAGAGGCGGAGACTTTCGGGTGGAGGCTGGACTATTCAGAGAAACAAATACTGATTTAAGCCCCTACTACATTCAAGGCCCTGCCTTCCAGTGGGGTAGCCCTGCTCCAGGTTGGTGTTTGCTGGTGGCTCCAGAACCCTTAGGCAGACTGAGTAGAGAAGGTAAAGGCTGCACCTCCAGCCCAGCCTCCCTAGCACCCCCAGGGCAGTAAGGCCCTGGCCACCCTGAAGAAGCCTGCAGGTCCCTTCCCCTCTCCGGCCTCAGTTTCCTTGGCCTGGATCCCATATGATCTAAGGGTTCCTCCAACTCAGACATTCTCTGATCTTATGCCTAGGGTGGAGTAGGGGGAGAAGTCAGTGTTTCTGGAGCCAGGTTGCAAGCCTGGAAACGTCTCTAGGTTTGGAATCAAATGAGTGAAGTTCAGAGTGGCCCTGGGAAAATCACTTCCCTTCTCTCTCCCTGTTTTCTCTCTGCTAAATGGGGACACAGGGGCCCCACTTACCTTACAGGGAACAGAGAGGAAGGGGAGTTAACCTGGGAGCTGAAGCCCCAGCCACCTTCCTTCCAACTGCTCTCTCCAGGGGCAGGATTTAGAGAGAGCTGTTAGCTCTCCGGTTCCTGGTGGCCTGCCCCACTCCGGCCTGCCAGCCAGTCCTTCCTGGGGGACCCTAGGTTATCTGGGGAGGGGGGCCAGGGGTGGGGAGAGCTAAGCCCCCCGCAGAGCTTGGAGAGTCCAGCCTGGGAAGGGGCAGGGATGGAAGCACCTTACTCACTGTTGTTAGACTTGAGGTCCCGGTGGATGACGGGGACCAGTGCCTCACAGTGCAGGTAGTGCATGCCCCTGGCGATCTGCACGCCCCAGTTGACCAGCACGTGAGGGGGGACCCTGCGGCCGGCCAGCGCGCGGCTGAGGGGGCCCCCCGCGGCGTACTCCATCACCAGGCACAGGTTGGGCTCCTCCAGGCACACCGCCTTGAGCGCGATGATGTTGGGGTGCGCCAGCATGGCAAAGAGGCGAGCCTCCTGGCGCACGCTCTCGGCGGTCACGCTGATGTCCTCGTCGGGGTCCTGGCGGGCCGCCTTGACCGCCACCAGCTCGCCCCTCCAGCTGCCCCGGTACACCTTCCCGAAGCCCCCCACTCCGATCACCTCCTCCAGGCGCAGCTCCTGGAAGCGGGCCACCTCGGGCTGCGGGGGGCTGCCGCGGGACACGTAGTTGGAGGGGAAGATGCCCACCTGGTCGCCCACCTTGCCTGCCCACCAGCCCTCGTCCCCGGAGATGGCCGCGTCCCGGGACAGCACCTCCACCCGGTCGCCCTTGCGCAGGGTCAGCTCGTCGCGGCCGCTGGCCTCGTAGTCAAAGAGCGCCGTCCACACGGGGTTGGAGTAGGCGGTCTTGGGGGCGCCCTCGGCCCGCCCCCCTCCGTTCCAGGCCCCGAGGGGGCTCTTGAGGAGCAGGTTCTTCAGGGGCTCCATTGCGGGGGAAGCCCCGCGCGCATAGGCTCGGGGGCTAGAGCACGCTCCTCATTCTAACAGATGGGGAAACCGAGGCCGGGAGAGGCGCTCCGCCGCCGCCCCCCCCCCATCGCGGGGGGGGGGAGCAGGGCCGGCCGGGAGGGCGGGGCGCCCGGGGGCGCCGCCTCGGGACCATGGGGGGACCCTGGCGCTGGCTCCGCTCCTCCTCCTCCTCCTCCTCTCCTCCGCCCGGCCGCGCTCCCTCCCGAGGTCTCTTTGTACTTTGGCCCCGGGGCGGGAGGCGGCGGTGGCGGCGGCGGGGGAGGAGTTTCGCTTTTTTCCGCTCTTCTCCCTCCTGCAGGAAACAGCATCAGATGACGCTGGCCCCGCGGGGCGGCCCCGGCCGGGGGACACCGAACCCCACGCCCGGCCCCGGGGGGGAACCCCGCGCGGGCGCCCACCGCAGCAAGCTGCCACACCCGCGGCCGCCCGGGGGACCCAGGGGGAAACTGAGGCGAGAGGAGGAGCAGGAGCGCGCCCGGGCTCTGGCGCCGGCTGGGCCTGAGGGCGCGCTCCTCCGTGCCCCGGGAGCCTTTACCGGGCTCCTCCGCGCCTTCGGAGAAGGGGCCGAGGTGGCATTGCCTGCCGCCGCCTCAGCTCCGAGGAGTGCCTGTCTCTTTAAGAAAGTCGATGCCATCTGCAATCTCCTACTTTTGCCTGCTCTGAGAATTTTCGGCCCAGGCACTAGCCGAGTCTGGGCCGTGACCTAAAAAACGGAAGCGACTCTGGCGGGCTCATCCCAGTGACGTCACCCACCCTCCGGGCTACAGAATGGGGCGGGCCGTAGGGGAGGAGGTACCGCCCTCCTACTCCCAAGCCCCAAGATCTTAGCCATCCGGGCTCCCTGAGGATGTCCCATTGGCAAAGTTGCATATCAGTATTCCCCTCGGACCCAATGGCCATCCGGCTCTTGTCTGAGCTCCACCCCCTCCCAGCCTCAGAGCGTCCTCGGCTTTGGCTGTGCACATGCGTTCCAGCAGTTTCACCCTGGTCCTGTGGCTTCCCCAGTCCCCACTCCCGAGCCGTCAGAGCCCGGGCTTTCAGCATCCACGCATGCGCCGATTTCTCTGCTACTGCCCATGCTCGTTTCTATAGAATTAGCGAGCTGGACCTAGACTTAAGGCAGTCGCTAGTTTAATTTTAACTCTGTTTTTTGACGTACAGGGAAACTGAGGCCCTGCGAAGTTTATCCCGGCTGTATTCATCACACAATTCATACTGAATTTAATTCTCTCAGTCTTTCTTTGTGCCTGGCGCTGGGATTATCCCCATTTTAAAGATGAGGCCCACAGAGCTTGTCCTGAGCGAATGAATCCTCGTGCTCCTTGAACTTGGTTGTTCCTGACTCTGCTGACGCATATCTTGTAGTTCCGCAGTTGTTTGCATACTGCTCCTCCCCACCCCTTAGAATGTAAGCTCCTTGAGGGCAAGGTCTCTGTTTTTGCCTTTTTATCCCCAGCGCTCAGCAGAGTGCTTCCACACCACACCGACTGCTTCCTCCAGGTTGAGTGACAGGCCCCAGCTCCGCAGCCTCAGAAGCGGGATTCAGTTCGTAGCCGGCCGACCGCTCCTCCCCAGCCACCTATCGGCTTTCCCCCCATTGCGCAGGCGCTTTGGGTGCCTCTTTTCCTCTCCCGTCCCTGGGTTTTCCCAGCCGGGATTGCTCCTCCCCCGACCCTGTCTGACCCCGCCCAGAGATCGGGACGCTTGGCATGGGCGCCTGCGTACTACCGTCCTCGGCATCCCGGCGCACGCGCAGTCCTTCGTGGCGACTTTTCCCTTTCCGGGTCCCCCCCTCCCTGGGTCCGGC
>NW_027187322.1:2635037-2663446 GCF_028583685.1 Petaurus breviceps papuanus
GCTGCTGCTGTGCACAGGGGAGAGGACAGGAGGCTCCCGTGTGTGCCCCCCCTGAGCAGGTGCCTGGGGGGAGGGGATGTTGCTGTGCACAGGGGAAGCGCCCTGTGTACCTAGCTGTGCAGCTGCGGGCAGAGAAGAGCAGCCACTCAGGCCGCATGGGAGGGCACTAGGGTGGGGCCGGGCCGCGCGGCCCCTCAGCACCCCTGCCTCGGCTCCCAGGTCCTGCCCCCCAGCATGGTGGTGGCAGCCGCCTACTGCCTCGTCGTGGCCATCATCTTCACCACCATCAAGACTGTGAACTACCGGCTGCACGCCATGTTCGACCAGGGGGAGATCGTGGAGAAGAGGAACTCGACTCTGGGGGAGGCGGAGGAAGAGCCTGCCCCCGGGGGCGGCGACGCACCCAGGTAGCATGGGCCCAGCGGGAGGGCGGGAAGGGGAGCCTGGGACCCACTCCGTGTGGCGGGTCCTCACCCTGTCCCCAAACCCACAGGGATCCTGGTGTGGAGATGACGGTGTTCCGGAAAGTGAGCTCCACGCCCCCTGTGCGCTGCAGCTCCCAGCATTCCGTGTTTGGTTTCAATCAGGTCACGGTGAGCCAGCCCTCACTGCATCCTCCCGGGGAGCTCGGGACTCTGCCCCGTGGCTTCCCCCCCTTGCGCGGCCCTCTCTGCTCTGGGGACTTCGCTTCCGTGGCCTCAGAATTGCTTCCTCAAATCCTTGTCTTTTTCCTCCATCAGGAGCTGATTCCCCGGATAGAGGACTCTGGGCCTCTGAGAGGTAAGAGCTTGTAGCTTCCTCCATGGCAGCTCAGAGGCCTGGTCCCAGGTTCCCTGCTCTCCCTCAGTGTTTGGGGAGGTCAGAGCTGACGGGCCATTCACATTGCAGATATCAAGGAACTGGTTCGAGAGCAAGGCAGCAACAACGTCATCGTGACTGCGGCCGATCGAGAGATGCTAAAGCTGAGCTCTCCGGAGAAGCTGCGTGAGTGGGCCTGGGGTGGGGGAGGCGGGTGTCTGAGCCTCGCCCCACCAGCTCCTGGGCTGCTCACTCTTCCTTTGGCTTGTTTCCATTGCAGTCGGAGATCTCCCCCAGACTCCCCCGGGCCCTTCTGCTCCAGAACCTTCACTGCCCAGCACAGACTCCTCAGAGCGTTCTCCCCTGGCTGGAAACAGGGGGACCCCCTGGAGTGGGGAAAGTGTAGCTGACACTCCCATGAGCCCCCTGCTCAAAGGGAGCCTCAGCCAGGAGCTGAGCAAAAGCTTCCTGAACCTGACTCTTCCTGACCGGCCGCTTGTGCGCACCAGCAGCCGCAAGGAGAAGCGTGGGGGGTCTGGCTATCAGCCTCTAGACCGCCAGGGCTCGGGGGATCCTGTGCCCCAGAAGGCTGGCTCTTCCGATTCCTGTTACAGCGGCACTGACAAGGAGACCCTGAGCAGCTTTAAGAGTGAGAAGACCAACTCCACACACCTGGACAGTCCCCCCACAGGCCATCCCAGGGATGGCAGTGACACAGATCCGCCATCAGAAGGTGACCTTCCCCCTTCCCCAGATGCCGGGGTCCCCTCTGATGATACCTTGCGCTCCTTCGACACAGTGATTGGAGCTGGGACTCCGCCGGGGGGCTCTGAGCCCCTCTTGGTCGTCCGACCCAAAGACCTGGCCCTCCTTCGGCCGAGCAAACGCAGAACCCCAATCCGCCGGCATTCCCCCCCAAGCCGAGCCTCCCGACGCCCTTACCCCGCCCCTGGCCGCCCCCTGCTGGAGGGGGGGGGCTTTTTTGAAGATGAGGACACAAGCGAGGGCAGTGAACTTAGCCCTGCGTCCAGTCTTCGGTCCCAGAGACGCTTCAGCACTGATAGCTCGTCCTCTACTTCTTGTTACTCCCCTGAGGGGTCCAGAGGGGCAGGGGGCAGGCCCCGGAAGCGACGGGCTCCCAGGGGGGCCGAAGAAGGGGCCACGGTGCCCCCCAAGCGTCCGTATGGAGCTCAGCGGACTCCCAGCACTGCCAGTGCCAAGACGCATGCCCGGGTGCTCAGCATGGATGGGGCAGGGGGTGACAACCTCCGGGCCCCCCTGGCAGGCTCCAAAGCAGAGCTAGAGGCCCAGGCTGGGGGCGAGCCTGCAGTGGCCTTGGTTCCCTTGCCACCATCAGACAGCTTTACCCTAGGGAGCCGAAGGGGACCCACCGCCAACCAGCCAGGTTGGCGGGGGGAGCTCCAGGAAGAAGGAGCAGTTGGGGGTGGTGAGTGAAGGTCGTGCAGGATGGGGGATGAGATTTGAGGGTTGGACATGGTGCGTGCCAGAATCTAGCCAGTCCGGGGTTGAGTAAGGACTGCAGTCTTGGTACCCAAGAGCAGAGGGGGTAATGTTTGGCTATGTGGGCTTCTTTCGGAGGGGCTGCTGAGGAGGGCACCAAGCGGGACCGGTCGAGCAGCGTACGGCGGACTCAGGCGATCAGGAGGCGCCACAATGCCGGGAGCAATCCCACCCCCCCCTCCTCTGTCATGGGTTCTCCCCCAAGGTGAGCTGGGCCCAGCCCCCCACCTCCCAGAGAGCCACCCTTGGGTGCTGATGGGTCTCGCTTGGGTGCTGATGGGTGCCGCTGGCCTCCAGCCTGCAGGAAACCCAGCGGGGCCGTGCAGCCTCCCACTCCCGAGCCCTGACCCTGCCCTCGGCCCTCCACTTCGCCTCATCTCTGCTGCTGCCGCGGTCAGGGGCCAACGTGCATGAGGCTTGCACCTTTGATGACACCTCGGAAGGTGCTGTGCACTACTTCTATGATGAGAGTGGTGAGTCCCCTGGTCCTGGGCCCCCTGACACGGCCTCTTCATAGGGAGCCGTTGAGGTGGGGTCTGATGCTGCTCACTGTCCCATTTCGGCTGAAGGAAAGGGCTTAGGGCCATTACGTGGTTCCCTCCCCTCAGGAGACACAGAAGTCAGCGCTGAGACCTCAGGTCCTCTAGAGGCGCGTTTTCTGGTCTGACCCTTCCCTGGGGGTGGAAATCTCTCCAGCACTGGAGGCCTTTGGGGCCAAGGCCCTGTGTCTCTGACAGTGCTCTCTGCTTCCTGCTCCCAGGGGTGCGACGTTCCTATACCTTTGGCCTGGCTGGGGGTGGCTACGAAAACCCTGTGGGACAGCAAGTTAGCGGGGAGCAAGGGACCAATGGGGCCTGGTGAGTGTCTCCCTTGTCCCACCCCGTGCTTGGCTGGGCCAGAATCTTCCTTGCTCCCCATCCACATGGGGGCCTTTACCACTGGATCTCAAACTCTTTATTCTCTCTGAAAAACTCCATTGTTTCCCTGACACCTTGAAAGGGCTAGTGGCCCTAGCACACGAGCCTCCTCCTGTGTGGATGAGCAGTTAGGGGTGGACAGCCTGTGGAGGAGGAAGATGGTGGCGGGGTGGAGATCTCCCTAGAACCTGGCTGTCTCCATTGCTCCCTTTCCTTCTCAAGCCTTCCCGTCTCCACTGTCTCAGTCACCTTGCCTGCCATGGCAGTCAGGGTGCCCTGGGTGCCAGGGCTGGAGTCACACTGTTCCCCCAGACCCTGAGAGCTACTCCCTCTGTGTCTCAGGTCTTTGTCTCTCCTTGATTTTCTCTGTCTTATTATCTCCCTCCTTTCTTTTTTCCTTTCTCTCTCTTCCTCTCTTATCTCTCTCTTTCTCTTTTTCTCTCCCTCTCTGTCCAGGGACCGCCACTCTCATTCCTCCAGCTTTCACTCTGCGGAGGTCCCTGAGGCCACAGGAGGTCTGGCCTTGCTACAGCCCCGTCCTGTGGTGTTGCAAGGGATGCAGGTCCGGAGGGTGCCCCTGGAAATCCCCGAGGTGAGATGGGAACTGGGGTTGAGGGGCCTGAGTCGGTCTGGACGGAGATGGGGGGGCAGGACCAGGCTGAGGGCTGAGCTGGCCCCTGAGACCTTGGGCCGTGACCTGAGAGGCTCTGACAAGCCAGACCGCTCCCAGAACTGGCAAGGGGTGCCGAACTCGACTCCACAGTGCAGTTGTAAAGAGCTGTGCTTAGGCTTTA
Organism: Petaurus breviceps papuanus; assembly: GCF_028583685.1. Lineage (NCBI taxonomy): Eukaryota > Metazoa > Chordata > Mammalia > Diprotodontia > Petauridae > Petaurus > Petaurus breviceps. The sequence goes on from NW_027187322.1 coordinate 2,639,068, forward strand.
GGGAACTCTCACATTCAGTTTGGGTCTGAAATGGAGTCCGCCTCCTGGGAAGGTGGCAGGTCCCTGCCCTGCTCCAGATGTCGGTTGGCCTGGGGGCCTGCTGGCATTTCTAGGATTCTCTAGTACTGAGGTGCATGGGGTTTCACTAGAGCCGTAGTTGTCTGGGGAGGACACCCCTGGGCCTAACGTCTGTGGCTGGTGCCGGCAGTTTGACTTACTGGACCAAGATTCCCTGCATGAGTCGCAGGAGCAGACCCTCATGGAGGAGGTGCCACCTCGGCCTCAGCACAGCTACAAGTACTGGCTCCTCCCTGGCCGCTGGACCCCTGTGCGCTACGAGCGGCTGGCCCTGCTGGCCCTCCTGGACCGGTGAGTCCCATCCCCCTGCCCTGCCCAGCCCTGGGAAGGAGCCAGCAAGACAGGTATGAGTTTGGCCTCCATGGGAGGAGTGTCGACAGCTCTGGGGAGCTGAGCCATTAACCTCTCTGGGCCTCAGTATCCTTGTTCCAGTAAGTGGGTTTGACAACCTGTTAGGTTGGTGGTCAGCAAGCATCGGCCTGTGGGCTAGGCAGGACTGACCATGGGGCGCTGTCCCGCTGGCTTCTGCCCCACAGTGCACACAGGCCCTGGTTTCATCTTCATCCAGCAGGGCTTCATGGAATCCCTGCTGTGTGCCTAGCCCAGTGTCAGGTGCCCAGCACGTGGGATCCCTTTGATAATTGTTTGTTTACAATGTGGAAGGGAAACCACCCCAGCCCCGAGCGCCTTCCCTTCACTTGGGATGTGGCAGAGGGTTTTGTCTCCAGGGGAGAGCACAAGAGGCGGGAAGGGTGCCAGGCCACGGGCATAGGGCCCTGGAGGGGGTGCTGGGCACAGGGCATAGGAGGGGGCGCCGGGCCATGGGCACAGGGCACAGGAGGGGTTGCCAGACCGTGGGCACAGGCCCCTGACACGATAACCCCCACAGGACCCGGGGAGTGCTGGAGAATGTCTTTGTGGTCTGGCTGGGCAGCCTGGTGGCCTTTCTGGGCTACCTGCTGCTCCTCAAGGGCTTCTTCAGGGACATCTGGGTCTTCCAGTTCTGCCTGGTCATTGCCTCGTGCCAGTACTCACTGCTCAAGGTCAGACCCCCTCCCCCCTGCCCCCCACCCATGTGCTGCCGCCAGCCCCCAGGCCCCAGACCCCCCTTAGTCCAGTTCCTCCTCATTGATCTCACGGCCACCCTTTAGCTGGGTAGCTCCCATCCCTCTCCTTGTCTCAATCCTGTCACCATCAGCTGGGTCCCTTGGAAACCACAGTTTCCGTTTCTTGTAGAGTGTCCAGCCTGACGCTGCCTCTCCCATGCACGTGAGTCTTTGCTACAGTTGGGCCCTTTTCCTAGTCACAGATTAGGAAGTGGGCTTGCCTCGGTTTTGGGGGGGCTGGGATGGGGTGCCACCTGAGACTGGGGCCTTGTCCAATGGGGGGCTGCTTGCGGGCAAGGGGGCTCTGAAGTCCAGGAGGTGCCTGTCTCGCTTCTTCTCTAGGGTCACAACTGGGTGATCGCTTACAGCCGGCCCGTCTATTTCTGCTGCTCCTGCCTCCTCATCTGGCTGCTGGATGCCCTGGGCTCGGCCCTGCCCTTCCCTCCCGTCTCCCTCTACGGCCTCACTCTCTTCTCCGCCCCCTTCTTCTTTTGTGCCCGTGATGTTGCCACTGGTGAGGGGGCCGGGGAGGCTGTGCTCTGGTGGGGGCTTCTTCAGGCTTCCGAGCGGAAGCTGACGGCTCCCTCCCCCATATCCCCACAGTCTTCACCTTGTGTTTCCCTGTCGTCTTCCTCCTGGGCCTCCTGCCCCAGGTCAACACCTGCCTCATGTACTTGCTTGAGCAGATTGACATGCACGGCTTTGGGGGCACAGGTATGCGAGGGCACCCCAGATGGGGGCCCCCGGAGGCGGGGAAGGTCGGGGGGGGGGGGGGATGATGGCTGACAGTACCTAGGTGGGAGATGCTGGAGGACAGCCAGGCCTGACTCCCCACCCCCCTACTCTTAGCAACCACCAGTCCCCTCACCGCTCTGTACAGCCTCCTGCGGAGCCTTGTGGCGGCTGCACTTCTCTACGGCTTCTGTCTGGGTGCCATTAAGGTAGGGCCAGAGCTGGGGCATGGGGGGCAGCAGTGGGGGGTTGTGGGAACGGCAACAGAGAACTTAGGGAGGGGCTCCAGTCTCGGCATCCCCTGGTTCTGTCCCCCCATCACCAGTCTCTCCCCACTGCAGGCGCCATGGCCAGATCAGCATGTGCCCGTTCTCTTCTCTGTCTTCTGTGGCCTTCTGATGGCGATATCCTACCACCTGAGCCGCCAGAGCAGTGACCCCTCCGTCCTCTGGTCTGTGCAGACCCCTGCAGACTCCCTTAGTCCCCCGCGCTCCCCACCTGAAATGCCAGCCCTGCACATCCCCTTTCTCCCGTCACACTCCCCCAAGCCGAGGGCTGTGGCCAGGCTCACCCTTTCCAATCTCTGCCAGGTCCCTAATACGCACCAAGCTTTTTCCTGAACTGGAGGAGCGGAGCTTGGAGAGCCCTCGTGCAGAAGCCCCAGACCCATTGCCTGGCAAACTGCGGCAGTCTGTGGTAAGGCCGTGGGCCAGTGTGGCATGGGTGGCAGGGCAGGCCCATGGGCCAGACGGGCAGGCTGTACTGAATAGCATCTGCGCCCCCAGCGGGAGATCTTGCACTCAGACCTCGTGATGTGCCCAGTGATCGCTGTGCTCAGCTTTGCCATCAGCGCCAGCACCGTCTTCATCGCCCTCAAGGTGGGTGTGGGCCTGCGGCCCAGCCCCGCTGCCATCACCGCCACAACCTTGGGCTTCCCCATTTTGCCTTGTTGCTGTCCCTCCTTGGGCCTCTTCCACACACCCTCCCCCACCTCTCTCCGAGCCCGGTTACTTGAACACTTCTTTGAGTTCCCAAGTAAGGAGACTCCTTCCACGCCTGTGGTTTGGTCCATGAGCTGCGCTGAAGCGCTTTGCCAGGGTGGGTCAGAGGCAACAGCCCTTTCCACTCTCCCCAGGAGCCCACATTTCCTGAGTGTCCGCTCCCCAGAGCTGACTGGCCATAGGAGAGGGCAGCCGGGCATGCCGGCTAGCGGCAGCTTCTGTCTGACACCCGGTCTTCTCTGTGCAGTCTGTTCTGGGTTTTGTGCTCTACTCCCTGGCCGGCCTGGTGGGCTTCCTCACCCATTACCTGCTGCCTCAGCTCCGCAAGCAGCTTCCTTGGTTCTGCCTCTCCCAGCCTGTGCTCAAGTCCCAGGAGTACAGCCAGTTTGAAGTGCGCAGTGAGTGACGCTCTCCCACAGCCCTGGGGCTGATGCCTGGCTCTGCCCCAAAACTGCTCGGGCCAGCCAGCATTAGCTGTGGACCCCCCCGGAGCTGGGCCCTGGGCCTGCAGAGGCAGGGATGAAGAAGGACTTGCCCTCCAGGAGGCTCCGTTCTCTTTAGCCCCACTTGGAGCCAGGTTGTTCATCTGTAAAATCCACCACTTGGCCTGAATGATCTCTGAGGTGTCCCTATGATTGTAAATGAATGGAGAGGCTAGGTTTGCTGTACCTTACCTCTCTACATGAGGGTGCCCCAAGGCTGCCAAAAAACCCACGATCCCTCTTACCTCAGGGACCAGGGAAGCCTTTCTCCCTTCTGGTCTGGGCCTTGGGGTCCTGGCACAGAGTTCCCCCCGCCACAAGGGACCTGGGAAATAAGTGTTCTCCTGGCACCCCATCCTCACATCCCATCAGTGTGGTCCAAGAGCCAGCTCTCACCTGGCTCTGAGACCCATGCTTTTGGTTTCTATGGTACAGTCAGTGGGGAAATCTTCCCCTCTTCTGCTCCCTTCCCTGCAAAGGTAAGGAAGGTGAGCCAGGACCTGGCATGACGGCACCTGCGCCCTAGGTGCTCAGTCACCCAGCAGTTTGCTTCTTTTCAGCGCCCCTTTGCCAGCGTGGCGGGGGCGTCACCATGTTACTGTCTGGCTGGTTCCCCAGCCCTGGCACAGACTGACTCTTTCCCCCAATCCTCTCCATCTTCCCAGGGTTTGTAACCTTGCCATCCCCTGTGGCTGCTTCTTCCCACTCCTTGACCACCCAGCTCTGGTCGGTTGCCAAGTCTTGGCCAACTTGGCTTCCACAGTAGCTCTCACAGCCCTCCCCTGGCTTGTGCTTGTATTGGGCTCACTTGTCCCTTAGAGTGGCTCTCGTCTCTCCTCGCCCTTGGGAAATGGAAGCACCCTGAGGGCCTGGAACAGCTCTGGTCACATAGTAGGTCCTTCATGGTTTTGGCATCTGGTCACACTCTGAGATAGTTTGTACTTGGAGAGCTGGCAGGGGCTTTGGGTCATCTTAGGGAGGGGTTCCTTCAGGGACCAGTGCTGGAGCCTTTGTGGAAGAGGATGGGCGTCACCGCCATCAGCCCCCAGGGTCACTGAGGGCCCACCCTTGTCTGCCAGCCTGGTGACCCTGGGCACTTGCCCTGCCACACCTCCCTCAGTCCAGGCTCCCACCTGACAGGCTTTGGCTCCCCCAGGTGCGGCACAGCTCATGTGGTTTGAAAAGCTGTACGCGTGGCTGCAGTGCCTGGAGAAGTATCTTATCTACCCGGCCGTGGTGCTCAACGCGCTCACAGGAGATGCCCATGCCATCAGCGGCCGCCCGGACAAATTCTGCCTCTAGTGAGGAGAGCCCTGGACTGCTGTGGGGAGGGGGAGCTGATGGGATCCCAGAATCTGGGGGTGCTTGTCTCCTTGTCACCAGGGCAGGGCTGGGGGATTGGACACAGACTATGGAGTCGGGCAGACAGATGGGGCCCTCTGACCCCCCCTCCCCTCCCTGCCACCAGCTGTCGGGCCCTCCTGATGACTGTGGCAGGACTGAAGCTCCTGCGCTCGGCCTTCTGCTGCCCACCCCAGCAGTACCTGACCTTGGCCTTCACGGTCCTGCTTTTTCATTTCGACTATCCACGCCTCTCCCAGGGCTTCCTGCTGGATTACTTCCTCATGTCCCTGCTCTGCAGCAAGGTGAGGCCCCCATCTCTAAGTGGGGCTGGCAGGGAGGGCTCAGCTCTGCCCTGCCCCAAAGAAACAGGAACAGGTGCCACCACCTTCACGTAGGGGACTGTTGGCGCCCTCTGTCCATCTGGGTTCTCCTGCATCCCAAGTAGGGATTGGCCCTTGGAAATGTGGGTGCTCTGTCTCTGTTCCATTCCCCATGCTCCCCGCCTTGGGACAGGGGAGAGCAGCAATCCCAGCGCTCAGATTCCTGAATGGCAGGGTTCAGACAGACTCTGCTGCCTTAGAGCTCACCCCAGCTAGGGCCCACATCTCATGTCCTGGAGCTAATGCTCACAGCCGGTCCAGGAGCCCGGCCTGGCTCGTGGGGGCGCGGCGCCCTTGCTGACCTGCACCCCCTGTGCTCCTCTTCTGCAGCTGTGGGACCTGCTGTACAGACTCCGCTTCGTGCTCACCTACATCGCCCCTTGGCAGATCACCTGGGGCTCAGCCTTCCACGCCTTTGCCCAGCCCTTTGCTGTGCCCCGTACCCTGTGGGACAGCCTATGTGGGGAGGGAGGGGGATGGGGCAGGGAAAAGCTGAGAGGGGTTAGGGGGGGCTGCAGCTTTTCTGCCAACTCTCCCAGTTACCACCTTGACCCCTGGCTGCAGACTCTGCCATGCTGTTCGTGCAGGCACTGCTTTCTGCCCTCTTCTCCACCCCTCTCAACCCCCTGCTGGGTAGCGCCGTCTTTCTGATGTCCTACGCTCGGCCCCTCAAGTTTTGGGAACGAGACTACAAGTGAGTGAAGGTGGGGGCAGCCTGAGCATTTGTCTCCCCTGGCTGTGTGCGCAAGTGCCAGGCTGGATGTTGCTGATTCTTCACCTCAAGGACCTCCCAGTCTGGCTGGGGAATTTGGAGCTGGAGGCCAGGGCAAAATGAAATGGGGTCTGTCCATCAAGGGGTAGGGCATGAGGGTGGGGGAGTGGTGGGGATCAGGCTGAGCACAGAGGCAGGCCCAGAACCGAGTGGGATTGTGGTGAGGATGTGAGGGTGCCTGGCCCAGCTTGGGTGGGCAAAATGGAAAGGTTGGGGGTCAGGTGAGCCTAGGTGGGGTGGGACAGCAAGAGGCCCAGTTGGAGGGGGGGCGCCTGAGGGCACAGCTGTGAGCTGTGGAGATTTCATGAGCAGGGTGCCTCCCCATCTGGGAGGGGTGCTGATGCCTCGACTCTTCCCCACAGCACTAAGCGCGTGGATCATTCCAACACCCGCCTGGCCACCCAGCTGGATCGGAACCCTGGTGCGTACGCCCTCCCTGCCTGTGTGCAGCATTCTTGAGGGAGACTTTCAGGTAGAAAGGCATCCCCTCACCTTTACCTGTCCTTGGCCACAGGTGCCGATGACAACAACCTCAACTCCATATTCTATGAGCATCTGACACGCTCCCTGCAGCACACCCTGTGTGGTGACCTGGCCCTTGGCCGCTGGGGCAACTATAGCCCCGGGGACTGCTTCATCCTGGCCTCTGACTACCTCAACGCTCTGGTGCACCTCATTGAGGTCGGCAATGGGCTCGTCACCTTCCAGCTGCGGGGCCTGGAGTTCCGGGGTGAGCTGTGGGGATGCCCAAGGTGCACCAGCCGGGCCAGGGCTGCCCCTCGTAGACATAGTGTGCATGAGGCCCAGCTCCCAGGGCAGGGGCCTTTCTCACTGAGAGTGTGCCCAGCGTGGATGTTGGGCTTTTCAGAAGAGGGGGTAGGTGGGGATCCACAGCTCCCAGGCAGTCTGAGGGGCAGCCACGCTGGAACTAGGCCCAGAGGCTGGAGGCAGGGCTGTTCAGGACAGGTGTGCGGGGGGGGGGGTGAAGGCGGGGGGGCTTCTGTGTGTGGACAGAAGAAGAGCAGCTCCCTGGAGTAGTCAGTAAGCATTGAATAGGGGCCTGCTGTGTCAGACCCTGTGCTACCCCTGGGGATGCAAGACAGTTCCTGCCCTCAAGGAGCTCCCTCTTCGATGGGAAGACAACTACATTCAGACCAAGTCAGCTGGAGAGAGTGGACAGGGAAGGCTCTAGAACGAAGGGGGACCCATGGGGAAAGGCCTCCCACAGAAGCAGCAGAGGCTGCTTCCCGCCAGGGCTTGGGGCTCGGGGGGTGAGTGTAGAGGGGCGGGAGGTCACCCAGGCACAGAATTGGGATGCTAGAATTCACAGGGGCTTGAGGGGGCATGAGGCCCCAGGCAGATGGGGATAAAAATTCCATTCTGGTCTCCCGATAGGTGCTGGTGCTGGGGAATGCGGGTGGCCCATTGCCCCTTTGAATTGTTAGGGGCCTGGAGTGGGCAGCTTCGCCACTGAGGAGGGCGAGCAGAGTCTCTAGTCCATCTGCTATCTGGGCGCCCAGCAGAGCTGAAGGCAGCACGCTACTCCCCACTCCCCAGCCTTTGTCCTGTCCCACTTCACAGAGGCCATGGGGCTTGGCCAGCAGCAGCGCCAGGGCTGATGGCAGACGTGCAGGCTGGAGAGGGAGGCGGTGGGCTTGGGAAGCCGGCCACCACCCTCAGTGCCCACTCTTCTCCTTGCAGGGACCTACTGCCAGCAGCGGGAGGTGGAGGCCATCACGGAAGGTGTGGAAGAGGATGAGGGCTGTTGCTGCTGTGAGCCGGGCCACCTGCCCCGTGTGCTGTCCTTCAATGCTGCTTTCGGGCAGCGCTGGCTGGCCTGGGAGGTGACCGCCAGCAAGTATGTGCTGGAGGGCTACAGCATCAGCGACAACAACGCAGCTTCCATGCTGCAGGTGTTCGACCTGAGGAAGATCCTCATCACCTACTATGTCAAGGTAGCATCAGCGGGGCCGGAAGGTGGGGAAGGCTGGGGTGTGTGGCGAGTGTCGGGCTTGTGGAGGGAAGAGGCTCGGCCGTCTGTGCTGGGCAGAGTGCTCTGTGGCGTTCCCTTCCTCGATCCTCATAGCACCCTGAGGAGGAACGGGCTTCAAAGGGCAGGGGACCTAGTTAGGGATTCCCAGGCAGTCTCAGAACTGGGCTTCTGCCTCTGCTAGAGCCCAGCTGCAGCCAGGCCCATGAGTGACTCTCACTGGCTGGGCCAGGGCCAGGGCCGGGGCAGGGGGTAGGCCCCGGAACTCCGGGTTCTCAGCACTCAGCATTCCCCAGGCCGTCCCTCTATACCCTTGGCTTGTGGCTGTTCTGTATGGGCAGTGACCGATGGGGTGGGTGTCCTTGGGCATCCCCTTTCCCACCTGACCCTGGCGTGCCCGGCTGCCCAGTGCTACAGGGCGAGGCCCTGCCCACACACAGCTGGCCGCCCAGCCCCAAAGCCAGCGCTGCCGCGGCTTTTGAGAGTCAGCCGAGTCGCTGGCCAGTTTCAGGCTCAGAGACCCAGAGAGCATGTCGCTCTCCTCCCACAGCATCACACCAAGTACAGTCAGCTGTACTATACTGCAGGCCTCCCTGTCCTCTCCTCTGGGTGCCTCATGGGCCCATCCTGTGACCCTCAGCGGCAGGGGCCTCAGAGGCCCCATCCAGCCTGCCCCTATTACAGCTCTGGGGACCCAGGCCCACCCTGAGCTGCCAGCAGCCAGCCCTCCTTCCCCTTTCCTCAGCTCGAGCCCAGGTAGTTTTCAGTGGTTTGGACACTGTTGCCCCCCTCTTGTGCTCATCAGGGGCAGGGGGAGGGCAGGAAGGGAGGGCTAATGTGTCTGAGGTACCCACTGTGCACTAGCCGTGGTGCTGGGCACCTCGTTGCTCTGTCACCCCCACCCTTCCCCAGGCCTGAGCAGGGTCTCCTTGGTGATGCCTGAGGCTCAGCCAGATGAGGGGAGAGCCGGGCCAGAGCCGCTGGCTACGTGGGTCAGGCTCCCCCAGGGGCTGGCTTTTGTACCTGCTCGCCCCCCACCTGCTGCTGAAGGGCAGCGTTCGTTCACATGGGGAAGGGCTGCTTGGTCTGCGATGGCACCTGTTGCACAGGGCATCGCCTAATCCCCTGCCCTCCCTCTGTCCCAAGAGCATTATCTACTACGTGAGCCGCTCTCCCAAGCTGGAGGCCTGGCTGAGCCACGAGGGCATTGGGGCAGCCCTCCGGCCTGTGCGCGCCCCCGGCTATGCCGACTCAGACCCCACCTTCTCCCTGAGCGTGGACGAGGACTATGACCTTCGGCTGGCCGGCCTCTCGCTGCCGGCCTTCTGTGCGGTCCACCTCGATTGGATCCAGTACTGCGCTGCACGACGGGGCCAGGTGAGCCGGGGCAAGGGGGTAGGACCCAGTCAGCTGGTGGCCCTGTCCCCAAGGAGCGAAGTTTGGGTCACGTGTCTCAGGCCTCCTCACAGATCTTAAAGACAGCCCGGGAGAGGCACCTTCCCCACCGCAGCGTGTTGTGGGGTGTACCCTCTTCTCCCCAGCCCCTGAGGGTCTTGGGGGGCGTTTGTGTTGTAGCCCATGGAACACGACTGGAACTCTCCTCTCGTCACCCTGTGCTTTGGGCTGTGCGTGCTGGGCCGCCGGGCTCTGGGGACGGCGTCCCACAGCATGGCAGCCAGGTGAGTCTGGTTCTGGGGAGCTCCTCCTGGCCCCGGCCTGTGCCCCCCTTCCTGCTCACCTGTGCCCCTGCCCCCCTTCCCACAGCCTGGAGCCCTTCCTCTACGGGCTGCACGCCCTGTTCAAGGGGGACTTCCGCATCACCTCTCCACGGGACGAGTGGGTCTTTGCCGACATGGACCTTCTGCACCGCGTGGTGGCCCCGGGCGTCCGCATGGCCCTCAAGCTCCACCAGGTTTGTGTCCAGGTGCTGGCAGGCGGGAGGCAGCTGGCCCGGAAGCCGCCGTGGCCCGACAGCCTCCCGCTCGTCCCCAGGACCACTTTACGTCCCCCGATGAGTACGAGGAGCCTGCCGTGCTCTATGACGCCATCGCCGCCAACGAGGAGCGCCTGGTGATCTCACACGAGGGTGACCCAGCCTGGCGCAGCGCCATCCTCAGCAACACGCCGGCCCTGCTGGCGCTGCGGCACGTCATGGACGATGCCTCAGACGAGTACAAGATCATCATGCTGAACCGCCGGCACCTCAGCTTCCGCGTCATCAAAGTATGTGCCGGTGCCTGCGCGTGCGGGCACACCCCGCAGCCTCTCCATCATGCTGCAGCATTCATGGGACTTGCCCAAGGTCACGCAGTCAAGTGCTAGGCAGGATTTGGGCTCCGCCCTCACATCTCTGTGTCCCTGCTCCTGGGCCAGGGCCCCACTGCCCTCCTCCGCTGCCTGCCCTGTCTTGGCAGCATGCCTCCCCAGATAGTGTGGGCCTCCGCCAGACTGGCAGCTGTGGCAGGGCGGGGCTGGGTCACGCCTCCTTTGTCACCCTATTGAGGCACCCCGAAAATACATGACATATACCGTCTTACTAGGCTTCAAGTCCTGGGTTCAAATCCTGCCTCTGACACTAGGTGGGAAGCCCATGAACCTCAGCTCCCTCATCTGTAATGGGGTGGAGATACCAGTGAGCTTGGGAGAGGTCTGGCTGCCCTCACGCAGCATGCCTCCTGTAAACCAGCGTTGGTCAGTGTGGGTCCCAGCCTCCTGTGGCCGCTGGAGGCAGTTGCGGCCCAGCCAAGGCCCAGCTTCTTCCAGGTCCTATAGGTGGGCTGCATTTGGGGAGAAAGGCCCCATGCCACGAGATCCTCCTCTCCCCTCCCCCCATGCTCCTTCCCCTCAGGGCATCCTGACCTCCTGACCCTCCCGTAGGTGAACCGTGAGTGTGTGCGGGGCCTATGGGCCGGCCAGCAGCAGGAGCTTGTGTTCCTCCGTAACCGCAACCCAGAGCGCGGCAGCATCCAGAATGCCAAGCAGGCCCTGCGGAACATGATCAACTCATCCTGTGACCAGCCATTGGGCTACCCCATCTACGTGTCTCCTCTGACCACATCCTTCGCGGGCAGCCATCCCCAGCTCCATGCCCTATGGGGGGGCCCGGTCAGCCTCCGGGCTATTGCTAGCTGGCTCCTGCACAGTTGGGAGAGGTGAGGGAGGGCCAAGGCTCGGGGCCGGGGGGCCCAGCCCAGGCTGGCCTCCCCGAACCCCAAGTCCTCTGTCCTAGGCTTCAGAAGGGCTGCGGGGCCGGCTGCAACAGTGGCGGGAACGTGGACGATTCAGACTGTGGGGGTGGCTCATCCTCTGTCGGCAATAACCCCCCGGCTCCCCAGCCCACTCCCGAGACCCCTGCCGGTAAGGGCCAGGGACGGAGGCCTGGGCAGAATTCACAGAGCCCAGAAGAGAAGCAGGCAGGGTCTGAGAAGCCCCTTCCTCTCCCTGGCTCCCGGGTGCTTGATAGATGAGGAATTGGACCCAGAAAGAGTCAGTGATTTGCCTGGGCAGCAGGGAAAGGGGGTGGGTGGCATGGGGGCCCTGAGGGAAAGGAACAAGGAAGGGAGAGCTTGATACTGTTTAATCCCTTCCTTCCACAGCCCGAGAGCAGCCCTTCCCCCTGGGCCTAGGTCTGGGCTGGACACTGAGGCCCTCCCTGAGTGGGGCTGGTGATGGCTTTTCCTCACGACGACGGAGAGAGGGTGGACCCCCTTCCCTCCAGTGGCCCCCACCCATGGGCGCTCCTCGGCTCCCAGGACCAGCTCCTTCCCCTGTGCCTGCCTCACCGGCCCCCCCCGAAGGCCCCCAGCCACCCCTGGCTGGCACACCTGCCCCCTTCAGCTACGAAGGCCTCAGTGCCAAGTGGAGCTTGGGAGGCAGGAAAGGTCTGGGAGGGTCTGATGGGGAAGTGGTCTCAGGGAGCCCCAAAGGAGGGCCCCTCCGATCTCAGGTAAGTCCACAGGAGGATGGGGGAAGGGTGCAGCAGCCCAGGGGCCGGCAGAGGGGCCAGGCTGCTGAAACCCCCCTCTCCCTCTCAGGCACCCAGCACCTCTCCCTTGGACCTCGGCCTCAGCCCAGAGGTCAGCACCGACACTTCCCCACCTGTCCCTGCCCAGGATCCTTCTCTAACAGCCAGACCTTGTGAAGCTGGGACCCCTGGGGGTGGGGGCAACTGGCTGGCCCCCCCAGAGGAGCAGGAGAGCCCCGCAGCCCAGCCCTTACTGGAACACCAATACTGACCAGTCCTGACCCTGATGGGACTGAGTGACTGAGTGCTCAGGGGGCCCAGAGCCCGGCCTCAGCCTCAACTCGCCAAACCGATGGGCTGGTCCCGTTCAGAGCTCTGGAGCCAGGGGGCAGGGCCCTCTTCGCTGGGGGCCAGGACTTGGGACTCAGGGGCAGCGCTCCCTACCAGCTAGAGCCGGGGCTCGGCCAGGGAGGGAGAGCTAGCGCCTTCGGGAGATGTAAGCCCCTACCCTGCCTCACAGGGCCCTGGACTTGGGGCCGAAGTTCGGAAAGAAGGGGGGGGGGTTGTCTTTTTTTTTCTTTTTTTTTTCTGCTTCTGAGACACCAGAATTAATAACACTATTTTTGATTTTGGTTGGCGTTTTCTTTGGTCATTTTGTGGGGTGAGGAAGAGGAGGAGGAGGGCAGAGACAGCGGGGTTGGGCCAGGGGTACCCGGGTAACTGCCCAGAGGCTCCTCCTTGGGAGTGCTGGTTGGAGGGGGCTCCCAGCCTGACCATTGAACATCATCCCTTGCGCCTTGGGATCATTTCAGAGATGCTGAGGGGGCCCCTTCTGATGAATGCAGAAGACCCCCAGAGGGTGTTCTGCCCTCAGTCCTGAACGTTTATTAAACACTGGCTGTATGCCAGGCCCTGTGCTAAGTGCTGGCCACACAAAGACAGGTGGGGACAGACGTGCAGCCAGGTACTAGCGCCGGAGAGGCAGGAGAAGCTGGATCCGTGGGTCCGTTCCGGAGGGGCGGGCCCGGGAGCCGGAGCACGAGGAGGGAGGGTGTCCCGGGCAGGGGGCTCTTGGGACAGAACCCTCTGCGGACCGGGGAGGCGGCTGCGGGGCGCTGGGCGCCCAGGTGGCCTGCCGCGGGGTGCTGCCCTCTGTCCCCTGGCCACGCTCCGACAAGAGTGTGAGGAAGGGGGCACTCGGGAACCCCACCATTGGAAGGAATGCTCCCGCTGCTGGTACGGGAACCGCTGGGGCTCGGCCCGGCTGCAGGGCTTCCCCCGGAGGACAGCCCGAAGCGTCCATCCCAAGTGGCAGGCCGGGGGGCGCGCAGGTGTGCCCTCCGCAGCTGCCCGGCGGCCGCGGCCTTGGTCTCCGGCGGCGCCCGCTGTGCCCGCCCCCTCCGCTCGGCTCCGCCCTCCCTGGGCCCAGGGCGGGAGATGGGGGGAGGGGCCTAGGCCCCGGGGCGGGGCCAAGGGCGCCGGGCAGGGAGCGGCGGGCAGCGCGGCCGGCGCGCGGTGGCGGGGCGCACGGGGAGCCCCAAGAGGTACCGCTGGGGCGCCGCGCGGGCGGGGCCGGCCGGGGGGACCCCCTTCTTCCTCCCCTCCCCCCAGTCCTGAGCGCGCGCGGACAGCTCGTGCCGGGCACAGCGGGACGGAGTGGAGGGGGCTTCTTTACCGCCCCCCCAGCACGTTTCCCCCGCTGTGCCCCCAGGTGCCTGCTCCCACCCCGCTGACCCTCTGCTGCCCCCCTGCTGGCCCTGCTGCCCCCAATGCCCCTCTGCTGTCCCTCTGCACCCCCTGCTGCCCCTCTCCTGTCCCTCTGCACCTCCTGCTGCCCCTCTCCTGCCCCCCTGCTGTCCCTCTCCGCCTCCTGCTGCCCCCCTGCTGCCCCTCTCCTGCCCCCCCTGCTGTCCTCCTGCCCCCCTGCTGTCCCTCTCCTGCCCCCCACTGCTGCCCCTCTCCTGCCCCCCCTGCTGCCCCTCCTGCCCCCTGCTGTCCCTCTCCTGCCCCTCTGCACCCCCTGCTGCCCCTCTCCTGCCCCCCTGCTGCCCCTCCTCTGGCCTTTGAAGGGCCTACATGGTCTCTTTCAAGTTGGTGGTTTCTCTGTGCCTGGAGTAGGTGGGGGCAGAGGCAGCAGCCCACGGCCGGTCCGGGCCTGTCTACCACTCTGACCCCTTGATCTTCCCACTTCCTTAGTCCCCTCTGTCCTCTCCAGCCCAGCCCCCACAGGACCCGCCTAGCCTAGCTTGGGAGGAAACATCTGTCCAATCCTGCTGGCAGCTGGAACTAGGGTCATGACCTCCAGATGTGCAGTTGAGAAGGATCCCGCTCCTCCCCCTGGGGCTCAGGCTGCCAGGACTTCCGCATCTATAGGGGTGCCGGAGAGATGAGCACTTAGGGGTGCTTGGCTTTGCCAGGGTTGGGGGGCGGAGGTCGGAGCCCCAGCTCCCAGGACTCCCCCACCCTACTGGGTGACACAGGCTGCATGGAATGTCTCGTGGCCTCAATGGACCCTGTGTGGGGTTGGGGGACTGGAAGAGACAGGGGCCCATTGAGTTCCCAGGAACCCTGAGGACCTCAGCTGCTCGCCAGACGCTCACACAAAAGCAGCCACCGTTTGGGGGCCTGCGACCTAGGGAGGCGCCCTCCTTCCAGGAGACCCCAGGCTGGCCCCCCAGTCACATGCTGACAGGGCCCTGACCTATGGTCCCCCCCGGGCAGGGCTGGGTTACACTCAGCTCTTCCCTCCAGCCCATGGGTGGATGAGTCCACTACAGCCTCATATCCTGTGACTGGGGGGACGGATGTATTCCCCTTCCCAGGCTCTGGCCCCTGGTGGTTCCATCTCCTCCTCTCTCCTAGACCCATGTCCCCTAGATCCCTGGGGCCCCCACATGGCTTTCTTCACTGCCTGCATCCTCCCCTGGCCCCTTCAAACCCTCATCCCCCTACCCCCGGCCCCACGGCCTCCTCTCTTCTCCTGGGGTATCCCCTTTGCTCTCTCCACCCCTGATCCTTGTGTCTTCCTTGGGCTTGAGTTTGTGACGATAAGCGGGGACAGCGACCACGGGCCAGGGGGAGGGAACAGTTTGTCCTCCATGACTGTGGTTCAGTGACCCTAGTACCTTCCTGAGGATGTGGTGGGGGGCAGGAGGCATGTGGGGACCTGGAGCCAGGGGCCACTTCCTGTCTCACAGGAAGGCTGCGCTCGCTGGACCAGCCACGCTGCCTGCCAGGGCCTCGCTGCCGCTGGGCTGGGGACCCCTGGCTCACCCCCCAGGTAGCAAGGGCTGTCTGGGCTGGGGACTGGGGAGGTGGAAGAAAGCACATGAGGGGAAAGGGCCCCCAACTCCCCAGGGAGTGAGCAGGGGGCATTGCTTGGCCCTCCGGCTTGTCCCCAGGCTTTTGGGGGTCTCTGTCCTGCTCAGGATTTCAGCCGTGCTTCTGCTTGAGGAGGAAAAGGGAGGGGCTGAAAGGAAGGGCCCCGGGGGAGAGGAAGTCCTCCTTTTGTCTGGGCCCCGGGTGGGACCCAGGCATCCAGGCTGGCTCTCCTTGGCCCTGCACCCTGCTGGCTCTGGTTCCCCAGAATCTCACCCCCCCCAGTTCTGTCCTGAGCTCTGCCGTTCAGCTGGGACCCCCTTCCTCAGAGGTGCCTAGTGGGGGCCAGCCTGAGTGGGAACACTTTCCTACAGGGGCAGGGGGGCCAAGATCCAGGGACCAGGCTCTGAGTTTGGGGGACCCTCAGTGTACCTGCTGGCTCCAGGCTAGGGCACCGACCGCCCCCTGGGGGCATGGCAGGGGTGAGCGCTCAGCTCTTTCTGGGGGAATGGTGCCCCCATTGCATTGTGACTGGTGTCCCAAATCCTACATTTAGAGCTGGAAAGGGCTTCAGAGGTCATCCGGTCCAAGGCCCTCATGTGTCAGAGGAGAAACTGAGGTGCAGGAAAGCTAACCAGACTGCCTGAGATGGCACAGGTCCCTGGTCCAGGGGGCGCTGCAGACCTAAGACCCCTGACCCCGTCCCCCATAACATTCAGCTGAAACTTTGGGTTCTGTAGCCCCTAGACAGACCAGGACCCCCCCTCCCCCAGGGAGGAAATGTGGAGGAAAGAGGAAGTGGCTTTGATGAGCTTGGGGCCCTGGAGGAGGGGGCCGGAAGCAGACCCTGTCATGGGGGAGGGGAGCAGGGCCGGAGACTCGATTTGGGGGAAGTGAGGGATGGGTTCCTGTTTTCTCACTGGGCTGCCATGGTTCCCCCCGTTCACCAGCTGTGCCCTCTCCTCAGACAGATGAGCCTCCCCCCCTGATGGGTCTGGACCCTGGATGACAGAAGGCCCAGCCTCCCGCGGCTCTGCACTGCTCCTGCTTACCGGCCTGCCCTTCCCTGGTTCTGGTGGTACCCACGGAAAAGCAGCAAGCCCAGGCACACCCGTTCCCTTCCCTCTGCTCCATGCGAGGCTTCCTGAGCCCCCTTCCATGGGACTTGCAGAGGACCAGTGACTGGTGGATGGTAGAAGGGGTCAGGGCCACCACCAGGCCCCCAGCCCTGCTCTGAGGCCAATGAGGCCTGCTTCCTGGGACCCAAGCTCGTGGGACACAGATGTGGGCAGGTAGACCCGAGAGCCCCCGGCGGGGCGTGGTGCCCGTTACCCAATCCGACGATCTCTTTGTCCGAAGGCTCCGACAGCCAGCCCGGCCAGCCCTGACCCCTCATACCTTTGAGCCCAGGGGGCCTGGTGGGGCTGGGGGGCTGCTGCTTCGGAGTGGCAGCGACGCTGGTGAGGCCCGGCCCCCACCCACAGCAAGCCCCCGTGCCCGAGCCCACAGCAATGAGGAGGGAGGGCGTGCGGTCACCCCCGCCCGCCTCTTTGCTGACCCCCTGGCCTTGCTTGGCCTGCCGCCAGAGGGAGAGCCACCCCCCGAGTTTCCCCCAGCCCCAGAGCCCCGCTGGTTTGCACACTATGATGTCCAGAGTCTTCTCTTTGACTGGGGGGCTGGGGCCAGGGAGTCACCCCTTGATACTCCTCCCACCCCCAGCCCTGCTCAAGCCTCCGGCTCAGACCTGCTTCTGGGGGCTCCTGGCTTTGTGAGCGAGGTTGGCGGGGAAGGTGAACTGGGCCTTGGGGGATTGATGCCCCCTGCACTGCCCCCCATGCTGCCCAATGCTGCCATCTCCATCCTGGAAGAGCCCCAGAATCGTTCAGAGCCCCACAGCTTAGAGCACACTGATTCAGGGGCTGGATATTACCGCAAGTACTTCTACGGCAAAGGTGAGAGGGACCAGAGGGTGAGCGGACAGGGAGGACCCAGGGCTTAGTGGCTTGTCATCATTCATAAAATACTGCAATGTCTGAGCTGGAAGGCACCTGAGAAGAGAGAGTATTAAAGGTGGAACAGACCTTAGAGCACAGAATGTTAGAACATGGAATGTCAGTGGGAGAAGCCTGAGAACAGGGGGTATCAGGGCTGGGAGGGGCCTGAGAACAGGGGGTATCAGGGCTGGGAGGGGCCTGAGAACAGGGGGTGTCAGGGCTGGGAGTGGCCTGAGAACAGGGGGTGTCAGGGCTGGGAGGGGCCTTAGAACAGGGAATGTCAGACTAGGAAAGAACTTAGAAATCTCATCCAACTTCCTAATCTGACAAGTGGAAAAGAGAGGTGACTTGCCCAGGGTCGCTGGACCAGTGAGTTCATAGCAGAGCTGTGATGAGAGACTAGAACTCAGGACTTGTAACTGTCTTTTCCATTGCTACCCAGAATCAGGGGATAGAGGGGGCAGCCTTGAGTGAAGAGGCCAGAGCTTCTGCTTGACAGCACAGGGCTAAGGACTGAGGCCATGCCCTGTGGATGTATGCATGAGCACTCTTGCCTCCTCCTGCCCCCAGAACATCAGAACTTCTTTGGGATTGACGAGACCCTGGGCCCCGTGGCCGTGAGCATCCGTCGAGAGGAGAAGGAGGGCAGCAGCTCGGCCAGCCCGCAGCACAGCTATCGCCTCATTATCAGGACAACTCAGGTAGGGGGCTGGGGGATGGAGGCTGGGGGGCACTGGCAGTGTGGGTGCTGGCCCTAAGACGTGGTTGCCCTCGCCCTCAGCTGCGGACCCTCCGAGGCTCCATCTCTGAAGAGGTCCTACCGCCTGGTCCACCCCGAGGCCTGTCCCCCAAAAAACTCCTGGAGCACGTGGCCCCCCGGCTGAGCCCCGCCTGCCTACGCCTGGGCTCTGCCTCCCCCAAGGTGCCTCGAACTCTGCTCACCTTGGATGAGCAGGAGGTGAGTCCACGCTCTGCACCCGCCCTCCCTCCCAGCCCAGCTGTCTGGGTCGGACCACAAGGCCTTTGCCCTTGGAGAGCCCCACGGGGCCCGCACTTGGGTGGGGGCAGTGGTGACCCAAGGGATGTCCTGCCCCCTTTCTCACTCTTCCTGGGCTCCAAAGGCTTCCCTTTGAAGGCAGCTCTGGGGCCCCACAAGAGCTGGCCGTGGGCAGATCTCAGGTCATAGGTGGCTTCTGTGGGGTCAGTGACCCACAGGCCCCTAGGACCTTGCAGGCCATCATCTCTGGAGACTTGGGAACATTTTAACTTGGGCCTGAGGCATCCATAGAGAGGATAGGAGCTCCTAAAGCTGGTGCAGAGACCTGGATCAGAGTCAGAGGACCTGGGTTCAAATCTGGCTCTTCCCCTTAGCACTTCTCCTACCTGGGGCAAGTCACTTTGTCCCCTGGTCTCATCTGTAAAATGCGGAGGTGGCCCTGGGCAGCCTCGGAGGCCTTGTCCTGCTCAAGCCCTCTGGATGCGGTCCTTAGCTATGAGGGCCCCTCAGACACAGCCAGGGAGGCAGGGAAGGCAGCTGGGGGCTCCTGTGACCCTCTCTTCCCCTTCCCCAGCTGAGTCTCCAGCGCAAGGTCGGCATCCTCTACTGCCGGGCTGGCCAAGCCACGGAGGAGGAGATGTATAATAATGAAGAGGCCGGCCCGGCCTTCACCCAATTCCTCAGCCTCCTGGGGGACGTTGTGAGACTCAAAGGCTTTGAGCATTACCGGGCCCAGCTGGACATCAAGAGTGAGTTCCCGTCGTCCCAGGCGGGCCCCTGCCTCGGGGCCCCTGCTGGCCTGGCCATAGAAGGAGGGCCCGGCCGCTTGACGCAGCTGTGTGAGCTCGGCCAAGTCACTCCCCTGCTGGGTCTCAGTTTCCCTATCTGTAAAATGAGGGCAAGGACCGGATGGCCTTTGAGGTCCCTTTCAGGACTGCTGGTTTATAGGAGGGCAAGGACTGGAAGTTCACTAAGCTAATGGAATCACAGGTCTAGACCAGATAGTAATAACAGCATAATTATAATCAAGATAAAGGAAACAAGCACTTATTAGGCACCTACTGTGTGCTAAGCATTTCATGAGTAATTATCTCATTTGATCCTCACAAGAACTCTTGTGTGGGAAGTGCTGTTATTATCCCCATTAGGCCCAGGTGGTTCACTGAGTTACAGCTGGGATATGTCAGAGCCACCCTTCCTCCGTCTCTGTGGCCATCTGAGCATTTAGGGACCACAGAGGAGGGCAGAGAACTGTACCAGGGCCGGCAGGAAGACAGGGAGGGAGCCTGCTCCAGGCTCATGGCCAGAGATAAATGTCAGAGTCAGGGAGCGGCTGCTGAGCCCGTGAGGGTGAGTGAAGTGACAGCAGGTGGGGAGGAAGGTGCAGGGCCTTCTGAGGGAGTGGGGTGTGCCATCACAGACCTGGGCCGGGAAGACGGGACACTGCCTGGGAGGTTATGGCAAAAGCCCAGATGAGAGGGGATGGACTGGGGAGTGTGCGTGGATGTGGATGGAAGGAGAGGGGCACCTGATGGGGTGCTGGAGGGTGTGGTGATCAGGGGGGCAGGAAGTCTGAGTGGCTAGAGGAGCAGTGGACTGTGGGACCCCTCGGTAGAAACAGGGAGGTCCTAGATAAGCGGGAAGGGTGTTTCAGGGGAAGATACCGTGAGATGTGTTTGGGGCCTCCAGGTGGACAGGGAAGCAGGCAGCTGGGGGTGACCTGTGGAAGGGAATGGGGTCACCAAGGGAGAAGGTGCAGAGAGAGAAAGGAAGAGGGCCCAAGACGGAGCCGTGGGCTTGAGGTCAGGGGATTGATGGGGATGCAGGAGAGGAACCTGAGAAGGTGTCCTCAGAGGGGCCAGAGGGGAGCTGGGCAGAGCCTTGTCACAGGAACGGAAGGGGGACAGAGGGCAATGCCAGCAGCAGCTGCAGAGATTTCAGGAGGGCCCAGCAGGGCTAGCAATGGGCATGTCCCCGATGATCTTCCAAGAAGCAGGGCCCATCATGGGGTGGAAGAGCAGATGCGGAAGTGGAGGCAGAGTGGGGATGGGCAGGGAAGGGCAGGACAGCAGGAAGTATAGCAGAAGCATTTCCTCAGGATGAGAAAGACCTAGGTGGGTTTGTCGGTGAGAGAAGCCAGTGAATCAGACAGATGGAGGAACAGATGGGGGGAGAGGGAGAAAGAGAAAGAGAGGAGAGGGAGAGAGAGAGACAGACAGACAGACAGACAGACAGAGAGAGGGAGACAGAGAGACAGAGAGGAAGAGAGAGACAGAGAGAGAGGAAGAGAGAGAGGAAGAGAGACAGAGAGAAGAGAGAGAGACAGAGCGGGAAAGACAGAGACAGGGAGACAGAGAGAGAGAGAGACAGAAAGAGGAGACAGAGAGAAGAGAGGAAGAGAGACAGACAGAGACAGAGAGAGGGGGACAGAGAGAGAAGAGATAGAGAAGAGGGAGGGATAGAAGAAGAGAGGAGATAGGAGAGAGAGAGAGAGAGATGGAAAAAGGGGGAGAAGAAAGGAGAGAGGAGGGTAAGAGAGATGGACAGAGAGAAGGAAAGAGAAGGGGAGGGAAAGGGGAGGAGAGAGAGAGAAGGGCCTTCCTGAAGATAGCCTTCCCCCCTGCTCTCTGGTGGGCTCTCAAGGGCTGGACCACTTCTTAAGGAGGACATTGGTAGCCGGAAAGCAGCCAGAGGCTGAGGACAGAAAGGATGAAAGGTCCTGGGGCAGTGCCCAGTGAGAGCTGGCTGGAGGGGATGAGGGGTCAGGGGCCGTGAGAGCTTCCAGCGTCCCAGGGCCGGCCTGTGGAGGAGGGACCTCAGCGGGTGCAGAGAGCAGGAGTGGGACCTCACGCTCCCAACTGGGGCTGGCCCAGGGGGCAGTGTGGCTTAGGTATCATGGGCTCCCCTCGCTGGATAGCCCCTTGCTAGGGATGTTAGCGGGGCCGTGAGGGCCTTGTGAGGTGCACAGGAAGGCTCCCATGTCTACCCCAGAAGCATGTGCCTGAGACTGATCCTTTAGAGATCTGTCTCTGAGGCCGCAGGCCTGAAGAGCAGAGCCTTGGATCTGGGGTGCTGGTGGCCAGACCCAGGGCCAGGCTGCTCTCCCCATGGAACAGCTGGCACCCTGCGAGTCTGAGAGTCCAAGCTCAACTCTGACACTTACTAGCCGAGTGATGTGCTGGACTCCCCTTCCCTCTCTGGGCCTCAATTTCCCCCTTTGTAAAGTGAGGTGGCGCCTGAGGTCCCTTCTAGCTCCAGACAGGTGACCGGATGATCCTGTGACCCTGACGCACAAGAGGGGCTGCAGCGAGGGGAATGGCCTTGACTTGCGTTCCACTCCCTCCGGTCACTTTTGATGGCTCATCCTTACCCCAGCCAGGGTCTGCTTCCTCAGGAGCCCCCTCCCCAACTCGGCCCTCCTTCCTTAGGGTCCAACATCGTCTCTTCCTTCCTGTTTCTGCCTCCTCTCTCCTGGCCCCTGGGCTGGCCGCAAACCTCCCTGTGCTTTCTGGGGCCCTTCCCCGGCTCCAGCCTCATCTCAGACTCCCTGCCCTGGTGTGTGTGTCTGAGGAGGGGCTCTTGGCAGGTGGGAGGAAGGCCAGTGCAGTCTGGATGCTGCCCCAGGGTGGGGGAGGGAACTGGCAGTGACCTCGGCCCCCCAGGGCTGCCCCAGGCAGGTCCATTGGGCCCCCAAAGAACCGCAGCCCCAAGGTTGCCTCCGATGGGGGTGTTGGGGAGGCAGAGCTGATCAGGTCCTGCCTAGTCCTGGGCCAGGCTTTCCTGCCTCCTCTCTCCCATTGCCCCAGACCCTGAGATTCCCCTCCCTTCCTTTCCTTGGCCACAGCGGACTCCACGGGGACACACTCTGTCTACACCACCTACCAAGACCACGAGATCATGTTCCATGTCTCCACCATGTTGCCGTACACCCCCAACAACCAGCAGCAGGTGGGGGAGGGCGCTCAGGCCGGAATCTGGCTGGATTTGGCCTGGACCTTCACTCACCCTCTTTCCGTCCTTCAGGCTAGGCTTGGAGGGAGGCAGGGGGGAAGGGGAGGGGGGAGCTGGGGGAGAGGACCCTGGGTCTGGACAGGGAGGACCAGCTTTGGCCAGGCCCAAGTTGTGTGACTGTGCCTCAGTTTCTTCATCTGTAAAAAAAAGGAGTTTGGCTGAGCAGCCTCTGCTTGGGGGTCTGCGGGGGAGAGGGGGGCTCTTGGGGATTGCTGCTTTCTGGTCCACCCCCCATCCCCAATCTCCTTCTCCAGCTCCTTCGGAAAAGACACATCGGCAACGACATTGTGACAATCATCTTCCAGGAGCCCGGGGCCCGACCCTTCTGCCCCAGCACCATCCGCTCTCACTTTCAGCACATCTTCCTGGTGGTCCGGGCCCATGCTCCCTGCACCCCCCACACCTCCTACAGGTCTGTGGCTGGGGGGTCCTAGGTGGCATCTGTCCAGAGCCAGCCATTTCTTGGGGAATATGCCGGTGGGAAGTGACCCGCCCCCCACCCTCATGACAGGGGAAGAGTTTGGACTGATCGTGCAGGATTCCAGGCAGCCTGAGTCCCCTGCCCCAAAGCTGGCAGTGGACCCTTCTGAGTTGCTGATGCCTACCTCCTTTCCTCCCCTGGCAGCGTGGCTGTAAGCCGGACCCAAGACACTCCAGCCTTCGGCCCTGCCCTCCCCCCTGGCGGGGGGCCCTTCCCGGCCTCCCCAGCTTTCCGGGCCTTGCTGCTAGCCAAAGCTCTCAATGGCGAGCAAGCTGCCAGCCGGGCCCGCAAGTTTCACGCGATGGCCACACGCACACGGCGGGACTACCTTCTGGAGTTGGCCACCAATGAGGTGACCACAACCTCCCTGGACTCAGCCTCCCGCTTTGGCCTACCCTCCTTGGGGGGTCGCAGGCGGGAGCGGCCCCGGGGCCCAGGCAGCGAACTGCAGGCACAGGGGGCTTTGGTATGGGGGGTGCGGGCTGCGCCAGCAGGGGAGGACGGGGCTGCCGAAGTCCCCTGCCTGCTGGGGATCTCTGCCGAGACGCTGGTGCTGGTGACTCCTGGCGACGGCCGGGTCCTCTTCAACTGTGCCTGCCGAGACATATTGGCCTGGACTTTCTCTGACAATCAGCTGGACCTGTATCATGGACGAGGGGAGGCGCTGACTTTGCGGGTGGGCGGTGCTCCTGGTGAGGCTGTGGGGGAAATCGTGGCCAGGCTGCAGGTGAGGTTGGGGACTGGACAAGGGGAGTGGGGGTGGGCAAGGGGTACGGGGGGGGCTGGGCAAGAGGCATGGGGGTGGGCAAATAGCGTGGGGGGTTTGCAAGGGGTGTGGGGGTGGTCTGAGGAGGAGAGGCTTTCAGGGATCCAGGGAGAAGCCACCCTGTCCTTCAGCCCTCCTGGGGCTTTCCTCCCAAGCCTAGGAGCCCAGACTTGTGACCCTGGGTCCTGGGGGCCTGAGAGATGTCTCCCTTGCAGCTGGTGAGCCGAGGCTGTGAGAGCCGAGAGCTGGCCCTGCCCCGTGATGGCCAGGGCCGGCTGGGCTTTGAGGCAGATGAGGAGGGCTTTGTGAACCACGTGGAACGGTTCACTTTCGCAGAGACTGCTGGGCTGAGGCCTGGGGCTCGACTCTTGAGGGTTTGTGGCCGCCCCCTTCCACGCCTGGGACCTGGGGCTGCTGCTGCCCTATTGCGCTCGGCCCCCAAAGTCTGTGTCACCTTCCTGCTTCCTGATGAGAGTGGCCGGCCCCGAAGGTTAGAGTGCTGTAGGGTCCCTAAGGGTCAGAGGCTCCAGGCCCCTGGCTGCCAAACAGATCCCTCTGTCATCTGTCCTACACCTAGCCTGCCACCTAGCCCTCTTCAGCCATTTCTTTGGACACTGAAGGCTTTTCAGTGTCTGTATGGTCTCCCCCCGGGAGGGTGGACACCCTGGAGCCCACGCTATGAGAGGTTAGCTCACACCCAGAGGAGAGCAAGGCTCTGTGGGAACACTCCACAAGGGCCTGGGCAGTGAGGGAGGGGATTTGGGGGCTGAAAGAGAGCCAAAGCATCAAGTTAGGCCTCCAGCCCAGGTGGGCCCTGGATGTAAGGCCTCTGCTGTCTACGCTGTGACCCTAGGCCAGGAAGCGCCATGGCCTCAGTTTCCCTATCTGTGCAGCGTTCCTCACACCACCTTCCTCCCCAGAAGCTCCCTGGCCTCGGTTTCCCCATCTGTGCACAGCTCCTCA
>NW_027187322.1:2663456-2682194 GCF_028583685.1 Petaurus breviceps papuanus
CCAGAAGCTCCCTGGCCTCGGTTTCCCCATCTGTGCACAGCTCCTCATACCGCCTTCCTCCCCAGAAGCTCCCTGGCCTCGGTTTCCCCACCTGTGCACAGCTCCTCATACCGCCTTCCTCCCCAGAAGCTCCCTGGCCTGTTTCCCCACCTGTACCCAGCTCCCTGCATCTCCTTCCTCTCCTTTCTCCCCACAGAAGTTTTTCCGAGCTCTATGAGATGTCGCTGCAGGAGCCTAGCCGGCGGGGGATCCAAGGGCCAGGGCTTGAGGGGTCCCCAGCGGCAGGTCTGCGCCCACCCACAGTTCAGATGCTGCACGCACTGCACCTGCAGGACGGCTCCTCAGCACCCGGACCCCCTCCAGACCTCCCTGAGGAGAGGACTGAGTTTCTGCACAGTCAGAGCCATCCGTCTCCCCAGAGGTCAGCACCTGCCCCTTGCCAAGGGCCCCCCCCAGCCCTGTCCCCCACCTCTCTGGGTCCTGGGCTCTGGCCTCGACTCTCCTCATCCCCAGGGCAGGGAGGGCTGAGCAGCATCTCTGGCCCCTCACCTTTCCCTCACTGCCTCCCCAGCTCTCCGTCCGCGGGGGTCCCGCTCTTGCCAGATGCCACCCCGGACCTCCTCTTGGTGGCCACGCCTAAGCCTCCCCAGTCTGGCCAGGCCAGGCCAGGGATTTCGGACCAGGTAAGAAGCAGCCTGGGGCGACCCCCTCCGGGCACAGGGGGTGGACTGGGCATCCAGGTCCTCACCATGTGCCCACCTCAGGCTCTCTCTGATGCTGCCATGGGACAAGAGGCCCTGGAGGACCCCGCCCCACTGCCCAGGGAGCTCAGCGACTCCTTCCTGCCCCGGACTCTCTCCCTGAGGAATTCCATAAGCAAGAGTAAGTGCCCCTCTGACCTCCAGGGGGTGGAGGGCGTGCCCTGGGCGAGCCGGGCCTGGCACCTGCCTCTTCTGCCCTTAGTCCTGTCCGAGGCTGGGAGCGAGCCCCTGGAAGAGGAGTGGAAATCCATCTCGGAGATTGCCTCCACCTGCAACAGCATCCTGGAGGCCTTGTCCCGGGAGGGTGAGCAGCCCGGCCCCCTCCTGTCTGTCTGCTCCTTGCCTTGCCTGGCTCATCTGTACAATGGGGCTGTGTGGGGGTGGGGGCGGGGGTGGAAGGAAGGAGCCCTCATGTGTGCTGTCATTGTAGGCCAGCAGATGCCAGAGGGCGGTGATCCCCGGGAAGCTGCCAGAGCTGAGCCCGAGTAAGGACAGAACCGTGGCCGGGGAGGGCTGGGAGCAGGGTGGGAGAGGGACAGAGAAGGGGGCCCCAGGCAGGGAGCCAGGCTCCTCAGGTGCCCTCCCTGCCCACAGCCCAGCCTCTGGAAGCTTGTCTGAGAAGGTCTCCCACCTGGAGAGCATGCTGAAGAAGCTTCAGGGTGACTTGCAGAAGGTGAGGAGGGGAGGGCGGCAGGCCCAGGGGCTGGGCTGGGCTGGGATACTTGGCAGCCTCTCCACACTGCCCCCTACTGTCCCCCACTGCCCCGCTCCACGCTGCCCCCTCCACGTTGCCTCCCCTCCAGGAGAAGGCTGACAAAGCGGCCCTTCAGGAAGAGGTTCGGAATCTGCGACATAATAACCGGCGGCTACAGGCAGAGTCCCAGAGTGCAGCTGCCCGCCTGCTCAGGGCCTCCCAGCAGCTGGGAACCCCGGGCCCCTGACCCCTAGCTGCCCCAGGGCCCTCACCACGGGGGGCCGCTCCAGCTGGACGTCAGGCACGAGAAGGCAGAAACTATGTCCTGCTGCCCTCCCCGGAAGTCTCAGTGGCTTTTTGAAATGGGGGCAATCCTTTGTGTACTTTGGGGTAAAGGACCCCCCTCAGTCTCCTGGCCTTTCTCAGGCACCTCCTAGGCCTGGCTTCTTCATCCTC
Organism: Petaurus breviceps papuanus; assembly: GCF_028583685.1. NCBI lineage: Eukaryota > Metazoa > Chordata > Mammalia > Diprotodontia > Petauridae > Petaurus > Petaurus breviceps. The sequence continues at coordinate 2,665,368 of NW_027187322.1, forward strand.
TCTGTAAATGTTGTTTGGCAGAAGTGTTCTTGGCATGAAAAAGTAAAGAACAGACATGACAGCTTTTGGTGGATGAATGAGGAAGAGAGGAGCAGGGGAGGAGGGTGTGCCCTAGGAAGATGGGCTGGGGTGGGCTGAAAGGGCAGGGGCTTCTAAGGCCAGCCAGCTTCATCTGCTCCATGCCTCTCCCCCTCCGGCTGGTCACCTGCCTCTGTCCTAGAGGCCTGGGCCCCCCATGGTGGGACAGGACAGAGGCCTCTGCCTCTGAGGGGTCTGTCTGGTCTAGGCCAGGATGGAGGTGAGGGCAGGGAGAGGAGGAGAGAGCTCTGGAAAGGCCAAGGATTGGGAAGGATCATAGAAACATGCACTGGGAGCCAGAAGGGTCTCCAGGCCAAGCCCCTGCTCTTCTAGAGGGAGAAGCAGGCCCCAAGAGGGCAAGAGACTTGTACAATGGCCAGGTTACATGAGCTGAAGTGGCAGGGCCAAGATTCAGACCCGTGTCCCTTGGTGGCTGGCCCCGGCCCTGAGGACACATGGGTGGGGAGCGCAGAGAGGGTGAGGTTGGCAGGCTGCCCAGTAGGAAGAACCCCAGGCTCTGCCTAGCCCTGTGAAGGAGAGATTGGGCAGCCTCCCCCCGCCCCCCCACTGCTCACACAGAAGGTTCTGCTGCCAGAGATGGCTCCCCTCCTTCCCCAGGACCTCTCCAGGTTCCTCAGCCCCCACATCCCTCACTCACTGGTGTGGTCTGGGCCCTGCTCCCTGCAGGTGGCCCCAGAAACCACACTGCTCCCTGCCCCTCACTCCCCCAGCCTGGCATCATCCATAGCCTCCCTCCAGGTCAGTGGTCTGGCTCTCTGCTGCACCCTAAGGGCAGGACCACTGCCCATTGCCTCAATTTGGAAGGAGCTCTCATCATTCAGGATGGAATCTGTCTAAATACTTGTGTCCAGTCTCAGCCTGGCCTGCCTCTGCCCATCCATATTGCCTTCTCCCATTCTGCAAGAGACACTGGCCTTGGACCAGTCCAGAAAACACCTGTGTCTGGCTTAAAGGGGGCATCCCACCGTACTGGTCCAGAATTGGAAATGCAATTAGCTGCACATTCAGTCACCACACTCTGGGGAGTTCTGTAGATCAGTTCCCCTCTCCCCCTTTTTCTGCTGTGGCCTGAAAGGCCTTTTGTCTGTCCCTATGCGGCCTCAGGGTAAAGCCCCCAAGGGGAAGGAGGAGCCCATCCCAGGGCTGACCCACCCAAACACCACTCTGAGGCCAGGCACCCAGGGGACAAACAGCTTTATTTACTGGATTTCTGGTCCCTTTGGCCTTGTTGGGAAGGAAATGGCTCCCGAAGGGGAGGAGGGAGGACAGGATGGCTTATCTTGCCTGGAAACCTGGGTTCTTTGCCAACCCAGAAGGCACGGGGATGAGAGAGCCCTCATTCACCCTGTCTGGGGAGGGGGGTGTCAGAGTGAGCTGGGGGCTCGAGAGTACACCAGGGCGTGCTGGGAGGTGAGCACCCACGCTCCCTCTTCTCTCACTTGGGGTGTCTCCCCCACTGACTGGGGCCTCCAGAGCCTTCCTTTGTCCAGAAGAGAGTGCTGGACATAGCAAAGTGGACCCCTGGATTTTTGTGAGGGAATCTAGGCTAACTCATCCCTGGCAAAGACTCCCTGCGACCAGATCCCCAACAAGATGGCAGCTGAGCAGCCTGAGACTGAAGACCTGGTGGGAGGAGGAGCCCAGCCCAGCTCAGGGCAGATCGAAGGGCTAGAAAGTCATTCCTTACAAGCCTCAGTTTCCTTCCTTGTCCACCCTCCATGGTTCCCGTTTCTCCAGGGGAAACATTCTCCATTTATTCAGTCTTCGTGTAAGGCCTAATCTTGAGCAGTGAAGTCCTTTGCTGTCCTGGCCTCTCCTCTGGATGCTGCTCCATCGAATCCCAGAGAACATACAGCCCTGACTCTTTACAGATGGAAACTGAGGTTCGGTGGAGGGCTGGGCATCCCCTGCGAAGCCTCCAGCTCCTTCTGCAGGTCACACTCACTCCAGAGGTTCTGGGCTCAGAACTGAGTCCCCTTTTCTTCCAGCCCATCACCTGACAGGCTTCCCTGCTGGCCGGCTCCTCTCCTGTCCTGCATCCACAGGGTCCAAGCCCTCGGTTTCAACTTCAGAGACGCCTTGGGCGGCGGCAGGCCAATCTTTAGATGTTTCACCTAGCATCTTTGTCCATCTCTCCTGGGAGGAGGGGTATATCCCGAGGCCCCCCACACCCAGAAGAAGAGAACTAGGGGACGCAGGCAGAATCCCCGATCCCGGAGCCCACACTAGCCAGTGAGCCCCCGCCTCTGGGGACGTCTCATGCCTTTGGGAACAGCTCTAATTGTTAGGAAATGGGCTCCCATCATTCATTGGCCTGCGACCTCGGGCCATCCACCTGGCTGGACCTCATTCTCCCCCTCCAGCTCTGACATCCTGCGAATTTTCTGTGGAAAAGAAGATGGTCGGGGAGTCAGTGAAAACATCTGGATTCCTTGTGCAGCCCCACGGGGGTCTGTGAGCCCGTTTGCTCACGTGTGAAATGGGACAGGCCCCCAGCTTTAAAGCAGGAGAAATGTAAACGCTTCGGGTCATTCTGTCGTCTCTTCTCCCAGAGGGCAGTGACCTTGGACAAGTCACTTTCCCCTCTCAACAGTTTCTGCACTGGGGCCCAGCGGGTGGGGCAGAGACACCAGCAACGATGATGGCGGTTCATTTCCACGTCCAGGGAGTCTTCAGGTTTACAGCCCTGGGCTCGAGTCCTGCCCGACCCAGCGCCCTAGGCCACTCTCTCCGAGAAGCAGACACAGGTCCAGGTCCTGCTCCTGTTCCACAGGGGGAGCTCCGCCGGGGGGGTGGGGCCATACGAGGACGCGCTTCCGAGAAGACCCGCCCACCTCCGGGAGCCGGAGCGTGGCTGAGTCCTCGTCCTTACATCGCGCATGTCCACCTTGGCAGAGCAGGGGGAGGAAGCGGGGCGCAGCCCCGCCCCCAGGCCGTCAGTGCGCATGCTCGACGGCTGGGCCGGCCTGGGAGTCCCTTCCCTAAGGGAGCCCAGGCCGGCAGGAGCCGCTGCAGACGGGGACTCATCTCGTTTCCTGGCGAGCTTTCAGGCACCCTCTTCCCCTCCCTCCCTCCTCGTGGTAGCACGCAGTTCCAAAACAGCACGCATGCGCAAGCCAGGGAGCTCGCAGTTCTTTCGCGCGTGTCCCGGGGCGTGGCTGTGTTTTTAAACATTTTATAAACACAGGAAAGTGGTGGGTGGTCTGCAGAGGCACTACTGCGCCTGCGCCGAGGACCCCTCCCCCCGCCATCCAGACCCTCCTCCGGCCTGAGCACTTGGGCCCGGGGCTTGCCTTCAGGGTGTTTCCCCTCTGGCGAGAGCACCCAGCAGAGCGGTGGGGGCGGGGCGCCTGGCCTGAGTCAAGGGAGGCCACAGACAGAGGCGCTTGGAGAGGGGTTTATTAATTCAGAGTAAAAAGAAGGCGCGGTCAGCAGCCCCGCTCCACCACGGGGCCCCGCCCGGCCTAAGGCACTTGAGGGGAGGGCCGCCCCCCAGGCCGGGCCCCCGCCGCAGAGCTGCGCGCTGGTAGGGATGCTGGTGCCAGGTGCAGAGAAGGAAGGGGCCGGTGGGAAGCCCGGCGTAAGGCCCCGCAAGGAGCTGCCAGCGGGGGGCCGCAGAGGGCAGGAGCGTAGCCCCCCAGCCCCCCACCGCCCCTTCTTCCGAGGAGTTAATGCTTTACTTAAGCACCTCCAGAACAGAGAGAGATACTGCAGATAACATAGAGAACGGGGTTCACTCCTGCCATCTCCGGGGAGACGGCTCCCCCAGCAAATCCGGGGGGAGGAGCAGCTTCAAGAGGCCATCCAGAGTAGGCCAGGGCCCCCTCGGGCCGGGCCGGGGCTTAGGAGCTGATCTGACTCAGGAAGGCCGACAGGTCCATGTCCCCCATGGAGGGGAAGACTTCATCTGCCCCCAGCAGACCGTTGGAGAGCGCCGAGGCCCCCGAGGGGCCGGAGCCAGGCTCGGGGGGCCGCTGAGGCCCGGCCATGAGGCGGGTGATGGACTCGGGGTACTCCATCAGCATGGGCTCCCCTGAGGGCCCAGGGCCTTCCAGGGGCCCTGCTACTCCCTGGTTCAGCAGCTGTTGGAACTCGGAGTTGTCGATGGCCGCGAGGCTGGGGTATGTTCCGTCGGGATCCCCCAGGAGCTCAGCCAGATCTCCATCTGTGTCAAACTGCAGGCCCAGGAGGGCCTCGGACAGCGTTCCCTCCCCGGACTGGGAGAGCTGGGGCGGGCCGGGGGCAGGGGCCGCGGTGGCTGGGGCTGGAACCAGGGGAGGAGTGGGCGCGGGGACAGTGGCCAGGGAGGGGGCTGGGACCTGGGCCGCTGGAAAGACCATGGGAGAAAACTCCTCCAAGTTGATAGTACTGAGGGGCGGGGGGAAACTGTAGGGCTGGGAGCCGGAGGAAGGCAGGCCTGGAAGGACACCTGAGTGGGCTGGAGAAAGAGAGAATGATCAGCAGCCTGTCCCAGGGCCAAGAGCTCCCCCACCCGGCCTCACCCTTTTAGGAGCCCCTTTCAGTCGGTCAGCGAGGAGGCTGCAGTGTTCATTTAAGAGATGCTGTTTTCCCCAATCCCAGCACAAGTACCGAGATGACAAGACCCTAGCCCAGGCCACCCAAGTGCCAAAGTCAACTTCAATGAATCCCAGGCCCCAGCTAGAGCCCTCTGACCCCTCCCGCCTGGTCCGAGTGGCTCCAGGCGGAACCAAGGCCTTACCCGGGGGCTTGGGAGCAGAGGTTGTGGTGCTGCGGGAGGGCACTGCAATGCGTCTGGGGGGCGTCCAGGCATCGGAACTGCCTGTTGGGTGGAGAGACCACGTTAGTCCAAGGAGACCTCCCCAGCTTCTCCCCTGAGCCCAGCCCCCTGCTGTCAGGACTCACCACTGAAAGGACTTGTTTTCATGATGTTCTTAAAGGTGCCCAGGGTTCTCTTGCGCTTCTCTTCAATTCGGTGTCGATCATCTGGGAGAAGAGAAGAAAGGCCGACTGGGTCCCACAGGCCCCCTTCAGCAGGCCCTCCAGAAGGGAGCTGTCCAGCCCACGACCCCACTCCCACCTTTCCTGGAAGAGGCCTTTATCCCCCAAGGCCCAGAAGCATTGAATAGGCAAGACAAAAGTAGGTCAGTCTATCTTCTGGGAATGCATCAATCACTACACAAGCATTTAACAAGTGCTTCCTGGGGCCTGAGCCCTGGACCCAAGGAGTAGTGGCAAGCCATGGTAGGGATGCCCCTAAAATGTGCCGTTTCCACCTCATCTCTGTCCAAGATTGCTAGAACTGCCCCTGTCCTGGATTAGATGAGAGGACTCCCTCTCACACCACACGACTGGTAGGTGAGTGCAGCCGGCTGCCTCTTGCATGCGTCCTTTCTCTTTACTCACCTTGCTACCCTCCCACAACCTACAAGAGTTCATCACACGCCTATGAATGTGCTGGGCCCTGGGGACAGGAAGGTCATGTCATGCGGGGCCTGAAATGCCAAACAGGAGTTCACCCCCAGTGCTGGAGACAAGGGGGAGCCAAGAGAGGATGTGACCAAATCTACTCGTAGGCAGCAGGAGCAGTGAGGAGGAACGTCCTTCAGAGGCCTGCCGGATTACTCCCTGTGGGGCCTGTTCCATGGGGACTCCTTTTGTCTGAGGTGGCCTCAGGGCCACAGAGGTGAGGTCCCTTCTATCCAACATAGTCAGGGGAGGCTGCCCTTTGAGCAGAAAGAGGGAGCCTGGATGTGAGACATGTAGATGAGATACATTAGAAGGAGGGAGAGCGAGAAGTAGAGAATGACCCAGATTTTATGAACCAGGATTCACAAAGGGAAGACTGGCCCGTACTTGCCAAATAGGGAAGTTGGGGGGGAAAGCCAACGATTGTGTTTTGGCCATGCAGAACTTGAGCTGCCCATGGGACATCCTGTTGTAAAAGCCCAACAGGCAGATGGTGATGGAGATGAGAGCTCGTGATACAGTCCTGAGGATCAGGTTTATACCAAGGAGACAACTGAACCATCCAGTAGGAAGCCAAGATAGTGACTGGGGAAGGAGAAGCTGGCAGAGCATCAGGGAACCCCCTGTTAGGGAGTTCCTAAGGAGGAACGTCAGTCAGGGAGGAGGCCGAGCTTCATCATTCCTCAGCTGGCCTACTCCTGGAGCCTGTAGACTGGTCTGGCCTGCCCCCAGTATCCTCCCCCCTCCAATCTATCTTCTTCACAGCTGCCAAAGCAATCTTCCTACTGCAAAGGTCTGACCACATTACTTTCTTATTACCAAACCTTCAATGTGTCCTATATCCTGCCAAACAAAGTCCAGCCTTTGGCTCCAGTTGATGTTCCCAGCCTAAAGTTCAACTGAATTCAGCAAACACCCAGTAAGTATTTGCTGGGTGCAGTTTTCTGCCTGCCAGCAAAGGACTCCAAATAAAAGGGGGGTCAGAAGATGCAGAGAAAGGAGATACACACCTTCCATTTTGCATCAACTTTTCTCCACCAAGAATACAATGGAACCGAACAAGAATGGGGAATAAGTAAGATCCAAAGTGAGGAGGAAAGCATGCCCCCAATTGCCCTTGTTAAGTTCCAGCCCTCAGGCCCAGTGGAACTCCACGTTCAGGTACTAAAGGAGCCAGCGATGCCCTTCCTGGGCATGGGGAGGTGCTGCAGGGCTGGAGAAGGTCAAAGGTCCAACCTGCAGAAAAGGGGAGAGCCTGGAGTCTGGAAACTACAGGTCAGTAAGCTCAACTGCAGTTTCTGGCATGTCAGGGACCTCCATGTTCCTCAAGAAGGCTCTACCCAGAAGAGAAATTCCATTTAAACCTACTGTAGACATTATAAAATATCAGGGAGTCTACCTGCCAAAAACAAACCCAGGAACTATATGAACACAGTTACAAAATACTTTTCACACAAAAAAAGTCAGATCTAAAAAACTGGAAAGATATCAATTACTCATGGGTAGGCCGAGCTAATATGAGAAAAATGACAATGCTACGAAATAAAATTACTTGTTCAGTGCCACACCAATCAAACTACCAAAAAATGATTTTATAGAGCTAGAAAAAACAAACAAAATTCATCCAGAAGAACAAAAGGTCCAGAATATCAAGGGAATTAAGGAAAAGAAATGCAAGGGAAGGTAGCCTAGTACCAAATCTTAAATCATACTCTAAAAGCAGCAACCACCAAAACTGCTTGGTACTAGTTCAGAAATAATGATGGATCAGTCAGGTTAGGTAAGCAAGACCCAATAGTCAATGGCTAGAGTAATCTACTATTTGATAAATCGAAAGATTCCAGCATCTGAGATAAGAACTCAGAAAAACTGCTGGGAAAACTGGAAAACACTATGGCAGAAACTAGGCACAAACCAGCATCTTACACCCTATACCAAGACAAAGTAAAAATGGGTACATGATTTAGATATACTGATACTATAAGCAAACTAGGAGAGCACAGAATAGTTTACCTGTCAGGTTTATGGAACAGGGAAGAATAATGACCAAACAAGAGATAGAGAACATTATGAAATGCCAAATGGATTATTTTGATGACATTAAATTGAAAAGTTTTTGCACAAACAAAGCCAATGCAACCAAGATTAGGAGGGAAGCAGAAAACTGAGAATTTTTTTACAGTCAGTGTCTCTGATAAAGGTCTCATTTCTAAAATATATAGAGAACTGACTCAAATTTATAAGAATACAAGTCATTCCCCAAATGATAAATGGTCAAAGGATATGAGCAGGCAGTTTTCAGAGGAAGAAATTAAAGCTATCTATAGTCATATGAAAAAATGCTCTAAATCACTATTGATTAGAGAAATGCAAATCAAAACAACTCTGAGGTGCCACATCACACCGGTCAGATTAGCTAACATGACAAAACAGGAAAATGATAAATGTTGAAGAAGATGTGGGAAACACTGATGCATTGTTGGTAGAGTTGTGAGCTGATCCAACTTTTCTGGAGAGCAATTTGGAACTATGCCCACAGTTATAAAACGGTGTCTACCCTCTGACCCAGCAATACCACTTCTAGGTTTGTTTCCCAAAGAGATCATAAAAAAGAGAAAAGGACCCACATGAACAAAGATATTTATAGTAGTTCTTTCTGTGGTGGCAAAGAATTGGAAATTGAGGGGCTGTCCATCAACTGGGGAATGGCTGAACAAGTTGTGGTATATGCATGTAATGGAATGCTATTATTCCATAAGAAATGATGAGCAGGTGGACTTCAGAAGAACCTAGAAAGACTTGTATGAACTGAGCTGAATGAAGTGAACAGACCCAGAAGTGTCCACAGTGACAGTAACACTGTGCAATGACTGACTGATAGACTGGGCTCTTCTCAGCAATGCAAGGATCTGAGACAATTCCAAAAGATCTATGATGGAAAATGCCGCCCGCATCCAGAGAAGGAATCCTGGGCTAGATGCCGACGGAAACAGACTGTTCGCTCTCCTTTTCTTTTGTGGTTTTGGTCTGTTTCTTCTTCTCATGGTTCCTCCCATTAATGTTCTAATACTTCTTTACGCCATGAGTAATGTGAAAATGTTTAATGTGAATGTATAGCAAAATAACAGTGTCTTTCACAGTTTTTATGAGATGGCTAGGTGGTGCAGGGAATAGAACACCAGCCCTGAAGTCAGGAGGACCCCGAGTTCAAATCCAGCCTCAGACACTTCACACTTGCTAGCCGTGTGATCTTGGGCAAGTCACTTAGTCCCAACTGCCCTACTTTCCCCCTCCAAAAAGCAAAAAAAAAAAGTCTAATATGAATGTATAAATAGAGTATCAGATTACACACTGTCTTGGGGAGGGGGGACGAGAAGGAGGGGGAAGAAAATGTGGAAACTCAAAATCTTATGGAAGTGAATGCTGAAAACTAAAAATAATTTTTTTTAAAGGAAATAATGTTTTAGTTTAAAAAAAAAAAAGAAGACTCTGCCTTGAACTTGGTCTGAATGCTGATCATCTCAGGGAACCATCCTTTCTGCCCCTTCTCAGCAGAGAGGTGAGAGACTCCAGGCACAGAACAGGCCTACAAGGTCAGGCATGACCAAGGTCAGCACCTTGGTTGGGGTGGGGGGGAGAACAATGTAAATGATAGAAAACACAGACAAAATTTCTAGAACTAAGTTATCATAAAGTCACTTCCTTTTCTGATAGAACCCTTGAACAGTCCATCAGGAGAAGGCCAAAGATATATGAAGATGGGGTAGCACCTGTGATTGAGTTGGCAATATTCTACCAATGCACACCAGTACTTTCTCTGCAATTTGCTATCTGAGAAAGCTTCCTAGAGCACCAAGAGGGAAAGTGACAGGGTCAGGGTCAAACAGCCAGGAGGGTCACAGGGGGCCTCCAAGTGCCCCCTCCACCCTGGCTGCCTCTCCACAGATGTGGAGATGACCCAGCCAGGAGGGTCACAGTGGGCCTCCAAGTGCCCCCTCCACCCTGGCTGCCTCTCCACAGATGTGGAGATGACCTGAGTGCCCCACCACAGCTGGAAGGGATGGCCAACATGCTGGAGAAGAACAGGAATTGATATCCACACAGCACCTTGGAATTGGTTGGTCTGCATGCATTCACTACGCACCTACCAACTCATGTCAGACCACCCTGGGCACGTGAAGTCCTACATCCAGCTTCAGCAGCCTGACAGAACACATCCTGGAGGCTCAGTGCACCCCAGCCTGACATGCCAGGATGCACACACGACTCTTCATCATCCCTAGGGGTGTGCCCCTCCTCACTTCACCTCCCTCACAAAGCCGGTCTGGCTCACCTGCTGGGCTGCGAGGTCCTTTCTCCTCCCTAAAATGCCCTGCCTCTATCTTGTAAATAGTTACAGAAGTGGCTTCTCCTGAGTAGGTGGCCAGGCTCCCTGAGAGCAGGGACAGCTTTACTGTGTCTTTGTATACCTCACAGGGTAGGAGTGTAACAAATGCTTGTTTGTTGAATGATTCAGACCCTTGAATGCCAAAGGGGCCTATGCTTTTACTAGGAAGCAGCTGGAAGCAGGGACTTTTGAGCAAAGGAGATGACAGTGGGTTGAAGGAAGGCCCTTGAAGGTAACAAGGCAGGTGGGTGTGGAGTAGGAATGGATGCCACTGTGGGAATCACCAGGTGGTCCTGACATTGATCAGCTCTGTCAAGACAGTTTCAAGGAACTCCCAAAGTTTTGAACCTGAAAGGCAGGATGGCAGTCTTCTGAATGCAAGAAAAGATAGGGGGGAGGGAGGAAGAAGAGGAGAAAGAGAAAGGAGGAAGAAGAGGTTGGGGGGCATTGATTCCTTCTCTGTGCACTCTGACAGAGTTTGCTTGGAGAAGTTTCGCCAGGCATGAAGAAGCACCAAAGACATGGTCATGCACAGAGCCCCAGCCCCCATCTGGCCACACCATGGGAAATGGACCAAGGGCTCAGCCTCTAGGCAGCAGGGCCCTGCCTGCTCAGAGTACAGCCCCTGTACCTGTGTCTGGCAGATACTGGAACTCCATGGGCTCGCTGAGCTCCCGGTCAGATGGCCGCCGAAGCTGCATGTGAACCCGTACGGGGGCCTGTAAGGTAGGCTCTGCATATGGCGGGGTGCGGAATACAATGGCCACCTGTCTGTGCACATCGGCCTGCGAGAAGGATCCACGCGCCTCCCAACCAGGCCCCGTGAAGCACACCTCGATGTCCTCTGTTGGGGACAGGACAGGCAGAGATGTGTCAGCCTCTCCCATGGCCTCCTCCTCCTCCCCCCAGCCCTGCTCCTGCACCATGCCCAGCTGGCACTGACCTTTCTGCACCTTGTCGCAGAGGAGGAAGATCTCATCTCCGCCCAGGCAGCTGCCCGAGTTGCGGTTCACACGGCAGATCTTCAGCTCTGCAGTGTTGGGAGCCCCTGAGGGTACAAGGGAGAGCAAGAGCTCAATCAGGCTGGGCCTCCTACAGGGCCCCATCCCCTGCAAGCCTGGTCCCCCAGGATCCCTGTGCTCCCCCCCAGTTAGCATAGGTGTCACCCTGATTCACACACACTTTTGGGACTAGAGCTCCCTCTCCTCCCCATCCCAGAACCCAAGAACATAGCTTTGGTCCCACCTCCTCTAGCAGCCTGCCCCCTCAATTATTCCCCCTTCCCTCTAACCTTCCATTCTACTGACTTATCTACTCCTACCAGCTCAGTGGCTCAGTGGAGGGTGCTAGACTTTACGAAGCCCTGAGTTCAGATACTGCCTAAGACACTTAATCCTAGATGAGTCACTTGGCCTCTCTCTGCCTCAGTTTCCTCATCTGTAAAGTGGGGAAAATAAAAGCACCCACTTCCCAGGGTCTTTGAGGGGATTAAATAAAGTATTTGTAAAGCTCTTTGGAAATGTTAAGGCACGATATAAATTAAACTACTCTGTATAAGCATCATTAGTCATATACTTATGCTGCACGTATTTCTGTATGTATTTGCTGACCCCTCCCTTGGACTGTAAACAGCTCGCTCTCTGTACCCGTATCCCTGGGTTCAGCGCCCCTGGCGTGCAGACCCCCTTCTCTGCAGCCTCTGACACTGCTGAGCAGCCCTTTCAGATCTCCCACCTCTGACTGCTCCTTCCCAGCATCCTTCGCTGATTCCTCATTTGTGTCCCACCTCCCCACCACGGACGGGCCTCCAATGCTCTCTCCTGTTCTCCTGGTGATCTCATCAGCTCTGATCTGGTAAAGTGCCCCTGTCCAGTAACTCCTCAAGCAGTGTGTTCAGCTCGAAACTCTCCTCTGCTGAGTTTCAGTCCTGAATCCTGAACTGCCGTTACCAACTCAGACCCCTCAAACACCACAGGTCCAAAACAGGACTCAGCTACCCTTTTTCCCTAGTATGACTATGCTGTGGTGGGTACCATCATTTTTCCAGTCACTCAGGTTCTCAATCCTGGAGTCAGTCACCTTTCCATTCTCCCCTCTCCCTCACCAAGAGTCAATCTTGCCAAATCCTGTTGGGTCTCTCTCCCACCTGTTCCCTTCCCCTTAATGCCATGAACAATCACCCTCCGGACCAGTGACAAGCTCCTCATAGGTCTTTTGGTTTGTCTTCCTTACAGCTGCCAAGGTGACCACGCCACTGCCCTACTCTCAGAGCTCTGCCCCTTTCTTTCTGCCTCTGTTGGTGTGAAAGGCTCTTCACACCCTGGCTCCAGCCTGCCTACAATCGCTGTTTCCCACAAGCCCCACCTCCCCTCCCTCACAACCCTGCACGTGTGCCACAGAGATGTTGTGCTGGCTTATTTGTGTATGTGCTGCCTCCCCCCCAGCAGAATCGAAGTCTGCTGAGGGCAGACTTGCTTTGGGTTTTGTCTTTGTATCTGTAGCACCCAACATAACGTATTTAACAAGGTCCTAGCTCTGGGGCTGGAAAGGGCCACAGAAGAACATCCCATCAAGGACAATCTCATTTGACAGAAGAGGAAGCTAAGACACAGGGAGGTGAAGAGTCTGCCAACAGCCACACGGCCAGTAAGTCTCTGAGGCCGACTGCAAGTGCAGCACACTGTTCCTCAATAACTTGATGCAGGGATTACTAAACAGCCTGTGACAGCCTAGTGCAGGGCCTTGACCATCCCAGACCTCATGCATCTCCTCCATGCACCAGAGCCAGCACCAAACACCAAACACTTCCTCAGACTCGGCCCTGTACTAGCCTGTGATTACTTCCAGGCCATAGGTCCAGTTTGCCAAGAACCACACTGATCATTCCTGTGCCTGGCCTGGACAGGGCCCGGATAGGGCCCGAATCTCAGTAGGCCTGTAAGCTCTGGAAGGGCAAGGATCTGGTCTTCTCCCTCCAGGCCCTGTATGCTCTCTGGCCGCTGGCATGCGCTCTGTGTTTGGGGGAGCAGGTGCTCGCCGAGGACCTGGGGGTGGTGGCCCAGAAATGTCCAAAAATGAGCTCATTGGCTGCAGGTTCTCCAAGAGCCTGATACCACCTGATCTCCCTGAGCACCTCCCCTCTCACTCTGTAGCCCACTGGCTCTACTCAGACCCCTGGATCTAGGTGTCTTCCTCCCATACGCATCAGCACTAAGTAATTCTTCTTGTTTTCACTGCTCAGCTCCGGGGAGCTGGAAGCACTCCATTCTGCGTCACATGGCCCTCCTCTGACCCAGCCCACCCCAGCTTGTATCTGCTTAGCCGTGGGTATGCCACAATCCTCCCCGGAAGCACCCAGGTCCCAAGAAGGCACTGTTGACTTCTGGAGTCCTAACACCAACTGCCATATGTCCCTTGCCATGCCTTAATGCTGGCTGAAACAAAGTGTCTGGGCATCCCCACTCTTTAGCTTCTCTAGGTCCAATCTACTAGCTAACCTTCTGCTGCCTATGGCTCAGCTCTCCCTCAAGACACGGCTTGGGGGCCAGATTCCCCTTTCCCTGCCTTTCACTCACGGTTATCATAGATGGGATGGGAGAGAACAGGGGGCAGGACAAGGGGCCTGCCTGCAGGGTCCCGGATGGTCACTTGGAAGCAGAGTCGGACAGCATTCAGGTCATAGTCTCCACGCTGTTCTTCCAGGGGCACTATGGAAATAGGGGAGTGTCACAGGGTAACGAGGCTCCCACTCTGTGGGAGACACACAGTACTGCTGTGGGGCCAAAGGGAACCCACAAAGACACCACTAAGGGGGCATAAAAATGGAGCCATGGAACAGAGAATCCCAGGGCTAGACCTAGAAGTGAACAAATCAGGCAGTTCATCAAGGTAAAAGAAGAGAAACTTTTAAATTACATTTCAAAAATGTGCACACTATAAAGGTCAGAAAAAAATTACTCTCCAAAAGAGAGTAAACTAATTTGGCGCTAGGGGTGGTGCTGGAGGCCGGACAGAAAGGAAAGGTCTGAAGGCCTGGAAGACAACAGACAAGTGACACCCAGCATGGCACAGATGACAAAGACAGGTGCACTGGTGCATTGTTGCTGGAGCTGTGAAGTGATCCAACCATTCTGGGTTTTAATTTGGAAGCAAAAAAAGGTACTAATGGCTTTTGACCCAATAATATAATTATTGAAACACCACAAAATCTAAAGATAGAAACAACAGGTCTTACATAAACCAAAATATCCACAGCACTTCTACAGCTTTAACAAAGTGGGGGCTTATCAATCAGAGATGGGCTGACAACACTTGGCACGTGAATGTAACAGAACATTACCATGCAGTAAAAAATAAAAAATAAAAATAATTCACAAAAACATAGGAAGATTTGTATGAACAGATGGCATGGAGTGAAACAAGCAAGCCCAAGTGAAGAGGAGAGTGTCTGAAGCAAGCCAAGGCCAGAGTGACTGAGCAGATAACGAGGGGCTGGCAACAGAGGAGCGGGGAGGCGCCTAGGGCAGAACACTGCTCTGGCCCCTCACTTAGGGGGAAGGGTGGGAAATGACAGTGAACCAGGAGTAACGCCAAACGCATCCTAAAAGGGTCCTGAAGCAGCGACGTGGGCAGTGGGAGGAAGAAGCCTGCCAGTGAGGCGGGGAGGCACAGGACAGGGCTGGGCTGGGGCCTCTCACCATTGAAGGGATTGTTGTTGGTCTGCATTCGATGAGCGATGGCCTGCTCCAGATCTCGCTTCTTCACACACTGAATCCCCAGGTTCTGGAAGCTAACACCTCACGCCTGTCAGCCTGCAGGGCTCCCCCAGCCCGGTCCGGGCCTCCTCTGCCCACCCCCCACCACGCTGGGTGCCCCGGGACTACGGCTCTGTCCTGGCCACCTTGTAGCGTCCTTCTGGCTCCGCCTCCCCAGGAAGAACTGAGCGCTGGGTGGGACCCCAACACCTCCAGGGCCCACGGTGCAGACATGGGCCTTCTCACCTGTGGATGCAGTGATCAGGGGAGAGTTCGGCCTCGTAGAAGCCGTCCCTGCAGTCCTTCCCCACCAACTCATGAGGGTGGGGCCGGTGAGGGGGTTCCTTGGTCACCAGGGAGATGCGGACAGTGCCAGGCCCTGTGTAGCCAACGATCTGGGAAAGGAGTGGAGACTGAGTCGGCCCCTTCAGGGAAGGCAAACGCAGAGATCCCAGACCCAACAAGGGGCCCAGGGTCGCGTGCGCCCCTCCCCTCCCAATGGGCCCGCAGTCTCCCCCTGCCCCGCCCCCCGGAGCCCCTCCCCCCGCCCCGGTCCCACCTTGATGGTGGGGTGCGTCTTGGTGGTGTCCGTGCTGCGCTCCCCAGGGATGCTGCCCGCAGAGCGGCCCTCGCACTTGTAGCGGAAGCGCATCCCCCGCTGCTTGGGCTGCTCGATGATCTCCACGAAGGGGCCCCGGGCCGGGGGAGAATCTGGGGGCCGGGGGCGCACACAGCGCGGGATCAGGACCCCCGGCCCGCGGCCCCCCCCCCCCCCCCTCCACCGCCCCCAGCCCCCAGTGCCGCTCCCACTTACCCGAGGCGAAGATCATGGGTAACAGGTCTGAAAAGAGGAGGGGGGCGCGGGAAAAGGGGGTCAGGCCCCTCCCCTCCCGGGCCCACCTCCCCCCCACGCCCCGCCCCGGGAGGGGGCGGCCAGCCCGACCTTCAGGCCCAAAGGTGCGCTCTGGCCTCTCCCGGCCCCCTCCCCCTCCCCCGGTCAGAGGTCAGGCTCACCCTCCATGGCCAGGGTCCTGGGGGCGGGGCCGGGGTCGCAGCTGGAGCCCCTACGGCGCGGCGCGCGCCCTACGCCTGAGCCATTCGCCAGAGGCGGAAATGCGCCGCGCGCGCTCGCGGCGTCACTGCTCGGAATGCGGGGCCGCGCCTGCGCACCAGAGCCTCCCGGGGCGCGCGCGCTGCGCGCTCCCTCCGTCGGGGCGGACCGAGTGCGCAGGTGCGGGGAGGTGGCCCGCGGGTCCCGTAAGACCTGGGGGCAGGGAGGCTTGGGACCCCGGCCGGCCCCTCCGCGCTAGGGTTCCATTGTTTATTATTTATCGGCAAAAAGCTTTTCCAAAACGTTCAGGCAGGGGCCCAGCACCCACCCGAGGCGGGGTGGGCGGGGCGGGAGGGCCGCTGCCTGATTGGCGGAGAGCCGGACGTCTCTGCGTGATTGCGTCATGTGTCTTCGAGAAGCACGTGGCCCCAGGCTTCGGGAGGGGCGGGAGAACTGGGAGGGGCTGAAGCCCCTACTCTGTGCGAGACGCTGCTCTGGTTGGAATGAGGAAGAAGACTCCGAGAGGAGGGCCGGGGCTCCAGGGGAGGGCTGGGGCACCGGCCTCTCCCCTTAGAATTGTTCTTGGACGGAAGCGCGGGTCACTGCGCTCTTGGTTCTGCCTGGTCCTGTTTCTGTCCTCTTTGCGGCTGAACTCCCGGGAGAGGCGGTCTACACCGGCGCCCCCACGGCCCCTCCCGGGAGAGACGGTCTACACCGGCGCCCCCACGGCCCCTCCCGGGAGAGGCCGTCTACACGGGGCTCCCCCACGACTCTCCTTTCACCCTATTGACCTCTTACAATCTGACGTCTGACTTTATCGTTCAACCAAACTGCCCCCCTAAATTCTCAGTGATGCCCTACCGGCCTCTCCCCCACGCGCGTTCTCCTTGACCTCTCTGCGGCTGGGGACACTGTGGGTCACTTGCTCCTGTCCTCGGGCCTCTCTTCTCTAGGTTCTGGGGACCCCGCCACGCTCACCCCTTTCTCCTGCTTCTCTGGCAGCTTGTTCTCAATCCTCTTCCAGATCCCATCCTTTGTATCCGGTGGGGTTTAAAAATCGCCACGTGCGAAAACTAAACTCAGCTTCC
>NW_027187322.1:2682294-2708672 GCF_028583685.1 Petaurus breviceps papuanus
TTCCCTATGTCATGGGCTTCTTTGAGAGCCAAGGGGGAAACCCCATGTGAATTAGGCAGCTTTCGGCCAGAGGGTCCGCACCCAAGCACTGTTTTTTGGGGCCCCTGGCTCAGAGTGAAAATGCCAACAGTAACTTTCTCTGGGTTTGATTTTTTTTTTTATTGAAGGGGCTATCCCTGGACTCCGTTGTTAAAGAGGCCTGTTCACTGAATGAGCCTTGCCTCCCTCAAAGTCAGAACCTGAAAGACCTTAGCCTAAAAGGGCCAGGGTCTCCCACTGCATCTTGGGCCATCTCTAGTTGTCCTGCTCTGGCTGCTGGACCCAGATGGCTTCAGAGAAGACAGTGAGGCTGGTGACCTTGCACAACCTGCCTCACCTGAAAATCAGAGTCAGTCTCAAGTCATGTCATCTACCTGATGTCATGGTCCTCTTTGAAGAAGGAAGGGCAACACCATCCTCCCAGCCCCTCAGGCTTCAAATCTGGGAGTGACCCTGGATTCCTCATTCTTTCTCCCCCTCCCCCCATCCTATAGGTGCAGCCTCTCTCCCATGATGGCGCCCCGCTGTGGTAACGGCTCCTTGAGGAGGGTCTGCCTGTCCCGAGTCTCTCCCTGCTCCAGTCCATCCTCCAGATGCTGAAGGGATTTTCCCTAAAACACTAGTGGAACAATGTCACTCCCTGCTCAGGTGCTCCCCGTTGCCTAGGGATCAAATGCAAATTCGAAGCCCCTCATAGCCTGGCCCCCTCCTCCTTTTCCAGACTTCTTTCTCCTTCCTCCCCCAATGTACTCCTCTCTCCAGTGTCAGCGGATTTCTTCTAGCTGCCTCCCATACCTGTAATGTGTTCTCTGTCTCTGTCTCTCTCTGCTTTCTGGCTTCTCTTTAGGTGCCTACTAAAATCCCACGTTTTACTAGAAGCCTTTCCCCACCCACTCTTAATTCTGGTAACTACCCTCTTTTCATTTTTTTTCCTATTGTGCATATAGCTGGTTTATACATAATGGTTTGCTTATTGTCTCCCCTATTGAACTGTGAGCTCCTTGAGGTCAGGCACTGTCTTCTGACTCTTTGCATTCCCAGTTCGTAGCCACAGTGCCTGGCACATAAATGTTTATTTGCTGACTGACTTCATGTCAAAACATTTATGTGGTAGCCACCTAAGCCACAGCAACCGCCTGGCTACCTGGACATTCTAGTGTCTTTACAAGGGTGATGAATTCCAGATATAGCAGAGTGAACACAGTTTCTTCAGGGCTCAAGTAATTGTAGGTTTTGGAGACATCATCTGTGGTAGTGAAGTTTCCCAGAGTGACTGTAGCCCTCAGCAAAATGTATCAGGCATCAGTCCTAGGCGACTATGGCTTGTTAGAAATAGCAGAGGAGACAATGCCGGCATGTGTAGCTGCAGAGATTAGGTAGGGCAGGACAGACCCACGATGTTCAGGGATTTTGCCAGGCACTAGATAAAAGCTTACAAATCTTGTCTCTCAAGGGCTGGGGCTCACAGGAATGAGGAGGCCAGGCCAGCTTGACCAGGATTGATAAGACCATGGACTACTTTGGCCACTTCTTTAGGTCACTTTTTGACCAGGCCAACATGATCGTCTTCAGACCCTGATCTTTCAGTCAGGGCCCTAAGCAAAAGTTTATGATCCCAGATTTCATCATGGGAAAGGATGAGAAATTCTTCGTGTCCTTGCCTAGTTGGCCCAGCTTGATGACAGGAATATTCTGGGTTCTGGGTTCACTAGGAGTAAAAACTCAAGCTTAGAATCAATCCTAAGAGACTTTCTCAGGCACTCAGTCAGGGTCTGCCAGGATGTGACAGGGCAGACTTGAAGGAAGACTGGTGACACAGCCTGGTTCACTGCTCAAAACCTCCTGTGGCTTCTTGTTACCTCCAGGATCAAACACCAATTCCCCTGTTGATCATTTGAAGCACTTCCTAACCAGGCCATGCTCCCTTCCCTCCACCCACTAGGGGCCAGCGTTTGAGTCTCCGCACACACGAAGCTCTCTTCTCATTGATGAACCCCACAGCGCCCCAACTCACTTCTGACTTTTCAAAAAAACTTATTTAAAATTCTGAATTTAATGAAAGAGAAAGAGAAGGAGGGAAGGAGAGAGAGGGGGCGGGGAGTGAAGGGGAGAGAGAGAGAACACATTTCCATATACAGAGCAGGACAGAACAAAAAGAGTCACGTGTGAATTCATGGTAAGTCTACGAGAAATTTACTGAATGACTTTCCAAGCTGCCCTGCTTCTGCACAGCTCATTCTATTCTCTTCTGTGCTTTTTCAGGCTTACCTTAGTGACCCTCTTTTCTTTCTGTTCCTTTTTTTTGGGCAGTAACTGCAACAAATAAAACAAGACAAAAACAACACAATCCCAGGGATGATTAAACACAGTGGAACCCAAATCCATCCATTTGCCATTTCTAGCCCCTGTCTTGCTCTGTACCATAGAGAGGTCATCATCCCTCTCAGGAGCGGGGCCCTCTGGACTTCTGGTGGCTCACAGTGTTGATCAGAGTTCTGAAGGCCTTCGAAGTGTTTTTTCTTTACAGTAGAACCCTGGGTTTTCTTGGAGACTCAGCTCCAGCACCTTGGGCTTTTCCTGGTCCTCCTTCTGGGGAAACAATGCTTCTCTCTGAGATTACCTTGTATGTGTTTTGTGCATGTTAGAACACAAGCTCTCTGAGGGCAGGTGCTGTGTCCGTCTTGGTTTTGTATCCCCCAGTAGCTGTCACATAAGGGACATTTAAAGGATTGTGGGAGCACAGTCCTGAAGAGATGGGAAAACAGAGCTGAAAGGGGCGGGGAGGGATGGGGGCGACAACTGTGTATAAAACCTGCTTCTGTTTTCTCCTTCCTTTTTCCCCTTGCTATAAGGGATGGCCATCTAGGTGGGAAAGAGGGGAGGGTTCAGTGGGAAATGAAAGTGATCTATAAAGATGTCAATAAAATCTTTAAACTGAGGGAAACCCTGGTTGATTCCTTGTTTCTGTCCACTTCTTAAAAATGTGTCTCTTAAAGCATATCAGCCATCACAGACTTAGAATATGCCCTGTTGCATCTCCTTTCCTGGCTCCTCTCTCCTCTCTGAGTTTTGGGGATGCTATTCTCTCCTGGTCCTCCTTCTGCCTGTCTGACCATTGCTTCTCCATACCCTTTACTGGCTGATCATCCCTATCATGGTTTGGAACTGCCTGTAGAGATCCCTCAAGTCTCCGTGCTGGGTTCTCAGCTCTCTCTACACACTCTCTCTTGTTCTCATGTTTTTATACTGATGACTGGCCAGAGTCTTGAGGAGATAGATGTACAGTCTTGCATTTGGCACAAGAAATCAGCTCCACAAATGTAAGAAGATAGAGGCATAGGTGGAAAGTCATTGTTCTAAAAGCAATCGGGGTCTGAGTGGTGTGCAAGCTCAGGATGATGTGGTCCCTCAAAAGTCAGTGCCGTCCTGAGCTGCAGTAAGAGGGGCCAAGCTCCCAGGGGCAGGGAAGTGACCATCCCTCTGTCTTCTGTCCTGATCTGGAGGGTTGTACTCAGTGCAGGCACCTCAGTGTACAAAGGGCATCCATAAGCTGGAGAGTGTCCAGGGCAGGGGTAGTTAAGGGTGGGACCAGTTGAAGGAACTGGGGGTTGTTTAGCCTGGAGAAGTGAAGTCGGGGGGATGTAGTTGCTATGTTCAGGAATAAGGGGAAGGGGGGAGAAAGCAGTTTCAAAGAGGAAGATTTAGGCAGGATGTCAAGAAAAAACAACAATCAGAGCTGTCCCATCAAAGCAGTGGACTGCGCTGGGAGGGGGAGGTGAGCTCTATGTCTTAGTGGATGCCCATTTCCTGCTTATGCTCTCATCCCTGGATACAGGGGTTAGACGAGAGACCTAGTGGCTGGGCTCCCTTTGAATTCCCCGATTCTGTGACAGATCTCCCCCAGAGCCTCCACTTCTCCTCAGTGTCAGGGCTAAGGGTGAACCATCCCACATATGTTTGTGATAGGTTCCTAGGGAAGTCCAGAGAACTGAAGGCAGTCTGGCCCTGGATTTAGCAGCTATTATGAAAAAGGGACTAACAGTGTTCAAAACTGGGCAGGGAGGTGGATCCAAGAAAGGGTGTGTTTTAATTTAATTCTTCATAAATCTACAATTTGGGGGGGGGCAAGGGAGGAATACTTCACAAAGTCACCCATGAACAAGGAGATTTTAATCCTTTCTTGGGGCACAGATAGATGCTTTTCCAGGCTCTTAGTGCAAAGGCATTTTACTAATGCAGAAACTACATTACTTCTAAAATTAGAAGAGAGGTAATTTTAAAATAAACTGGTGGAAAACTTGGGTTTTCTAATCAATGACTGTATCAGAAGGAAAAGGTGAGGGGCGGCCAGGTAGCACAGCGAGTAAGAGCACCAGCTCCAATGTCAGGATGACCTGGGGATCAAATCTGGACTCAGACACTTAGCACCACACCCAGAAATAACTGGCCGTGTAACTTTGAGTAAGTAACTTAACCCTGATTGCTTACAAAAAAAAGAAGAAAAAGGTGAACAATAAGAAAGCTATGAAATCTTTTTTTTTATTCTTTTTTTTTTTTGCTTTTTGGAGGGCACTTGGGGTTAAGTAACTTGCCCAAGGTCACAGGGCTAGTTTTATTGTGTCTGAGATTGGATTCGAACTCAGGTCCTTCTGACTCCAGGCCAGCACTCTACTCACTGCGCCACCTGATAGCTATGAAATCTTAAGGTTTTCATTTTCTCAGTTAGACTTGGTTGGATTTAATCAAAGCTTAAAGCTGGGAGCAAAGAATGTCAGAACTGGGAGGAGATTTACTACACATAATATAAAATATCGGAGCCCAGATAGAATGAATAACATAGATAATTAATTATCAGAACTGATAGGGTCCTTTGTTCAGTTATGTCTGATTCTTCATCACCTCATTTGGGGTTTTCTTGGCAAAGATAGTTTGGAGTAGTTTGCCATTTCCTTTTCCAGTTCATTTTACAGATGAGGAAACTGAAGCAAATAGGGTTAGGTGACTTGCTCAGGGTCACAGCCAAGTGTCTAAGGTCAGATTTGAATTGAAGAAGGTGAGTCTTCCTGACTTCAGGCCCCACACCCACTCACTGTACCTTGCTGCCTGGAAGGGTCCTTAGCATTTGGAATATCAGAGCAAGTAAGAGTCAGAGAATACCTAATATCAAATGTTACTGTTGGGAGTGACCTTAGATACAGTATACAGAACGTCAAAGTTTAGATGAATATGGAATATCAGAGCTGAGAAAGACATGAGATCGTAGGACATAGGATAAAAGGGGCACCTTTGATAGTCAAAGCTTTCCCTGAAGCACTTAGAATATGGAATATCAGAGTTGTAGAACACAGAATGCTAGAATTGACCAGTGATCTTTTAGCTGCCAGATCCAATGGCCTTTTCTCAGTCCTTACTCTCCTTGGTTTCTCTGCAACCTTTGACAATATTGGTCACTCTTTCCTCCTCGATACTGCCTTCTCTCTTGGTTTTCAGGACACCTCTCTCTGCAGTTCTTCTCTGATGGCTCCTTCTTTCTCTTTTGCTGGATCCTCCTCCAGATCATGCCCTCTGTGTTGCACCTTCTCTTCTCCCTCTCTACTTCACTTGGTAATTTTCACGGATTTAATTAACACCTCTATGCTGAGGATTCTTAAATTTGCCTATCCTGCTTCAACTCTGCTGATTTCCAGTTTCAAATCTTTGTGGTTTAAACCCAGGGATTCCAAAAACTGTTGAGGTGGGGCTTTTCCTACCCATATACTGTTGGAGTTTCATGATGTGCTGTGGTGGAGCTGTCTCCAACAATTCAGCGCCAGACCACCTCTAATCCAAGTATAGGCATTTATTGAGACTGACACCTCTTATGAAGGGGCTAAGTTCCAAGAGGAGCCAGCAACTTTATAGAAAGCAAGGTGGATTTTTACAGGGTAAAGATGCAGTTACATAACAGAAATTTGAATAGAATAGAGGAATATCATTAATATTTAAAAGGCAGGAGGAATTTGTTAAGGGAGGAGGGGGTCCCATCTATGGTTCGGTGGTTAAACATTCTGGTTGTGCTGAACTCCAGTTGGCTAGCTAGTATGGTCCTGTCTTGGGCTAGATGGATGATGTGATTGTGATTGAATACAAGAACACACCTGTTTCCTGTTTCTATGGGAATGGGTCTGAGGGGAGTGGCTGGGATCCCATCTTATGGACACACCTGCTGTTTCTGTGGTAACTAAGAGTTCAAGGACACCTGTTGTTCCAGTGAGCAGAGAAGCCTATATGAAGAAATTAGGACATTGGGGGGGGGTGTGGAAAGGGAATCTAGGTAGGTACAGTGGACCTGCCGTTCAGTGGGGCCATATCTATAATGACGTCAGAATATTGGGGCTGGGGGCAGCTTTATTAGGATTCCATCAATATCTTGGACTGCCTTTCAAGACATCTTGATCTGGATGTCCAATAGATATCTTAAACTCAGTATGTCCCAAATAGAGCTCATTATCTTTCTTCCAAAGCCATCCCCACTTCCTACCTTCTCTGTTACTGTAGAGGGCAACACCATTCTCCCAGTCCCCCAGGTTTCCAACTCAGGAGTTATCCTGGACTCTTCCCTCCCTCCCTCTCCTCCATCCAGTATGGTGCCAAGGCCTGTTGATTTCACCTCTGCAGGGCCTCTGGTTGATTTCACCTCTTGTTGATTTCTCCTCTGCAACACCTCTTGCTGTTTTCACCTCTAAAGCATCTCTGGTTGATTTCACCTCTGCAGCAGCCCTGGTTGATTGCACTTCTGCAGCAGCTTCCCATTATATCCCCTTCTCTCCGGCACACCTGGACTACTGCATTAGCTGCTGGTGAGTCTGCCTGCCTCAAGTCTCTCCCAACTCCAGTCCATCTGCCATTCAGCCACTAAAGTGATTTTCCTAAAGAGCAGGTCCTACCATGTCACTCCCTACTCAATAAACTCCCTTGGCTCCCTGTTACCTCCAGGATCAAATATGGATTCCTCTTTTTGGTGTTCCAAGTCCCCATCTACATTTCCAATCTTATTATACCTTATTCCCTGACCTGTACTCTTTGATTCAGTGATGCTGGCCTCCTTGCTGATCCATGAACAAGAGACCCTCCAACTCTCAGATTCAGGCATTTCCTCTGTTTGCCTCCCAGCCTGGGACGCCGTCCCTCCTCATCTCTGACTACTGGCTTCCCTGACTTCCTGTCTGTCCCAACTAAAAACCCGTCTTCTACAGGAAGGTTTTCTCTTTCCCTCTTAATTCTAGTGCCTTCCCTCTGTTAATTATTTTCTATTTTTCCTGTGTATATGGCGTGTTTGTACATAGTTGTTTGCATATTGGGAAAACCCCCTTAGACTGTAAGTCCTTGAGGGCAGGGACTGTCCTGCGTTTCTTTGTATCTCCAGTGCTTAGCACAATGCTGGCACATAGTAAGTACTTCATACATGTTTATTGGCTGTCTGAGAGCTTACAACATAGATTATCAGAGCTAGGAAAATCCTCAGAATCTCAAATGTCAAAACTCAAGCTTTGGCTCTAGCACAGAACACAGAATTTGTTCATCAGGTAGGATGGCTCAGAGAAAGCTTATCTAAGGTGGAAGCATCTTTAGAATACAGTAAGAGACAGTAAGAGGGAACACTGTATGTGAGAGCAGAACATGCAATGTCTGAGACTGAAGGGAACTGATCTCAAGCGGGATGGGTATTACAACATGGACTATTAGTGTGTGATGGGAGGACCTGAGAATGAAACATCAGAAGGGACGTTTGAATAAAGACTGCTGGAAATGAGGAGGACATTTGAAAAAAGAATGTCATAGCTTTGAGAACAGCATGTCAGGGCTGGTTTGGCTCTGAGAACACAGGACTGCTGAGGCAGATGAGACATTAGAGCGCCAAACAGAGAATATCAGAGCTAACAGAGATCACCTGGGACCCTAAATCCCACCAGCTAGCTAACACTGAATGTCACAGCTCTGTGACCTTAGGGCAGTTTGGCATTCTGGAAGAAGCATTAGTTGGAGAATCAGAGAAGCTGGATTCAAATCTTACTTCAATCACGGAGCCTTAACATCCCTAGACCTCAATTTCCTCATGAATAAAATGGTGGAGGGAGTGATTTCTAAATTGATTTCTGAGGTCTCTTTCAGCTCCAGATCTATGGTTCCAGAAAGACACTGGATGTCTGACCTGGGAGGAGTCTTAAAATGTAGAAGCTACAATGTCAAAACTTGTATGAGCCTTGGAACATTGTCAGAGCTTAGGTTATGAACTATGGAAGAGCAGCATTGTGAGGGAACTTAGACCAGAGTATCAGAAAGGGGAAAGAAATTAGGACACAGATTGTCAGAACTGGGAGGGTGCCTTCGAACATAGCAGAAAATAATGTCCAATCATGGGCTTTAAAAGACAGACTAGGGAAGGTTATACTGAGAGCCTGTCAAACATTTATTAATCTACTACTATAGGCCAGACACTGTGTCAAGTACTGGAGATACAAAGAAGGGTAAAAGGCAGCTCCTGCCCTTGAAGAGCTTACAGTCTAACTGGGGAGACGACATGCAAACACCACGCCGCGTAAGTAAATGGAAGGCGCTTCACACACGCTAGTCACTGGAATGAAAAGGGAGCAGGAAAGTCTTCTTGCAGAAGGTGGGGTTTTAGTTGAAACCTGGAAGGTTGCCAGGGAAGTCACGGGGAATGGGGATGAAAAGGTAGTGTTGTTTGCTCTCTCTGGTCTTGGGAAAGCCTTGCTGGACGGCAGAAAACAGAAGAGAGAAGGTTAAAGCTTGGGAGAGGCTTGAAAACTTAGAACCTGGTTTCAGAACTGGAGGAGCCCTCAGGACAGAATGTAAAGAGATGGAATCAATCAATCAACTGCATGCCAGGCACTGTGTGGGCACTGGAGATAGGAAGACAAGAAATAAAAATTTTGTCCTCAAGGACCTGACATTTTATTAGAGTCCAACAAGCACACGTGTCACTAGATACCTTTTACATGGTGATACCCGACAGAGAATCGATTGCCAGGATTGGCAATCAGGTCAGAACTGAGGGGGACCTGAGAACACAGTCAGAGCTAGGAAGGGCCTTAGAGGGTGGACTAACCTTAGAGGTCATGTTGTCCAACTCCTTCAAGAAACTGACACCTAAGGGGCAGCCAGGTAGCACAGCGAGTAAGAGCACCGGCTCCAGTGTTGAGAAGACCTGGAGATTGAATCCCGGGCTCAGACACTTCGCACCCACCCAGAAACACCTGGCCGTGTAACCTTGAGCAAGTTACTTAACCCCGATTGCTTTAAAAAAAAAAAAAAAGAAACTGACACCTAATGGGGAGGTGATACGAACTAAGCTCTGAGCCTTGGCAGGATCTTTTTCACATCCCTTCAGAAAACCACCGGCTGGGACACTTCCTACTCCGAAGGAGCTCACAATCCATTTCCTTTGTTGCTTGGGAAACGTCAACTTTATCAAGGCTAAGGATTCAGAAGTACATCTGTTTTACTGGAATGCATGCGTTTGCTGCGGGAGGCACCCTGGCTGAGAACGCAGTCGGTTCCTTCTGCGTGATGCAGAAATGGTCCTAGGCACACTGGGATGCCCTGCCTCCCCAACGAACAAATCCATTCACTTATTTTAATTAATCGATGTAGTGACAGCCGCAAAATGACGGGCGCAAACGTGAGCTCCGCCTTCTGGGACGCTTCAACCCTCAGCCCCGGACTCGGCCGCCGAAAGGCAGTTTGGGGGAGAAGCACGGGCAGCTGGAAACCCCTGGAGCCCGCGCTGTGGTCGGGGGTCCCGGTGGCGCAGAGAGTAGCCGACTGCGCATGACTGCGCATCTGCACCCAGAGCTGACGTCATGCTGGGCTGGCCGAGATCGGCAACAATGTTTCCTTCTAGCTTCACCACAACCCGAGGTGAGGGAGGTGCGGTTATGACTCCCGTTTTACAGGATTGGAAACGTAATCGTACAGAGACGCGAGGATTTGCCCAGGGTCACACGGCTGATAAGTGTCTGGGCAGGACTTGAACTCAGGCCTATCTGACTGCAGGCGCAGCACTCTAACCTGGAGAGTTCGATGTTGGGAATAGGACCATTGACCGAGGGCAGGAAAGAACCTCAGGGCCCAGCCCGTGTAACCCCTACACTTTACAGAAACGGAAACTGAAACCCAGGCTGGAGAGTGACTTGTCCAAGGTTACAAAGGCCGTACTTAAGAAAAGCAGAATTCAAACCCAGGGCATGACTGACAGCACTAGCCGCCTCAGTTTCCGGCTCTGCAGGGAGGGGCCCCAGCCGCCTCCGCTGGGGACTTCCAGGGCCCGGCCAGAACATCAACAACCGAATCACGTGCCGCGTACGCCCACGTGACCAGACGCGCTCGAACGACGTCGCATGAAGGACCCAGCTCTCTTCCAATCAGACGGCGAGGGGCTCGGCCCCGCCCCGCCCCGCATCCGGCCTGGGGCCTCAAGGTGGTCCCTGCGCCGCCTGTCGATCCCGAGGCCGAGCGCCAGTGAAGGGAGGTCTCCCTCGCTGCTCGTGCTGCGTACTTGGCCGGGGGCTCCTTCCCGCCCCCAGGCCCTCCTCCGGGAGGCCCCTGCACCCCCACATTCTTAGAGCTGGTATCAGGGAGGCGCCGGTACGCCGGACGTGACGTCACCCCGAGGAGCCGGAAGCGGCTCCTGAGGGAGGGAGGGAAGATGGCGGAGGTGGTGAGTCCGGGGCCCGGCGCGGGGCGGGGCGAGGCGGGGCGGAGGCATCCGCAGGACGACGGCGACTCCCCCGGCCTCCCCCATTGACCACGGTGTCTTCCCCAGGGCGAGGTCATCGAGGGCTGCCGTCTGCCCGTGTTGCGGCGTAATCAGGACAACGAGGATGAGTGGCGTGAGTGACGGGGGGCGGAGCCAACGGGCATCGTGGGGGCGGGGCCTGGGCGATGGAGCCTTGAGGGGAGGGTGGGGCTTGGGTAGCGAATAGGCGTGGTTCCCTGCGAGGGGCGGGGCCGAACCATACCTGGGAGGGAAGGAGTAAAGAGAGGGCCAGGGCTGGGGGAGGGAATGTGGTCTATGTGACCCCGGGGAGGGGACCTGGCTGGAGGCCTAGAGATCTCCTGGGAGGGACTAGGGGTGGGTGTCAGTGGAAAGGGGGCGTGGCTAACTCGAGGGCGGAGCCTGAGACCCCCCCCAGAGTGGGGCTTGGTGGGGTGTGGCTAGAGGCCTGAAGACCGCACCCACCCCCCACCTGGGGAGAGGTGAGACTGGGGCTCCAGCTCAGGCTGCTTGGGGTGGAGGAGGGCGGGGCCAGAGGCCTGGGACCCCCGTCCAAGGGCAGTTCAAGGGCAATCTGGGGAAGAGGCAGAACCCAAGTTAAGGGGAGGGGGGAAGATGCCCTTATCAGCAGGGTGTGACCAGGGCTGGAGGGGGACATGGAGGAAGCCGCCCAGGGAGGGGCCATGCCCAGTGCTTTTCCCTGAGGCCCCTGCCTCTCTCACAGCTTTGGCCGAGATTCTGAGCGTGAAGGACATCAGTGGCCGGAAGCTGTTCTATGTCCACTACATCGACTGTAAGTGCCCCGCCCATGGTCCTTGGGTGTAGGGCGGGCACCTCGGGTGGGGGAGATGCTCCTGGGCATCTTGGCATCTGAACTTATCTCTTTCTCTGCAGTCAACAAGCGCCTGGATGAGTGGGTGACCCATGACAGGCTGGACCTAAAGAAGATCCAGTTTCCTAAAAAAGAGGCCAAGACCCCCACAAAAAATGGGCTCCCTGGGTCCAGACCGGGCTCCCCGGAAAGGGAGGTGGTGAGTAGAAGCCTGGAGACAGCACCCAGGATGATGGTCAGGCCCCGCCCCCGTCTCTCTTGTACCTGTCCTGCCTCACCCATGGTTTTGGGGCTCCTGTGCCGCAGGCTGAGGATGAGAAGGGGAACAAGGCAGCCCCGCTATAGTGGCCGCAGCCTGGAGAGGGTTTGTAGAGATTAAGGTCGGGGTCAGAGGGAGGAGGTGGTGTTACTGAATCTGAGGTTTCAAAATTCAGTCACCAAACCCCACACAGTTGGGGTGGGAAGGGGTGGGGGGGTGAACCCACCTGGCTGATGGGGGCCCCCTCCTCCCCTCCCCCTCGCTCCCTTCCCCCTCCCCCAGAGGAAGACCCTGGACCTATCTCTACAGCCGGCTTCGGCCCAGGCCAGTGGGAAGACACTGCCGATCCCGGTGCAGATCACGCTCCGCTTCAACCTACCCAAGGAGCGCGAGGCCATCCCCGGCGGCGAGCCTGACCAGCCCCTCTCCTCCAGCTCCTGCCTGCAACCCAACCACCGTTCCACGGTACCCGCGGATTCCACTCTTCACCTGGAGCTCCGGAGCCCAGCTCCCTCGTCCCCACTGTTCCTCGTGAGCTCGCTTCCTTCCAAGACCCAGGTCCCCTGCCCCTTTGACCCACCTTTCTCGGTCTCTCTCTGCAGAAACGAAAAGTGGAAGTGGTTTCACCGGCAACTCCTGTGCCCAGCGAGACAGCGCCAGCCTCTGTCTTTCCTCAGGTGTGTGCTCGAGGTCCCCTCGGTGCCCCTGAGCCCGTGCCCTTGAGCCCCTCAGCTCATCCTGTCCTTCCCCCTCCTGTGTCTCCACAGAATGGCTCAGCCCGGAGGGCACTGGCTGCCCAGCCGGGACGGAAGAGGAAATCCAACTGTCTAGGCACCGATGAGGTGGGTCTGAGGTGGGAGGAGAGGTGGGAGCTGGGTCCTGGGGAGGGTGGCACGCTCACCCCCCTGCCCTTTGGCCACCGGCAGGACTCCCAGGACAGCTCAGACGGAATCCCGTCGGCCCCGCGCATGACGGGCAGTTTGGTGTCCGACCGCAGCCACGACGACATTGTCACGCGCATGAAGAACATCGAGTGCATCGAGCTTGGCCGCCACCGCCTCAAGCCCTGGTACTTCTCCCCGTACCCCCAGGAGCTGACCGCTCTGCCCGTGCTCTATCTCTGCGAGTTCTGTCTGAAATACGGAAAGAGCCTTAAGTGTCTGCAGCGGCACCTGGTACGTCTCCGGGCTCTCCCAGCATTGCCTGAGAGCCTACTATGTGCCAGGCAACGTGTAAAGCTGGGGAAGCAAAGAAAGGCAGAATCCCAGTCCTTGCCCCTGGGAGCTCACACCAGAGGGAAGATGTGTGCTTGAGCCCTTACATCCAACAGATAGAGAGGAGGTGGGAGGAAGCCGCTGAGCAGCGGTCCAGCTGGGCCAGGCAGGAAAGGCCTTGAGTCCTGTGGGAACCAGGGATTGTCAGAAGACAGGAGTGTTAGACACGGGAGAGGCCCAGTGCCACTGCCAGACGAGTTTCTGCCTTCCCTTGCCTCGTGCGCTTAGTCCTGGCATCTCTTCCTCAGACCAAATGTGACCTCCGACATCCCCCGGGGAATGAGATTTACCGCAAGGGCACCATCTCTTTCTTTGAAATTGATGGGCGTAAGAACAAGGTGAGCGAAGAATGGAGTTGGGGACTGGGGGTGGTGGGGTCCCTCTGAGGCACACCCAGCTCCCAAGGCTTGGTATGATACACCAGCACATTCAGATGCTTTGAACAAGTACCAGATAATGTGACACCCTAGATAAGTTCCCAGAGGCAAGTGGAGGGAGGAATCCCAAACCTGACCGTTTTACTCTCTGCCTGAAGTTCTCATCTGAGTTGTAAAGGGACTTTGGAAAGGGCCCAGCAGTTCACCCAAGTTCTGGTCAGGGAGTTTGCTTGGCCTCCCTCTGGCGGCATCTCTGAAGCCTCCAAAGCCATGGAGGAGTCGTCATCCCTGCTAAAGAGTGTTTGGTTTTGGCAAAGCATCATAGGGGCCTGCTCGGTGTCCCTCAGAGGGAGGCCTGAGCACGTGCTTGCTGCAGTGCTGACGGCTGCTCCCTCCTCTTTCTCTTAGAGTTATTCCCAGAACCTCTGCCTTTTGGCCAAGTGTTTCCTGGACCACAAGACGCTGTACTATGACACAGACCCGTTCCTCTTCTACGTCATGACCGAGTACGATTGCAAAGGCTTCCACATCGTTGGCTACTTTTCCAAGGTCAGCCAAACCCCTGTCTGTCATCCTCAGTGCTGCCCTCCCCCAGCTCCAGTCCTCTCCCTTTCCATAGCCTACCTCATGTTCATGGGGCCCTCTCTCCTTTAGGAAAAAGAGTCCACAGAGGATTACAACGTGGCCTGCATTCTGACCCTGCCTCCGTACCAGCGGCGTGGCTATGGCAAGCTGCTCATCGAGTTCAGTGAGTGTGGGCAGGGCATGGACAGGGCTGCCCGGGCCCAGGCCTGGCTTTGGCTACAGGTCAGGGCTGCTGAGGTGGTTACCAGAGACAGCCCCCTTACAGTTTTAGAAGGGGCCAGATCAGGGGAGGGAAGAAGGTGAGCCCCTGTGAGTCACCTGGTGTAGCCAAAGCAGTGGTGGAGAGGACACAAGAGACCATGCTGAGAGCTGCGTCTGGGGCCTCAGAGGCATCCCCTCAGGCAGACCTGGCCTGCCTGACTTTGCTTTTGTCTTCTCTGCCAAGGAGAAGGATCTCTCACAGAAGGTGCCATAACCCAGATGGCCAGTGATTAGGAAGGCCCAGATGAATTCTATCCCAGGAGTCCTGAGGAGGGGAGGATGGGCATAGGCCCTGGTCAGTGAGTTTGACTGTTCAGATCTTCCCCAGGAATCAGAAGGACGCTCAGTGACCACGTAGACAGAACTAGCGATTCCAGGAAAGTCATGGTCCTGCCTGGCTGGCCACGTTGCCTTTTTTAGGGTGTTTATATAGACTTGAACAAAACATCTGCTACAGCGTCTTGTGCCTTTCGTGTAGAAAAGGTGAGGGGCGGCCAGGTAGCACAGTGAGTAAGAGCACCGGCTCCAGTGTCGGGATGACCTGGGGATCGAATCCGGGCTCAGATACTTAGCACCACACTCAGAAATAACTGGCCGTGTAACCTTGAGCAAGTTACTTAACCCCATTGCTTTTAAAAAAAAAAAAAAGAAAAGATGAGATGTGGCATAGACGAGAAGAGTTAGATGGACTTGGGCCAAGGGCTGATCTTGCAGAGTAGCACTTGGTTTAGTGTCTTCTTGGCAGGCCTGCAGGGGAGGGCCCCAGGGATCTGATCTGGGCTCTGTGGTGTCCAACGTTTGTCTCTATGACTTGGATAAAGGCATAGATGGCCTGCAGACAACACAGAGCTCAGAGAGAGTTGTCTGTCCCCCGTATCCCCTCCAGGACAGAGCCAGGGTCCAAAAAAAGAGGCCAGAGCACTGGACAAAATGTCATCAGGTGAAATTCAGTAGGGATAAAGGTCAGGTCTTGCAGATAGATTTAAACTGTCGTTCTCACAAGTACAAGCTGTGTGTGGGGGCAGGGAGGGGCTACAGCGGTTTGTCTGAGAAAGATTTGGGGGTCTTAGTGCCTGTAAGCTCTAGAGGAGTCAGCAGTGAGATGAGGCCACTGAGAAAACTTTTGGGCTACACTAAAAGCTGCCTGGCCTCTGGGATGAGGGCAATGCTGGTCCCTCTCTCCTGGGGCCCGGTCTGCCTTGTCTGGAGGATTTTTAAGGATGTGGAGAGTGTCCAGGGTGGGGCAGCCAGAATGGTGAGCAGAAAGATGGGCAGCAGGAGGCAAGGGTCCCCGGACAGAAAAGTACATGCTGGCCTTGAAGGCCAAACAGTTTTATATTTGATCCTGGAGACCATAGGAAGGCCCTGGAGTTTGGTTGGGGCGGGGGGTGGGGGTGGGGGGGATGACATGATCAGACCTGGGCTTGAGGACAATCCCTTTGGTGGCTGAATGAAGGATGGGCTGGAGTGGGGAGAGGCTAGAGGCAGGGGGCAGGCAGACCCCCGCCCCCCCCCAGCAGCTACTGCCACAGTCCAGGGGTGAAGTGATGAGGCTGGGTCAGAAGGGGTCATGTTGGAGAGATGGACAGCAGCATGGATAGACCCAGGATGACTCCTGGGGTGGGAGCCTGAGGTGGGGAACGGTGGCAGTGCCCTCTGCACAGAAGGAAGATAGCAGGGGAGGGCCCTGGGGGGAAGTTCTGTTTTGGGTGTGTTGGGTATAAGACTGGATGTCTGCTGGATGTCCAGTCTGAGATATCTGAAAGGCCATGGCAGGTCTGCAAGTGTGAGGATTTTCAGCCTGTTAAATCCACGGGAGCTAGTGAGGTCATCTGGTGAAGTAACCTAGAGGGAGAAGAGAAGGGGGAGCCCAGGACAGAGCCATGAGGAACCCATATGGTGAGGGTGGGATCTGGAGGAGGATCCAGCCACGGAGACAGAGGAGGTGTGGGCACAGAGGGAGGAGGAAAGGCATGGGGGTGGGGCTGGGGTTAGGGATGTCTCGAACACCAGGACAGGAAAGAGTGATTGTCCAGGGACCCAGAGGTCAAGAGGAGCAGGGACTGGGAAAAGGCCATTGGATTTGGCAGCTAAGAGCTCTGACATGTTCTCACGTTCTTCCCACTTTTGTTTCCCCCAAAGCCCAGGATGGATGAATGGCAGGGGAGGGTATGCCACAAGCCTTGGATAAGGCTTTACTCAGAGTAAATGGCCTGTAGAAAGGAGAGGAAAACCCTGGGGACAGAGGGCAGTTCACCAGCTTCCCTGGTTCCTCTCCATAGATAAAAGTGCCCCAGAGCTCCATGGGTGAGCTCCCCCTCTGGGCAGTGCCAGCCTCTGCTGGGGAGAAGCCCCCTACAGGGCCGTGAAGAGTGCCCTGATCTGTGCCCCAGACTTGAGAGAGGGGGGGTCTGTCATGGAGTGTGCTGGACCTTGTCTTTCCAAGGATTTCTCTCTTCTTCCTGAATTGTAGCTGGCCAGAGGGCTTCAGGCCCCCCAAGTGTTTCCTCCTTCCTACAGGGCCTGAATTTTTGAAAGTACTTTAATTTGGCTGCCAAAGGTCTGCCTCAGTGTGGGAAGCCTGGCAGATTCTCTCGCCCTTTCCTCAGCCAGCTCCCATGGCTTGGACCTGGAAGCTGGGCACACTTGGCACTGCCCACATTTCAGGTGCCCTCCCCCTCCTGGTGTTCTCCTTTCTCTCACTTCCCCTCCATTCTTGTTAGAGCTGAAATCAGGCAGAGGTGCTTTACCTGCTGCTGAAGTGAGCCCTTGGAAGGTCCCTCAACTGCCCCAGACTGTGCCACCCCACAGGGTGGCAAGACTTGGGTCACAGCTGCTGTTCTCTGGCCTTTGGGACTCTGAGGCTGCCACCTCCTTATGAATTAGCCTTGAGAGGGCACCTTTTCATGTTTGAGGGGTCCCCAGAAAGCAGAGCCAGGAGCTGCTCAGGGAAGGTGCAGTAGACAAGATTTTGGCTCAGAGGATATGAGGAAAAGGTGTCTGACTTTTGGAGCTGTCCCAATGTGAAACATGGGCTTCCTTGGGAGAGTTGTGGGAAGTCAAGGGTGAAGTCTAAAAGATGTCTGGACCAGTGCTGGGCAGGCCTAGCCTGGTGGGGAGCAGGCATTTGCTTTTTTTTTTTTTTTTTGCGGGGGAGGGGGGCACATCTGTTCTTTCTCTAAGAGCTGAGGTAGAGGGGAAATCCAAGTCCAAGGAGAAGCGGGTCTGCTTTATGCAGCAGTCCAGGGTGGGCACCTTTAAGGAGGGGGACAGCTCCTCTCTTTGCCCCTCTTTAAAGGTCTCCACGGAAGCCAGCCCATTATTTCTCACACCTGAAGTCTTTGGGTTTCTGTCACAGTCTCTGCTTCCCTGGGGGGTGCAGGGAATTCTGAGGGGAACTGCTGGAGCTGCAGTCTCCTCTGTAAATGAAGGCATTTCAGAGTGCTGGTGTCTGCCCTGGCAACCTCAGCACCTCAGACCCTTGCCAAGTGTCCCTCATTTCTGGGGAGCTGTCTAGTGCCCGGTGCCAGGGCCTGTTCACAAAGGAAGAATTCTCCCCGACTCCTCTCTCTGCTTTCCTGGCAGGCTACGAGTTGTCCAAGGTGGAAGGGAAGACAGGAACCCCTGAGAAGCCCCTCTCGGACCTTGGCCTCTTGTCCTATCGGAGCTACTGGTCACAGACCATTCTGGAGATACTCATGGGACTCAAATCGGAGAGTGGCGAGCGGCCCCAGATCACCATCAAGTGAGCCCTCTCCCTCCGAGTGGGTGGGGCAGGGGTTGGGGTGGCTGGGATGGCCAGTGACCCCTGTGCCCTGGCCCCACAGTGAGATCAGCGAGATCACCAGCATCAAGAAGGAAGATGTCATCTCCACCCTACAGTACCTCAATCTCATCAACTACTACAAGGTAGGAAGGCGGGGCAGGGGTGGGCGGCCCGAGGGCACCAGGGCTCCCTCTGGGGACAGCCAAGGCTGCTTGTGCTGGATGACCAGAGCCTGCTCGACGGGTACCCAGCCTCCACCTTGTCTCTTCTGTATTTTCAATCCACCGTCCCCAGCACTGGAAGGGGGGGTGGCAAACCTCTTGTACCTGCTGTGTTTTCTCAGGCAAACCCTGTTCCCCACCACTGGACATACCCCAGATGGTGTCTTCCTTGGTCCTCTGGGATCCCCCTGGTCATTCAGAATTGGGTGGTGTGGGGTGTCTCTGACCCCACCCTCCAGCACCATGATTTACTCAGCCCTTCCCCCCCTGAGGGCACCCCTCAGTTTCCTATCCTTTGCCCCCCAGAAAGGCAGCTGTAAACACTGGGTTCTGGCCCCATGGGCTGAGGAGCCAGTTCAAAGGGCACGTCCAGGTATTTTCAGTGACTTCCTGGGTGTCATCCTACAGAGCCTGGGGGTGAGGGTGGAGGGTGCCAGCCTTAGAGTTCCTCCAACATTCTGGTGTTTGCCTTTTTTGCTGACTTTGCCCATCCTTCAGCCCCAGTTGGCTTGACCTGTGTCCTTCCCTCCCTAAGGGCCAGTACATCCTGACGCTGTCAGAGGACATCGTGGATGGCCATGAGCGGGCCATGCTCAAACGACTTTTGCGCATTGACTCCAAATGTCTACACTTCACCCCTAAGGACTGGAGCAAAAGGGGAAAGTGGTGACCTCCTGCCCTTCCCCTGTGGCATGCCTCACGGCCAGTGCTAGACCTAATAGAACCCCGGCCCTGCCTTCTCTAGGCTCACCTGGGCTGTGGGCACGTGAGCTATCTGAGGCTGGAGACTGCCCTGCCCCCAGGGGGGCCCCTGGGACTTTGGCCCTGTGTACAGAAAGCTGGGCAGCTGTGTATAGTGATGGGGGAGGGTGGGCTGGGCAGGGGGTGTACAGTCGTTTTGTACAGTGAGCCAGAGGGGCTGCAGAAGAGGTGCAGCTGGGATGTTCCTGACCTGTTTCATCTGCAATAAACTGTACAGACCCCAGTCTGCTTCTTGGGGCCAGGAAGGGGGAGATGCCACACCCACACACAATTTCTAGACTTTATTTTATTTGGGGGAAGGAGATGGACACAGGGTACAGGCTCCAGAGCTGCTGCCTCAAGCGTCATCCTCAGCCACAGGCGCGTGGATCTGTAGGAGACAGTGTCAGGCCCACGTCCGGTGCCACTCCCCAGGATGGTTCCAAATAATCCCTGTTCCCTGCCCCCAACCCCAGCATGGAGGGGGGACTGGGCCACAGGAGACCCCTGGGCTTGAGCCTGGAGAGCACAGAACAGCCGTACTGCACCAATCCCGATGCCAAAGGGCCCCCTCCCCAGTCCAGACACTGCTATCCAGGGTCTCCCCAGGATAGAGAGGAGGAACCCTCCCTCTCATTGATGGGTATTGGGTGGGGGCATAGGAGAGGGCCCATGGAGAAGGGGCTGGGCGTCCCTGAGCTAGATCACTCACAGCAGTGGCCAGACTGGGCCAGCTCAGGGCTCCGTGCATCCTGGCATCTGGCCCTGGGGGGGTCTCCAGGCCCCAGAGAGTGAAACTGCTGAAGGTGCCAATGGCCTGGACTGTCCGATCCTGAGGAAGGGCCCAATGAGGAATGACCAGTAATACTGGGATGGAGCTGGGTCCTGCTGCCCTGTCCAGGCCCCCAAGACCCCCAGAGATGCCCACTGACCCCAGGCCCCCCCCCCCCACATGCCCCCTAACCCCTGGCCCCCCACCCGAGATGCCCGCCGATCTCTGGCCCCCCACCCCTGATGCCCGCTGACCTCTGGCCCCTTGCCCTTGTCTTCTTCCCGCAGCACCAGCCCCACGTAGCCCGAGGGCAGCATCACCTCTTCTCCACGCAGGCTGCGGCCCCTGAAGGACACCACTGGCCCTGGGGCAGGGAGAGGACATCAGGGGTCAGTGAAAGAGGCGCCTGCCCGGGCTCCCTGCCGCCTACCCGGGGGAGGTGGGCAGGGGCTCAGCCGGGGCGAGGGGCTGAGGCAGAGCACCCAGTTGCCTGGCCCTCGTCACGAGCCTGTCAGAACCCTAGGTTGGGGGGCCGTGGTCAAAGGCGCTGGGTTCAAATTCCTGCTGTCACTAATGTGTGTGGCCTTGGACTTATCACTTCTCCCCCCGTCCCCGGCCTGTTTCCCCACGTGTACAGAGAGGGTTAGGCTCGATGGCCTGAGGTCCTTAACCAGTGAGCTCCAGGAGGGCTCTGCACACAGCAGGCGCTTAATAAGCTCCGGGACTCCACTGGAAGTGGGGGGGGGGGGGGAGTAGGTCACGGGGCGCGTGCTTACACAGAGCAATGACGTCTACTAAGCGCCTCTGCCCTTTGACCCACCCCTCCCGTTATTCCAGGGGCCGATGGGAAATGTAGTCCGTTCCCGCCCAGCCCTACCACGCATGCTCCTGGCACCTGAAGGACCCGGGCGAATGGCCGGGCTGAAGAAGCGACTGACGGCGGCGGGCCCGTCGTGCTGGATCTCGCACGGCAGCAGATGCAGCGGTGTCGGCGCCGCGGCTCGCACGGAGCTCGGCTGCAGCCGGATAAGGCCCGGGAGCGTGGGGGCTGCGCCGTCTGGCATCCCTTCCCTGTGCGCGTGCGCTGCTATGAAGGGGCGCGCTTGGAACTCGCGCCGAACGCCGCGCGCCGCTTCTGCGCTTGCGTTCTACGTGCGCTCTTACGGGAGCCGTAGTCCATAGTAGCCTGGCGCGATGACGTCACCGGCATCACGTACCGAAACCTACTAGGAAGCTGGAACTAGTGCTTTGTGGGTAGTTTTCGAAGCCGTCTCGCCGTCACTGTGCTGGGCCTGCTCCCGGAGGAAGAAACAGCGCCATGAAGCGCCTGGAGGCCCTTAAATCCAATTTTGTTTTCGGTTGCAAATTCTCTCCCACCCACCCACAGAGAAAGCCAGGCGAGCAGAGCCCGGCCCGTTTATTATCGAAGCAAGACATCCCCTAGGCCAGGTGACACACGGCCCCCACCCCCAGCTGCTGCCGGTCCTTACGATGCTGTTGCCGTGCAAATCTTCGGCTGGTGCTGCTTGTTTCACTTTGCATCCGTTCACCCCCATCTTCGTCCCAGGTCCGGGGCAGACCGGAGCTTTGGGGAGCAAGGACCGCACTAAGGCGCCCCTAGCGCTCATCCCCTGTCCCAGCTAGCCGAGCAGCTCTTGGCACCCCCACTTAGGGAGGTAGCGTGAGGTCGATGGAAAAGGCGGGTACGGATTTGGAGCCCCATCCTACCTCCTAAGAGCCGGGGGCACAACGGACAAGTCACCCGCTCCCCCTGCTCTGTGCAGTTTGGAGGCAGTCCAAGGGCCGCCCTTGAGGACCACCTGTGGCCTCCAGGCTGCCAGTTCTCCACCCGTGGCCACTAGACCATCTCTCAGGTCCCCTTTCAGCTCCAAATCCATGCTGTGATCTCTGAGAGCCGAAATTACCCCAAAGATGGCCAACCCTGCCTCCTAAGGGAAGGCTTACTAGACTCAACCCTCAAGAAACATTAATTTGCCTAACAGAACCGCCCCCCCCCAACACCGTGCCAACGGCTACACCCAACCCTCTTTTTAGCAGAGATAAAAAAAAAGAAACCATGGACTTTTCACCAATAAAATTCTGCCTTTATGAACAAGGGGAATGAGCAGCTTGGGGCCCCAATCTCCCCCTTGCCCTGCCCTGCCCAAACTAGTGTCTCCCAGCAAGGGTCACCCTCCCTGCTCAGGCAGCAGCCCCCAAGCCTCGAAGATATTCCCCAGCCAGAGGCAGTATGGCCCAGTCATCAGTCCTCAGGGCCACCCTCACTCCATTGTCCCCAGCAGCCTCCAGTTGCAGCAACAGCTGAGAGCTGGGGGGTAGATGGATGGCCACCTGGTAATTGGTGGGGGGCGTGGCAGACACGACAAAAGGCTTCCAGTGCTTGGTCACCAGAGTCTCTAGTGCCTGGCCCTGCCAAGGGCCCCACATGCAACTCTCAGCTCCCCCAGGAAGGCAGGAGGCCCAGAGCTCCTGGAAGGTAGGAGGGTGGGTCCTCTCCAGAGGTGGTGGCAGCAAAGGCAGAAAGAGGTCAGCAAAGGCTATGGGAAGGCTGGGCAGCTGTGCGTAGCAGGTGAGGCCACTGGGGGTGGCATAGAGGACGCTGATGTCCAGGAGGGCTGGGTAGGGGCGCCGGGGCACCAGGGGAAGGAGGAGCAGCTTGGGGAAAGCTCCAGGGTGAAGGCAGGGTACCTGCATGGCTTCCAATGGCTCATAATGTGGCCCCAGGATGCGGAAGCGTAGCTCCAGTGAATAGAGGGTCTCAGAGGCTTCCACTGTGAGGCCCAGGATCACAGGGGGCCCCTTTGCCTGCTGGGGAATCCGCCTCAGCTGTAGTGGGGCCTGGACCTCTTGGACAGTCAGAGAGGAGGCAAAGCCCTCATTCTCCTCCACCAGGGAAGAGCAGAGCATGGGCATGGAGTGTGTGGGGCCCAGGGCTGAGCCCAGCTTGGGCCCTGACAGGTGGGTAAATAGGCTGTAATAGAGGCGGCCCCGATCTCGGCTGTCGGGGTCATCCAGGTCCCGGGCCAGCTCCTGCAGCAGACTGGCCAGATCCCGGGACCCGGCCTCACTGAGGCCTATGCCCCGGAGGAGGGCCCGGCAGGCCCCAAGAAGGGCCTGCTCCCAGGCCCAGTCCCCACCCTGTCCTCGGGCTGCCCACAGGAAGCCCAGGGTGGGGCCCAAGGGTTGGCCCCCAGCCACCTTGGTGAGGATCTGTAAGTGCCACTGGAGGGCTTGGGCCCCACCCACCCTGGTCACTGCCACCTGCTGCAGGGCCTTCCCTAGGGGTTCTGCCAGTGCCTCTCCTGCCTGCTCTAGAAGGTCAACAAAGTGGGGGGCCAGGCAGGGCCGGGCTTGGTAGAGCTCTGCAAGGCCCCTTGTGAGCTGGGCCAGGGCCCCTGGGTGGCTGGCTAAGCACTGAGTAGCCAGGTAGGAGGCTCGGAAGCAGAGGGTGGCTGAGCTGCGGGGAGCCCCCGGTTGAGCTGCTCCCTGCCTCAGGCCAGCCAGCAGCCCCTGGAGGTAACCCAGGGCCTGCTCCTCCATGCCCTGGCAGTCCCTGTTCTCATCAGCACCCAGCTCCTCCCTACACAGGAGACACAGAAGGTGCAGCCGGGCTAGTAGATTGGGGGGATCCTGCAGCAGACTGGGCAGAAGACCCGTGGCCAGGCTGGGGGTGAGCAGAACCGGGGTGCTCTCCTCCCCAGCAGGTCCCAGGGGCCAGTTCTCAGGGAAGTGCAGGAGACAGTGGAGGTAGAAGAGGCGAGCCGGCGGGGGCAGGGCTGGGTGCTGGGCAGCGCCCACCAACCTGCGAAGCAGCAGCGCTTCATCCTGGGCCGTGAAGAGGGCCTCTCCAAAGGCATCCTTTGAGGCCAGCACCGCATGCAGCAGGGACACCCTGGCCGTGCCCAGCAGCCGCACTAGCTGTGGCTTCAGGAGGGCAGGGGGCTGGCCACGAACAGCCCTCAGCACCAGGCTCAGCTGCTGCAGCATCTGGGCCTGGGCTGGCGGGGTCAGCAGGTAGGAGGTGTCCAACAGCTGGGACACAGTGGCCCGCAGCTCCCGGGCCTCAGGTGGGCTGAGATCCAGGGGGCTGGCATCTGGCTCTGACCAGTCCCCTTCCTGGCCTGAAGGCACTGACCGACCCCAGGTGTCCTCTCCCACCAGGCTCCAGTCCCAGGGCCCAGGCCACTGGGCTCTCGGGGCCACCAGACTCCAGTCCCAGGCCTTTGTCTCTCCACGCTGGGGCCCTGTTCTAGTGGCCAGCAGCCCTTGCAGCCTTGTGGGGGCCCCGGCCCCTGCTCGGGTCAGGGCCCCTAGGGCGTTGCGCAGAGCCAGCACAAAGAGAAGGCAGTGGGCCTGGGTGCCCAGAGTATCCTGCAGAGCCCTCAGCAGCCCCAGCTGACCAGCCAGAAGCCCCGGGAGACAGCTCTCCAGCTCCCGCAGACACTCACACGCAGTGGCCTGCAGGGCTCGCTGCTCTGGCCCTGTGGCTCGGCCTGAGGCCGCCACCAATAACATGGACAGCAGGCGGGATGTGGCGTTGGAGGCTGAACCCAGGGCTCCGCAGGCTGCCAGGACGCTAGTGGTGGCCAACAGCAGAGGGCGGCGGAGGGCGGCGGGCTGCGGAGGCAGGAGGGCCATCGTGTCCAGTAGCGTGTAGGCCGCTGCCTCAGCCGCTGAGGGGTCGGGCCACAGCTGCGTGGGGAACTCCATGATCACAGACAGCAGAGAAAGCTGCGGAGGCAGAGGGAGAGTCGGCTTCAAGTGCGGGGCTGGAGCGGGGGTCAGGGAAGGGCATGTACTCAGTTGAGCAGGGGGAATCTCAGGGCTGGGGGGGAGGGGGATAGGGGGGGTCGGGATGGCTTAGGGGCTGGGGTGAGCTGAGGGGCCCGGGGCTCCCACCTTGGTGGGCTCGCTCAGCCTCTCGCTGCGCAGCTCGCTTAGCAGCTCGGCGGCCAGAGCCTCTGCCCCGGCCCTGGCCACGAAGGCGGCCGGACTGGCCCGCAGCGCCGAGAGCACCCGGGCCCAGGCGTCCCCGCTGCGCGGAGCCATGGCCCCCCCGCCCCGCGGCGGCGGAGGGGAGGGAGCAGGACACGCTGCTGGGGGGGGGGGGGGGGCCCACCTACGGCCGGGAGAGCACCCTCATCCTGCTGCTTCTCTCCCCGCAAGGACAGCCCTCCTTCCTGTTTCCCTCTCCGTCCGCCAGGAGGGGTCCGAGGCCGCAGGAGCTGCCCCGCCCCCTCCCCATCCTCGCGTGCTGAAGTCACCCGGGAAATCCCGGCCAGCCCGGAGCGCGGCGTGGGATGGGTCGGGAGGAGGAGTGTCGAGGCAGAGGGAGCTGGGAGGCTGGGGGGGGGGGGGGGGAGCCGGAGGCCCGAGGCTTCCCCCAGAGGCAGGTGTGCACGGCCGGCTCCCAGCCCGGGGAAAGAATGCGGAGGGAGGGCGCTGGTGGTGCCGCGGGGGACCCCAGCGCTCGGTCCCTTCCAGGGGGTAGCCGCGGGCTCGCGACTCTAACCCGCGTCTGGGGGCGGGGGCGCCCCGACCGCTCTGACGGCGCCTGAGCTGGCGCGCAGCTCATTAGGCGGTCCGGCCCGCCCGTCCGTCCCTGCCGGCACCGAAACCTGGGCGCCGCCCCCGCCCCCCTAACGGGCCGGCCCGAGGGAGGGGCGGGGCAGTAACGGGGCGGCCCCAGCGGGGGGCCGGGCAGGCGCCGGCTCGTCGGTTTCGCTGGGGCTGAGTAACTGTTACACTGTTACCCCGCCGCCGCCGCGCGGGGGCCCCCGCCTCTCCCCGAAACCGCCCGGCGTGGGGGCGGGCCGGGCCGGGCGCCCGCTGGCCCACGAGCCCTGGCCTCCGCGTCCAGGGAGCCCCCTTGGGCTGCCCACAACATTGGCTTGCTGCCCTCTCCCCCGTCAGGGCTGGCTGGGGGGACCCCACGGCTGACCCCCTCCAGGAAACGGGCCCTTGGGACCCGGGGCCTGGGCAGGGCCGAGCGTGCCCCGAAAGCCCCACCTGGGAGTCTGCGGGCCGGCCCGCTCCCAGAACCGGTCTGGCCGGGCTGCAGGCGCTGGGCGGGTTGGGCTTGGTCTTGTGGACCCCACCTCTGGGCCCGGGGCTCTACTCCCCAGCAGGCACGCCGGGGCAGGCTGGGGGCAGTGGGGCTCTGGCTCGTTCCTGGGGCAGCTGTCCCCATCAGCCCGTTGCCCTGCAGACCTCTCCCACCCCTCATAATACATGCACCCACCGGCAGAGCTGCCTGGCCTAGGGGACAAGGTCCTGAACTTGGAAGGAACACTAAGGTTCAAATCCTGCCTGGGAGGGGCCTTAGGAAATAGACCCTAGAGCTGGGGGGGCCA
This sequence comes from Petaurus breviceps papuanus, assembly GCF_028583685.1. NCBI lineage: Eukaryota > Metazoa > Chordata > Mammalia > Diprotodontia > Petauridae > Petaurus > Petaurus breviceps. The sequence goes on from NW_027187322.1 coordinate 2,708,573, forward strand.
TAGAGCATGGAAGGTCAGAGCTGGGGGGCCATAGAACATGGAATGTCAGAGCTGGGGGGCCATAGAGCATGGAAGGTCAGAGCTGGGGGGCCATAGAACA
>NW_027187322.1:2709072-2722075 GCF_028583685.1 Petaurus breviceps papuanus
AGCTGGGGGGCCATAGAGCATGGAATGTTAGAGCTGGGGGGCCATAGAGCGTAGAATGTCCGAGCTGGGGGGGTGCTATAGAACGTGGAATGTCTGAGCTGGGGGGGACATAGAGCATGGAAGGTCAGAGCTGCTCCCTTTGGGGCACTGCATATTCCAGTGGGGAGGAATGGCAGAAATCCAGGGTCTCCCAGAGGAGAAGAGGGGGCAAGTGCCCAGGCCTTTAGACTTCTAGTGCTCTTTTCTTTGATTCTGCTCAAACTCAAACTCACGCTCCCAAACTCAAGAGACAGAAGGTCCCAGTGGCCCAGCCCTAGAGGACAGGGACTCAGTAGCATGCTGGCCCCGACAGCCTGACTCCCTAATGCCCTTTGGTCTTAATGAGCCCAGGGCTTTGAAGCAGAGACAGGACCAAACTAGTGCTGCCAGGCCCCCTCCCGCACCGCCCGAAGCCCAGCTGCACTCCAAAGCAGCCCAGAAGGGGAAGGGGAAACCTTGCTGTGGAAGAAGAAAGACTCATGGGGCCCAGACAGCAAGCCCCCTGGGGCTGGGGGAGAGGCTAGGAGAGACGCCTGGTGTTTGGGTGTATTCTAAGTGGGCAAAGAAGGTCCCTGGGTACCGGTCTGGCAGGACCTCTGAGTCAGTTGGGCCCCAGGCTCCTGTTGGCTCAGCTCCTGACTCACCCACCCCAGCCCCAACTACTTCCCCTCCAGGTGCCTCAGTTTCCCTGGATATAAAACGGGGATAATGACCCTCAAGAGGCTGGAGGTGGGGAGGCCTCCTGGCTAATTAGCAGTCAAGATGAAAGAGGGAGGCCAGAGATGAGAGGAGACAGCAGGTTGGGGGTGCCCTAGCACAGACGGTTTTATTTGACCATCAGGTCTAGGAGCCGACGCCACGGGCCGTGGCTGAGAAGCCTCAGCTCTGCCTCTCCGGAACCCCTTTCCTCTTCACAGCTTCAGTTTTCTAATATGGTAGATCCAGAAGAAACTCCTAGATCCTTGGCAAGCCTCCCCGGGGACTTCCAGGCTTCCCCAGGAGCCTTTGGAACCAGTCCTGGCACTGAGCCCACCTTCCTCTCCAATAGGGAATGACCTCTCAGTGGTGTCTGGAGCTGCCTCTGAGGAGAGGGAGCTTGGGGCCCGGTGTGACCGTGGTGGTTTGTTCAGGGCAGGAAAGCAGGGGTAGGTCAGTCCCAGCTCAGTGGGGGCAGCCCTCAGCTCCCCTTCCTCCTCTTCTTCATTTCCCCCTCCTGTCTGTCTGAGGTTCCAAAGTGCCTCGGAAGAGGTGGCTGGTATGTGTGACCCTCAGTGGGGGGAGATCCCACCAGCGCCTGGGGTCCCCTGAGGAAACTCTGGTGGGCACCAGAGGCCACCCTAACCCCCCATCTCCCTTTTAATAATAACTCGTGTTAGGCTGTTTGAAGGTTAAAAATACTTTCTCCCAAGAGGCCTGGGAAGTGGGCAGCACAGAGATTATCTCCATTTTACAGGGGAAGAGACAGAGGCCCAGCGTGGCCCAGGTTCCGCTTGTCTCCCTGTGACAGAGCAGAAAGTTAAGAGGCCAGGACTAGGAGCCAGGTCTCCCCACTGCCCCACTGAGGCTCCCCTGGGAAGGGCCCTGGCTTCCCCAAGGCTCCCCACGTGCCCCTGCCTGGTCAGGGTCACACCAGCCTTTGGGAGCTGGGAGACCTAACCTTTCATCTTCTCCAGGATGCCACTGCAGGCAGAGGCAGGCAGGACAGTAGCCAGGGCTCAATGAGCCAAATCTGGGGCTCTTTAGACAGCCCCCCCAGGAAACTCCAGGCTCCCTTGGACAGGCAAGGCCCCCTGTCTCCTGGGGCCTGGGGGTGCATGAAAGGAGCTAGTGCGACTCCTGTGCAGACTCCCTGCCCTTAGTTTCCTCATCTGTGGAATGGGAGTAACCACACCCTAAGACCTTTGACTGAAGGGGCACCTTTCCTTGGGCTTTATGGCTCCAAGAGCCCTTACAAAGTGGCCTGCCTCATCCTCCTTGTCCCCAGCATACTGGCGGCCCCTAAACCTGAGGGAATCATGCTCCTGTCTTCCTCTTCTCAATGGAACCCAGCCTGCCACTACCCCGGGGTGTCCCAGGGGGGGGTCTTCTCCCTCTCTAGTTGGTACTCTGATCAGCTCCCATGATCCAGTCTGCCCCTTAGCATCTCTCTGCTAATTATTTTCTATAGCTAGGCCTAACTCCTGTCCTAAATTTTTTTTTTGGAGGGCAGTTGGGGTTAAGTGACTTGCCCAAGGTCACACAGCTAGTTTTTGTGTTAAGTGTCTGAGGCTGGATTTGAACTCAGGTCCTCCTGACTCTGGGGACGGTGCTCCATTCACTGCACCACCTAACTGCCCCTCTTGTCCTAATTTCTAATCTCCCATCATCCATGTCCCCCTGGACATCTTGAACCCCATGTGCCATAGGCATGTCAAATTCAACATGTCCCAGAGAGAACTCCTCTTCCCTCCCTGCCATCACCCTCTTTCTGAATTTCCCTAATACTACTGAGGTTAGCTAGGGGGCACCACAGTGGATAGATTGTGGACCTGGAATCAGGATTTACCTTCCTGAGTTCAAATCCAGCCTCAGACTTGAACTGAAAGGATCTAGGTGGGTAAGTGGAAAAGATCCCAGAGGCCAAGTTCTGGCAGCAGGAGGGGGGCTGAAGGAAGTTTGTAATCTGATGAGAAAGGAAGAGGGGAGGGCACCTCAGGCATGGGGAGCAGCGAGTGCAAAGGTGTGGAGTCTGGAGATGGGGGCCGGGGTGAGCGCGCCTGCCATGCTCTGATCACAGCATTCATGGTCAGGGCACGCTCCCCATCACCTCCCGAATCAAACACAATCTGTTTGGCATTAAGAGCTCTGCGTGACCAGGCCCTTCCTACTGTATGGCCTTTGATTTGGGAGATAATAGGAAGCCGCTGAACTTTATTTGCTAAATAAATGAAATGTAAATAATAAATGAAAAAATAACAATGAATGAAAAAATAAGGTCTCAAAAGTCCTGGGCAGCTCAAGCTGGCCCTCAGCAATCCTCTCTCCTTCTCTGTCTTGCCTCCACCATGCAGCTTCCAAAAGTTCTTCTGCCTCTCTCTGCTTGTGTCTCTCCAAATCCATGGCCGGCTCCTCCCAGGTCAGCCCTCTCTTTTCATGTCAGCAAGTCCATCCCACAAGTGGGATTCACAAACTCTGGGTTTTAATACTCAACCAAGCCAGTACAGGGGATCTTAAAACTCCATTACTATTACAATAACTAAAAGCAGGGGAGGTCACCTGACAGCTGGCCTTGGGTCCAAGGGGAACTGCTTGGAAGGTCATTGTGTGGCCCCTGGGAGGTGACCAGGGCCTGGCTAGGCTGGTGTCTGTGTAGTGGGAGGAGACCGGCTTTGGCCACCTTGTTACCCTGCAGACCCTCCTGGGCCATATAAGTGTCAGCCATTATCATCAGCATTAAGATGGGGGCAAGGAGTTCTAATCCTGCCGCAGAAATAGGCTGTGAGAAGAGCTGTGAAACCCTGGGCAAGTCACTGAGCTTCTCTGGGCCCCAGGGGCTTCATTTGTAAACCAGAGCCTTGGGCTTGGGTGCTTGAAAGCCTCCGGAAAGATCCCTTAGACTGTCTTTTTTTTTTCTTTTTTGGTGGGAAGGCAGGGCAATTGGGGTTAGGTGACTTGCCCAAGGTCACATAGCTAGTTAGTGTTAAATGTCTGAGGTCAGATTTGAACTCAGGTCTTCCTGACTTGGCTGGTGCTCTATTCATTGCACCACCTAGCTGCCCCCAGACTCTAAGTCTTTGATCCCGCCGAGCCTGGGACCTTGCTTGACCATGCTCTCCCCCTCCCCCCACTGGCCTTTTCTCCACTTCTTTGCCCAGTTCCTCACGGAGTCTAGAGCAGAGGCCCTTCTCTCAAGTCCTGGCTTCCTCCTCAGGATGCACTCTAGGTGATTTCAGGCCGTGCTGAGGATCCTGGTTCCCATTCATGGGTGACTCAGGTCACCAGCACAACGTAAGCACCTTGAGGGCAGGAAATATTCTGGTCTTGGTTTTGATATGCTCAGGACCCAGCACAGTGTTTGCTACACAGTAGGCAACTTTTTTCAAATGTTCAGTGAGTGAATGCTTAGCCCTGGAGAGCAGAAATAGGAGTAGTGAGTGGAAGCCACAAAAAGCCATTCAATGAGAGCTAGTGGTCGCCTCGTGATCTTTAAGGTTTGCCAAGCGCTTTCTTCACAGGTATCAATCTCATTTGCTCCCCACAACAACCCTGACAGGGCAGGCGCTCTCATCTACCCCCATTTTACAGTTGAGGAAGCTGGGGCAGGCAGACAGTGACTTACCCAGGATCATACAGCTAAGGAGTGTCTGAACCTGGATTTGAAACTCAGATCTCCCTGCCTGCAGGTCCTGTGCTCTGTAGTGGTCTGGTGCACTTAAAACCTAAGAAAAAACTTGCTGACATTTGGAGCTATCTCAAAGTGAAATGGAATTGGAAACCTTCAGGCAGAGGCCAGCTGACCAGTTCTCAGCTATGTTGTAAAAGGAATTCTTATATTCCAACTCCAGGCTTTGTCTGGGCCTCAGTTTACCTGTTTGTAACAAGAGACTAGACCAGTTCTCTAAGCTTGTTTGATGCTCTAAAGCTATCATCCTATGGCCTATTACAACCTGGGGTTTAGAGCACAGAGTCACTGACCACCATGGCGGTTGCTGCTGCCTCTCTGCCCAGCCCCCAGGCCCTCTCTGTGATTCCCTTCCCTTGATGGCTGCCTAGTGCCCTCTGAGGCTGAGGACTGTCTTTTACCTGTCCCTGCCTAGTTGGGGCCTGGAGAGCAGGGCCCGAGCATAGTATCTTGAGCATGCACACTCTGCTCTGCCGCTACCTGCTCAGGCAAGGCTTTGGGCAGCCGGAGGGTCCTGCCCTGGGAGTATGCTGTTCAGGCATCGCTTGGCTATTTCCTGCTGACCTACTCCTCAAGGACAGAAAGCCTTTGAATCACTGCTTAGTTTGGCGCCAAAGGCTAAATCTCTTTTTTCCTTCTTTCAGAAGTTGGTGTGGCCAGGCCTGCTGGACAAGCCCGAATCTGGAGGGGCTGCCACCTGCCTGTGTCTTCTGGGATGTGCCTTGCAAAGTCAGTGGAACCATCAGAGGTCGAGTGGCTAAGCCCAGGAAAAAGCCAGCCCTGATTAGTGACCTGCCAGCAGCCTTGACACTGCGTCCCACAAGCAAAGAGCAGCTCCTCCAGCACCCAGTGGCCCTTGGGAGTGAGCTCAGTGGCAGGAAGAATCTGCCTAGCTAGGGCAGCTAGGTGGTGCAGTGAGTAGAGCACCAGCCCTGGAGTCAGGAGAACCTGAGTTCAAATCTGGCCTGAGACACTTAACACTTACTAGCCGTGTGACCTTGGGGAAGTCACTTAACCCCAATTGCCCTCCAAAAAGCAAAAAAAAAAAAAAGAATCTTCCTAGCTGCCTTTGCAGTCTGAGCCTGCTTCCCCGCCAGGGTCAGTACTGGGGTCAGAGCATGACATGGTTGAGTGGGGATTGGGAGTTTTTTGTTTTTGCTTTTTTAGAGGGTGGAAGGCAGGGCAATTGGGGTTAAGTGACTTGCCCAAGGTCACATGGCTAGTAAGTGTGTCAAGTGTCTGAGGCCAGATTTGAACTCAGGTCCTTCTGACTCCGGGGCCGGTGCTCTATTCAGAGGAGTGTTTTTTGTACTTTGGTTGCTGTATCTTTTCAATAAATCTCTTTGTAAAAGCTCATTGATATTGATTGGTTAATCCATATTGAGAAAAAATCAATGGGTTGAATTGAGTGTTGTTGACAGTATTGAGGTGATCTTAATGGACACTGGACAGTGGAAGATGGGGAGAACACAACGGGATGGGGGCTTGAGCCAGTAGTGGACAAAAGAGACCCCGCCGGCTAGCAAAGATGGCGGCAGCAGAGGGAGCTGTGCAGCTCAGCTCTCTCCCACAACTGTTTCAATAAAAATCAAGGAAGACCCTGAGGCTAACATGATTGGGATGCCCAAGGAGAAACCTCAGTAAGTCATTTTCCTAGCCTGGCCCAGCAGAGGGTTCAGCCAGAGGCCAGCAGGCCCTGGGGAGGGGGCCCATCAGCAAGGCCTAGATAGAGCCTGGGGGGCACCAGGATAAGGAGCAGGTGGCTGATGGATCCTGGATGGGGCCTGACACTGAGTACCATGCCAGAGGCAGCAGCTAGGTGGCACCTGGTCTAGAGTCAAGAAGACCTGAGTTCAAATTCAGCTAGCTGTATGACCCTGGGCAAGTCACTTCACTCCTGTTTGCTTCAGTTTCCTCACCTGTAAAATGGGGATAATAGCAGCATCTACCTCCCAGAGCTATTGTAAAGATTTAGTGAAATGACAGTTGTAAAGGGCTCAGCCCTGAGCCCCACACAAGTAAACAGTGCACAAACAGCAGCTGCTCTGAGGTGTGCCTCCCTCCAGAAGCTTGGCCTGAGGGGTTCGGAGGGCCAGCACGGGGTACAGTGGGCCTGAGGCCGGCCCTAGGCCAGAAGTCCTTGTGGTTCCGATCCCCGTGGGGCTGCAGCTTAGCCTGAGGGGGCACGGAGGGCCAGCACTGGCACACTGGGCCACACATCCTGGTTCCAATGTCCACGGTGCTGAAGACTGCCCACATCTTGGGCTGCAGGTGAACGCCTGGGTCAAGGAGAGGAGGCCGGGAGCAGCTCTCCTGGCTTCCTCCAAACACCTGCGAAAATCTCACTTTCCAGAAGTCTTTCCCAACCCCTCTTAATCGCAGGTGCCTTCGCTTTGCTGGTTATTTCCACTTTATCCTGTCTGCAGCCTGTTTGGTGTAATGTAGTACATGGCATGTTGTGGCCTGCATGCCTCGGTGAGTCTCTGGAGGGTTAGGGTTTGTCTTTCATCTTCTTTTCCCCCCAGGGCTTGGCAGAATATCAGTCACGCAGTAGGAGCTTTAAAAAATGTTTATTGACTGAATCTGAACGTCCTTCCAGTTAGCTAACAAGGCCCCAGTAGTCTACTGAAGCTGCAAACGGGCAAGTCTGCAGTTGTGTTTCCCAAAGCCGAACTGGGTTCAAACCAGAAAGGTGATGATCAGACCTTTCTCTCAGTCATGCTGCTTAGGATGCAGTGGGAATTTGCTGGTCACTGCCTGAACTGCCCTGAGGTCCATGAGAAGCACAGTACTCAAAAATCTCAGTGCTTAAAGCAGCAATGGGACCTCAGAGAAAATAGATGAAGCTCAAGCAAGGCCTCAACATTTCCTTCATAAGGGCACAGTCTGACTTGTAGACAAAGTCCCAATTCAGAGGGTAAGACTGGGAAAATAAATCAACAAAAAAAGATACAGATAAAAAAGAGGTGTTATGGAGACATGGATAGCCAGGACTCAAATCCAGGAGAGAAAAAGTCTACAATATCTACAAATAAAAGCTTAAAAAAACCCCCACAGCTTGGCCATAAGGGCAACTAGAATTCCTGAAAGAAATAAAGCGAGTATTTAAAAATCATTTCATAAATGAAAGGAGACCTCTTGAGAAAAGAAATGAGGGCACTAAAGGAAAGACTTGGAAGGTAAACGAACAGTTTACTACAAGTAATAGAATCTCTGAAAATTAGAATGGACCAAATATGAGTTAATGACTCCATGAGACAACAAGAAATATTTAAAGTCAAAAGACTGTTTCCAAAAAAGGAGGAAGAAAATTTAAAATTTATGGAAACGAATGCTGAAAATTAAAAATAAATAAATTAACTTCAAAAAAATAAAAAGGGGAAGAAAATGTTAAGGTACTTTATACAAAAGACAACTGACCTGGAAAGCAGGACAAACTGAGTTAGGAGCCTACTGGGGCAAAAATGAAATAAAGCATTTCCATGTGCTCCTGATGAAAAGGCTTAAGCAGAGTAGAAACTTTGCAGTATAAATCTGGGGATCGAGAGAAATATACTTTTGAGCAATTAGAAGATACTATAAGAGGATGAAGCATTCGCTTCTAATAGGGAAGAAGAAAAAAGTGTCACGTTAGTCATAGACTGAATTGAATAAGACAAAGGGGCTGGGGGTACTTTTGGTATGTTTTGTTAATCCTAAAATAAGAAATAAAAGGGAAGGGGGAAAGGGAAACTAGAGGAGAAAAGGGAAGGAATGGGAGGGAAATTGACTCTTTCACGTCATCTGGGTGTACAAGTAGATTCTACAAACAAGGAAAAGGAGGTGGTGGTGACAGACATCACTTGAACCACACTTTCATTGGGAGGTTAGGCAAAGGTGGGTTTCAGAAGGTCAGAAGATGTTAGAGCACACACACACACACACACACACACACACACACACACACACAGGTTGATAAAGAAATAAACTCAACTCAGCAGGGAAACTGGAGGACTTCGGCAGAGGGGAGAAGAAGGAATAAGCAGAAGGTGGCCTCAGGAAAGGATTAGTCACAAGCAAAAGATTCCAACCTCAGCAGGTAGACCACAAAGGAAGTCTGAAAAGAAAGGAAAGGTAAGGAAGGACCCAGGACTGGCTTTGGGCAAAGAGAAGGGGGAGGGCAGATGTAGAGGGCATCAAACAGACAAGTGTTAGTGCAGTACACACTGCTCACTCACCACTCTCTTCTTTGTAAAGAGAAGGGGTGGGGGCAAAGAGAGGAAAAATGCATACAATTTAAAAGCGTTTGTACAAACAAAACCGGTACAGATAAATCAGAAGGAAAATAGTTAACTGGGGAAAAAAAACCTTTTTTGCTGCAGCAAATGTTCTTGGATAAAGGTATCATTTCCAAGTTATATAAAAAACTGGATCAGATTCATAAGAATAAGAGCCATTGACCAATAATAAATGGTCATATGGTAAAAAAGGGCAGTTTTCTTTAATGTCTTTTTTTACAAGCATTTATTTTTGGCTCCCACAACCCCTTGAACAATTTAAAAAATAAGACCTTCATGCTAAATATGCAGAGTAGAACCAAATTGCAAACACTGGCCATGTCCAAAAATGAAAAGGAAGCATGCCACTCTCCTCCTAACATGGCGCTGAGCTCCAGGCGCACGAGGGATCTCTTTGGACCTGGCTAATGGGGGATTGGTTTTGCGGGACCTTGCGTGTTTTGTTACAAAGGTTTTGGTTTTTTCTCTTCGAATGGGGAGGAAAAGTAAAGAAATTATCTTTAATTTGGGGGGGGGGGGGAAGAGAAGAAACCCTGCTGCTCACACCCTGAAGAGCCCAGTGAGGGAGATGCAGCCAGCCACAGCAGAGAGCCAGCCTTCAGGGGCCACGCGCATTGGAGAAGAGGTCCGGAATCTCAGGATTTGAAGCTTCTTGAGGGCAAGAACTATGCTCCTGATTTTCCTAAAGATACAAAAGATGTTGACGTCATGTTACCTTCTCCCCCTCCCCTGCCCTCATGCCCCAGTACAGTTGCTTTGGGTTTCCTTATCCATGTGCATAATAGGTTTCTCTCTGGTCCTTCAAGGCAGGAACTTTCATTTCAGTCTTTGTATCCTCAGCCTTAGAACTTCACCTGGCTGGTAATTAATTGAATCCTTCAGTCCTTACTGATCAGGGGTCACCCCACTAGCCACTCCCAATTCAATTCAGCAACAACTTGGAATCACCGAGTGTGTTGGACGCATGGGGCCGGAGGATTCATGACAGGATAAAGTCCTTGTTTGTAAGGAGGCTGCTTTCTGGAGAGTGGCCAGCAAGTCACGTTTCAGTCTGGGGGGGGGGGGGAAGAACGCTGGATCTGGGTGATCCTGCTCTAGTCGGCTGACCTCTCCAAGCCTTTTTGCTCACCTGTAAAACCAAATGCTACCTGCTCTATCTAGCTGCACCCCTCCCCAAGTTGTTTCTAGACTTAGGGATGGAAGGGACTGCAGAGGTGGTTTATCCCAGCCCCCTGAGACAGATGAGAAGAGCCTGCCAGGAAGGTCCTGGAGACCACAGATGACTATAGATGACCTTTTCCTCTAATGGCCCCAATCCAACTTCTGCCTATGAAGACCACTAGGAATGCCCCTTCCCAATCGCTGTGGGCCTGGGGTCCACTCTCTGTAGAGTGTAATCAGCTGCTCACACCCCTCCAACGAGCAGGGAGCCAATGCACAGGATTCTTTTGCTGAGATGGGGCACAGCCAGATCCTCCCCTCTGGATCCCTGGACCATGCCTTCCGACCTGCTGTGCACAGACCAGGAGCTCCTGGACAGCACAGACGGTGTCAGTTTTCAGCTCTAATCCCTGGTACTCAGCCCAGTGCTCAGCCCCTGGTAATGCCTGACCATGTGCTGGGGGAAGCAGCTGAGCCGGGATTTTAACTGAGGTGCTCCGATTCCAAATCTGGCACTTTTTCATTGTTGAGAATCACATGAGAAGGTGGCTGCCACACATGATAGAAACTACAGTTGCAACTTGGGTCGAGAGAGAGGGGCCCAGAGGGAGGAGGGCCCAGAAACTTTCCCCAAGTCAGCTTGACTTGGGAGCAGCTAGGTGGATGGAAGGCTGGGCTGGGGGTCACGGAGATCTGAGTTCGAAGCCTGCTTTAGATGGATCTGCAGAATGGGGAGAATAGCATCTACCTATCTGTAGTGCATTTTGCAAACCTCAGTCTTAGGGCACTGCTGGCTATTATTCCTATAGTCCCATGCTGGTGATGGTGATGAGGAGAGATTTGCGAGGAGGCCTGGACAGACAGATGGGTCGCCATTCTACCTGAGGGCAGCAGCCTCTGTGCCTCAGCACGCAGCTGTGTGGAAGGTAAGACCAAGGCAGCTCAGAAGGCAGCCGAGGCTCCGGTGGTGTGAGGGCTTAAGGGCCCTGAAGATCTCCCCCACCCCCAAGGTGGATGCCCCCCTGCAGGTGCCCTAAATTCCACAGTGAGTCACGAGGTGCTAGGGTTAACCACTGCTGCCCTCTGTTCTCCTAATATGCAAATAATAATGAGCACTTTCCAAATGAAGAGCTGTTGGATTTCCTGCCCTGTGCAGAGTTGGTACAAGGTCTGCTGTCCCGGTTTTACAGCCGAGGCTTCCCCATGGCCCCCCAACTCATCAGCAATAAAGAAGTGGAGAGAGGGCTTGAACCCAGGGCCGAGTCCGGGAAGCTCTCCAGACCTCAGTTTCCTTATGTGGAAGATGAGAGGGTTGGGGGGCATGATGGCCAAGGTCCCTGGAGAGCCCTGGCCCGGCTCCCTCCAGGCCCCGACAGGCAGAGCCATCTGAGAACAGCGTCTCTGCTTTGGGGGCTGAAGACCCCACTAGGAGGCCTTTATTGTCACCATCAGAGCACACTCTAAAGGCGGAGAACCGGGGCTGATCCGGTGTCACACAGGAGATGGATGGAAGGGGAAGCCCGGGGGGTCGGGGCAAAGGAGCTGGGGTCCGAGGCTCTGAGAAAGTGAATCAGGACGCGGGGCACTGGACGTCGGAGCTGGGGGGCCGGGGGGCCGTCTTGCCCTGCCTGCCCCCAGGACCAGGGGGCCGGACCGGGCCCGCGCTCTCCTCCGCCCACCCCGCCCGTCGGGGCCCATGCGAGCGCTCGCGGCTCCGCGCACCGACGGCACCAGCCAGGGGCCCGGCTTAGGAGTGCGGACCGCGCCGCAGAGGCCGGCCGGCCAGGGCGGGGCGCCCAGCCACTCCGCTCCGCCGGCTCCTCCGCGCCCCGCCCCCACCCGACGTGCCGGCCGGCCACGCGGCGCCCTCCTCCCGAAACCCGCGCGGGGCAGGCCGGCCGCCCCCCCGCCCGCCCCGCGCTGACCCGGCCCGCCCCCCCGCGGCGCCGGGGGAGCCGGTTCCGCAGGTAGCACCACTAGGTGACTTGTCACCGTTATTTCCCAACGCATGCGCCGTCCTCGCCCCACGCCGGGCCGGGCTAATTAACCGGAGCACCCCGGCCCCTCCCCTCCCCTGCCCTGCCCACCCCAAGCGCACACGCACACACACGCACCCCCCGAGCGCCGCGGCCGGCCCATAAAGCGGGAGCCCGTCGGGCCGGCCGGGCCAGAGCGCGCCCCGACACTTTGCGGGCCGCCGGATCTCCGCCAGCCAGCCGCCCGCCCGCGCCCGCGCTCCCCTGCCCTCGGCCCTCCCGGCGGCCTGCGCGGCACGGCTCGGGCACCGGCGCGGCGTCGGGCCGCTGCGGCCGTTCCTCGCACCCCTGCCGGCGAACTTCGGCGCCGGCCCGGCCCGGCCCGGCCCGGTCCGCGTGCCCGCCCCCCGAGTCCCTTCCGCTTGCCCCGGCGGCCGCCACCATGCCACGGGCTTTCCTCGTGAAGAAGCCGTGCATCTCCACGGGCAAGCGCAACTGGAGCGAGCTCCCGGACGAGGAGCGCGGCGAGATCTACGTGCCGGGTGAGCGGGCGGCCTGGAGCTGGGGGAGGGGGGCCCCCCGCGGGCCTGGAGCTGGGGGCCGGGCCCCCCCGCCCGGCAGCGGCGACCCCCGACGGGCCGGGCCCCCGCGAGCTTTGGGGCGCGCACAGACCGGAGCCAGCCAGTTTGGGGAGCGAGGCGCCTTTATTTGTGGGAGATGGCCGGCGGGGTCCGCTCCGCCGCGGGTTGAGGTCCGGCAGCTCTCCGTCCGTGTGTCTGTGTGTCCGGCGGCCGCGGGCCCGGGCCCGCTGTCTCTTCTCCCGACCTCTCTGAACCATGTGCTGGGCCCCCTGGGGCGAGGGCATCCTCTGCCGGGCCGGGCGCGGACCTGTGAGAGTGGGGGGCGGTGATGAGCAGCGCCTCTGCCCGCGTGCGCCCCGCGTGCCGCGGCTTGCTCAGCTGTCAAGTGCGCCAAGAAGGAACGGCCAGAGCCCCGCAGCTGCTGCCCAGAAAGGGTCCCTGAGAGTCAGGCTGAGCTGGGCTCAGAGCAGCCCGGGACTGAGAGCAGAGGAAGCACTTTGCGCAAGGAGTCCTCTTGTCCTCTCTCCCTCCTTACTTCCCTTCTCTCTCTCCCTCCCTCCCTCTTTCCTTCCCTCCCTCTTTCCTTCT
>NW_027187322.1:2722085-2788699 GCF_028583685.1 Petaurus breviceps papuanus
CCTCCCTCCCTCTTTCCTTCCCTCCCTCTTTCCTTCTCTCCCTTCCTCCTCTCCTTCCCTCCCTCCCTCTGTCCTTCCCTCCTTCCCTTTTTCCTTCCCTCCCTCTTTCCATCTCTCCCTTCCTTCTCTTCTTCCCTTCTCTCTCCTTCTTTCCCTCCTTCCTTCTCTCCCTTCCTTCTCTCCTTCCCTCCTTCCTCCTCTCCTTCCCTCCATCCCTCTGTCCTTCCCTCCTTTCCCTTTTTCCTTCCCTCCTTCCCTTTTTCCTTCCCTCCTTCCTTCTCTCCCTTCTTCCTTCCCTTCTTCCTTCTCTCCCTCCATCCTTCCTTCCTGGCATGCCTCTAGGACCCCAGGCTTTGTGCTCTGGGGCCTCTCCAGGTACAGCGTGCTGCCCTCTTCCCATCTCAAGCCAGCCATGACCCCAGCAGCTTGCTGGGCCAGTGTCAGGCAGCCCCAGCACATTGGGACCGTGCTGAGCAGTGACCCCGCTCTCTCTGGGAGAGAATGGGGGGAGGGACCCTTGAGTTGGGGAATGTTGGAAACCTTCCAGCTCCAATAGTTCATCCTGGTCCCCTTATGTGTGTGTGTGTGTGGGGAGTAGGGTGGGGAGGGAGCCAGAGGGACCCAGTTCTGGATCACTCCTAGAGCCCCCAGGGTCACAAGGCAAATCCTGAACTTTCTCCCAGACCCAAAGGCCTCCTGGGCCAAGGGTAGAAGCCAGGAATTGGAGCTGCAGGGGATAGACATCCAGTGAAAAGAAAAGCTAGCCATGGCTCTGTTGGAGATGAGGCTTGAAGGCCTGAGGCAAGGCAGGGCTCTTGCAGCTCTGGCAGCCACCCCGGGGGTCCAGGAGTCCCTGTCACTGGGCAGTTGCTTCTCCTCTGTTATGTCACTATTGGATGTGGGGTAAGATCAGCTTCTCCAGGGTGTGCCTGAGAAGTAAATCCACCTTGTGGCCCAGAGGGAAAGGGATGGAGTGATGACTAGAGGACCCTGTGCAGAACAGGACCCAGAGCAAGGTGGAGAAGCATTCAGAGGCCTCAGGGGCCCACAGCATGGGCCTCAAAGATGGTCTGAGGTCTAGGGAAGGGAAGGCAGCTGGGCTGTGGATGGAGGGCCTCCCATGATGCTCTGTTACTGTTTACTGCTAGGCTCACCACACCCCCAAGTGCCCATTTTACGGAAAAGAACATGGACACTGGGAGAGATGCGAGTAATTTCCCCAAGTTCGTGTGGATGATACGGGTCAGAGCCAAGAGTCAGATATGAACCAAAGGTGGGAGGGTGGCAGGAGGCAGGCAGGAGGCCAGCCTTCTCCAGCTTCATCGAAGGAAGGGAGGCAGGGCCCCTTTCCAGTTCTTGTCCAGCCCGTCTTGGTGACTAAGGCCTGAGTATGTCAGAGGCCAGCAGGCTGAATAATCAGGTGTCAGCTTTGTTTGTGTCCAGGTGTTCTGAGGCAGATGCTGGAGGGGTGAATAGAGATGGGTGTGCTGGGAGGGCACTGCTCCAAGGGGAGCTCTCTGCCGATCACCAAGGCTAAACCTGCTGCTGGGCTTAAATTGAGCACCAGCTGTATGCACAGCCCCCAAGGCTGGTTTCTTGGGTCCTCGGGACCATGCCCATGCTGCTGATGCCTGCCCCAGTCGGTGAAAGGGAGTCTCAGGATGGCTGGAGACAAAGATGATCCCTAGGAGCTAGTGACTGGCAACGTGGGTCGAGACCAGCCGCCAGCCACACGGCTCGTGGGTACACAGTGGTGGGCGCCTGGGGCCGGGCACCCTCGAGATCGTAGCGCCCTCAGCTGGGGTGGGTCCCAAGAAAGCAGGGAGTCTGTAGTGCCTGCCCTGCTTGGTCTCACTTTACAGCTGGACAGACTGAGGCCCCAGGATGCCTCAGGGTTAGGACCAGAGCTAGGATGGGCAGGGCAGGGCAGCTTGGAGAGCAGTCAGGCCAAGACCCCAAGGGGAAGAGCCAGCACTTGCAACATTGCCAGGCTGTGGGCAGGTGATGAGCGGTGCCTCGCCTCACCGGAAACATTCAATTAGGGGCCAGGGTGCCCTCCCAGCAGGGAACCAACCTGTTCTGTTTCCTGCCTGGGGCTCTGGCCTCCCCAGTGACAGGCACACTCGGGAGCTGCACACCGCTGCCCACACCCGCCCGTCCAGGGCAGCACCCAGCCTGCTAATGGAGGCAGGGAGGGAGGACCGGTCCGGCAGGGCTGGGGGGGGGGGGGGGAGGAGGCAAACTGGTTCCCACCCTGGCTGGGGGCCTTGGCTGCCCTGGCTGGTTTCACCCCAGTCCCTCAATTGTGTGAGAGGAAGCTGAAAAAGACAGGCAGAGAAGGTGTAGCTCCCAAATTCCCCCCCAGCAGACAGAGAACCCAAGCGGTGCAGCACCCTCATCTCCCCTCGGGCAGATCACCCCTGAGCCCTGTCCTCAAGGAATGGGTGAACAAAGTTTGGCCATCGGGCTTGCTCCTGTGTGGGGACCTAAAGCCCAGATGAACCACTGAAGACAAAGTTCTTTTCAGGCCTCCCATGGCTCCAGAAACACCGGGGTGTCCATTGGCATCTTGCCCCCTAATGCATGAGGCCTCTGCCTGTAGTCAGCGCCCACAAAGCCCAGCAGGTCTGGGCAGCCTTTGGGGACCTGGGCTGCCTGGCCCCATCTGCTTGCAGCACCCAGGGAAGCTCCCCATGGCAGATGGGTGCTGACAATAAACCAGGGCCCAGGCCTAGGGCAGTCAGTACCAAAAGGGCCAGGGTCGCCTGTCCTACTGTTCTGGCCAAGCAGAGATGAGGGCTCGCAATGGTGGAGGCTTCTGTGCTCCCTCTGTCCCACCCCCACACCTGAGCTGTCAGCTGGGGAGGAGAGAGGAGGCCCAAGGGCCCAGCTCGGGACAGGGGAGGCCAGGCGAGGGTCTTCCCTCCCTTTTTTAGTCCTTCTTGACCTGCTCTAGCTCTTTTTTCTGTGACCCTCTCAGTCTCTGCTCTGAGCCTTGAAAATCTTCCTGGTAGAGGGCTCTGCATCCCGAGTCAAGCACTTTCTTATAAAACAAAAACCAAGAAACCAATACTTGTTCCCCAATTGAAAACCTTTGCCTGGAAATGTCACTGGGGAACTCTTTGGCCTCCGCTACTCCAGGGACTCAAGGGAGGCAGGTCTGCCCACCTGTGCGCCACAGGGAGGGGAGGGGAGTGGCAGCATGGCGGGTCTGCCAGGTATCGGTGCCGCCGCCACCTCCACCGCCTGCGGGGAGCCCAGCCCAGCCCTCTCTGCCACACTAAGCGGTCCCTGGTGTGGGGGCGGGTTGTGTAAGGACTGGGCAGGCAGCCCAGGAGACTGTTACAGTGAATCCACCTGCTGCTGCCCAGGGCCTCCTCCTTGCCCCACCCGTGGCCTGTTTGCCAGCTGGAGCCATCCACCCCCTCCCAGGAATTCAGGGAGTGGGTGGCAGTGGGCCGGCCTTGCTAGAACATGAGGGGGCTTCAGGGAGGGGGACCCCTTGCAGGAGGCAGCAAAGGCCAGGAGAAAGGGGCTGATGGGAGTGGGGAGGAGAAGCCGAATGGCACGGAAAGGCCAGGCCTCTGCCATTCTGGGGTGCTGGTGCAAGCATCTGGGGAGATGCCCCCACAACTCCTTCTCGGGCCTTCACCATTAAAGGGGGTGGGGCCCACGCCAGGAATCCAGAGGGACCAGCCCAGGTGGGGCACACAGGCAGTTTGCCGTGGTGCTAATTGGCAGAGAAGTTTGGCTCCTCCCAGTTCCGCTAAGACAGATTACTCAGCGGGCATGTCTCTGAACTGTGATGCTGGCTTGGCTGGCGTCGCCTACAATTATCCTAATGGGGTAGCCGAGCCGTGCCCCCTCACCCCTTGGCACTGGGTTCCAGGCTGCCCCGCTGAAGGCAAGCTGAGACTAGAATGTTGGCAGTCTGAATGATCTTGGTCCTAATGCGCTCGCTCCTTTGTCCACAGTCAGCCTCGGCTTCTGCCCGCCCCAGCCCTACCATGACCTGGAACCTTCAGTGGCCGAGCCTCCTTCCTGCCCGCTGGCCCTGGACATGAGTCTTCGGGAGCCTGGCTATGGCACAGCCTCCAGGCCCTGTGTGGTGGCACAGCTGCCAGCGGAAGACCTGGGCCGCCTGACTGACTCTCAGGCCCATGACCATGGCTTTCTGCGTCCCAAGATGAAGGTGAGGAGCTCAGAGTCACCGACTTGGGGCTGGCTTCGAGGATATGCCAACCTAAGGGCCTTTTCTGGGAGGCTGGACGGTAACAGGAGCGTCCCGGGTGTCACATCAGACTCCTTCCTCCACCAAGAGGGCAGGCAGGCTGGAGGCCTTGGAGGGCGACAAGGCCTGAGCAGGAGCAGCTTCGCCTCTGGAGCTGGTGTCCTGTAACTATGCATGCCGCCCTGTTGTGCAACCCAGAGCCGGGTGAAGGTGGGGTGCCTGGCTTTATGGAGACGTGGTATCTAGCCAGAAGGCTCAGGTCCCTGAGGAGAATGTGGACCAACTCCCCCCCCCCCCCGTACATACACACATACACAGAGTCACACACATAGTCACAGTCACACACACAGAGTCACACACAGTCACACACATACAGTCACACACAGAGTCATACACATGCAATCACAGACACAGTCACACACATACAGTCACACACACAGTCACACAGTCACACACACAGTCACACATACAGTCACACACACAGTCACAGACACACACAGTCACACACATACAGTCACACACAGACACATACAGTCACACACAGTCACACAGAGTCACAGACACAGTCACACATATACAGTCATACATACAGTCACACACACAGTCACAGACACAGAGTCACAGACACACACACAGTCACACACACACATAGGCTGACTCTGACAAGCTGTGTGTGGGGGGGTGACTCCCCTCCCTCCTGGTCTCTCCAGTACTCCACACAGTGTAGTGATGTCCTCCAAAGGCTTGGCCTACATCCTGCCTGGTGCTTTATGCATGAGGGGCTTGGCCTGGTGGGTCCAGTCCAGCCTTCCCACCTGACAGTCCTGGAGCAGGCAGGTGGCCCTGACTGCCCTGAGCCCCGGGGCTCCTCTCCCCCAGGCCTCACTGCCTGGCAGTGAGCTGAGGCCTGCTTCCCTGACCTCATCTATGATGCTCTTCCACATTCTGGACAGAGCTGGTGGTGCCAGCAGAGAGGGCAGCCTGGCTGCCAAGGCTCAGCCCTAGCAGTGGTGATGACAGACTGGGGGGGGGCAGCCGTTCCCTTCAGACACCTGGCTTCTGCCCCCATCTGGACCAGTGGTCATGATCACAGTTATGTGGGGTTGCTTAGAAGCTGGCAAAGGGGTCAGCACAGTTCAGGTCCAGACCCCTGAGTCCAAGGGCGCTCAGAGCTCCGGAGGAAGCCTGTCAGGCTTCAGGAGGGGATGTGGAGGCAGAGTCTGGGCATGGGGGATGGGCAAGGTCAAGCCCCCAAATGGCAGCAGCTAGAAACTGGGCTCAGGCTCTGTGTGCAGCCACTCATGCCTCTGTCCCTGGGCAGGTGACCGTGGGAGACAGCCCTAGCGGGGAGCTCTTCACCTGTCACATCTGCCACAAGGCCTTCACCTACCAGCGCATGCTCAACCGTCACATGAAATGCCACAACGATGTCAAGAGACACCTTTGCACCTACTGTGGGAAGGGCTTCAATGACACCTTTGATCTCAAAAGACACGTGCGCACACATACAGGTGAGTGGGCCTGCAAGGCTGCCAGCTCCTGAACCCGCCGGGGCCAGGGGCGGGCACCTAGTCCTGGCAGTCCAGAGCTGGCACTGGGGAAAAGAGTCTCCTTACTAAGAGACAACTGGGGGACATCCAGAGCCAAGATGGCAAGCCTGTGGATGCCCGGGGAGCTGGGGCACAGCCGGCCTGGTTCCCCGCGCTCCACCGCCCACAGTCAGGCATCTCTGCCAAGAGGATCTGGGCTGGACTCAACGAGGAGGGAGGTGGGAGGGCTTCTGGGGAGGTCCCCCTCATCACTCCCGCCTCTGTCTTCCCTTTAGGTGTGCGTCCCTACAAATGTAGCCTGTGTGACAAAGCCTTCACCCAGCGCTGCTCCCTCGAGTCCCACCTCAAGAAGATCCACGGGGTGCAGCAGAAGTACGCATACAAGGAGCGGCGGGCCAAGCTCTACGTGTGTGAGGAGTGTGGCTGCACCTCCGACAGCCAGGAGGGCCACGTCCGGCACCTGAGGGAGCAGCACCCTGACAGCCCGCTGCTGAGGAAGACCTCCAAGAAGGTGGCCGGGGCCCTGCTGCACAGCAGCCACCCCCTCTAGGCCCCAGAAGGCCAGGCCCTCCGCCTGCCTGGAGGGCAGGCGCCGAGCCCTCTGCAGCTGGCATGTGTGGGCAGAAGACTACCAGGGCCCCTCAGAGCCTGGGTACAGGGCCACTCCGTGGTGGGCATCCCCACGCGGGCCCGCCCCTTCTCACCCACCTCCTCAGACAACACTCCCACATTTCCCTCTGGTTTTATTGAGGTGGGACTTGAAGACAAGCCGTGAGCCCTTTGGGGGTTTGGGGGCTGCAGGGATAAGTAGCTGCTGGCTGAGGAGACTTCATATTCCAGACTGTTGGGAGCAAAGCCGCTGGGTAAAGGAGGCTGGCGGCCAGCGTGTGGCTGCAGCACCGCTGGGAGGGGGTGTGCACGCTCCGGCCCTCCCAGGCGGGGGAGCTCATGGGATTTCTTTCCTGAAGGCTTTTGTGGAAGGATGACAGATGTACAGATAATATATTTTTTGTGCTGATAGAGATCTATGTCAGAGCTGGAGAGAGCAAGCTCTTCTCCATCCCCACCCCTTTGTGCTTCATCACTGTGGGCACCCTGTCTGCCGCACCCCTCCTGCCCCCCCCTTCGTTCTGTCCTCCAGGCAGAGCCTCCTGCCTCCTTTCATCTCATGACCGGACTTCTCTGGCCTGGCCTTTTCCACACTCCCTTTTCAGCCCCCATTCAGGGCTGCCTGGGGCTGCTCCTCACTTCTCCATTTATAAATGGACCCCAATAGCAACATGGGTCACTCACCAGTCCAGTAGATTCTTTCTGGCTCTGCCCAGGGGCAGCCGAGGTGAAATGATTGTGCCTTCATTACCCAGAATCCACCATCTTCAGCACCTGAAAGTTAGTGGCATAGATGGGAGCCACAGGGGAGGGTCTGCAGCTCTGCAGGGCTGGGGGATTGGGTGGGAAGGGCCCATGGTTTCTGGGATGGCCCCACTCCTAGGACAGCAGGAAAGTGAGGAAGCCCCTGGGCAGAATGTTAACCACCCCATTGGCAGCGGGCTGAGCCAGTGAGCACCACTTCCCCCAACATTTCCCAGTTTAGGGAGGTGGGGCTGCGGCTGCCAGTTTAAGTTAGAAAGGCTATTCATTTGTTGTTTCCACCATGAGAGGGCCCACCCTTTTCCAGCTGTTGTGTGCCCCATGGTAGGAGCTTACTGGAGAGTGTTGGCCTGAGGGCCCTGTGGGTTTTCTCCATTCGTGGTCAAGGGGAGAGCTGCTCCCAAGACAGACAACACATAATTCCCACCTTGCTGAAAGGGTTGGTTGATGGCCAGACCTGAAGAGTTGGACCAGACTGGATGCCGGGCCAGTTCCCAAGCACTGATCTTCAGCCACCAGTCTGGATCCGCCCTGGGGTCTCACCTGCCAGACCAGGCAGAACTCCAGGGGGCCTGAGGACCTTTCTCCATCTTACCTCCTGGCTCAGTTGCTGGCGTATCCATGTTACCAGCTGACGACTTCTTGATTAAATGCTCCTCTAGTAGGAATCTCTGGGCCTGGTGTCTGAACAGTAGCGCTGGTTTGTTTCCATGTTTTTCCACTGGCTCTGTCTGCTGGAGTCACAAGGTTCTGTGTTGTCTGTTTGATTTTGTAACTGGTTTTTCTGTTCATTATTAAAATCTAAGATTATAAGGCCACATGTGTCTGTCGGGCCAAGCCTCCTGTCACTTCCTGCTGAGTGAGCCCACCCTCACTGCCCTGCCCCCTCTGCTCAGGAAGGCCACGAGGCAATCCCCAAACTATTGCTGAGCCCTCCTGGCATCACAGAACCACAGAATGTCAGGGCTTGATGGGCCCTTGGGCCTGTCTAGTTCAAGGACCTTGTATAGATGAGGAGATGAAGGCCCCAAGAGGGGAAGGGACTCGACCAGGGTCACATGGCCAAAGATGAAGCCCTGCAGGATTTCTGGACTGGAAGCCACTCTTTGGGCTCTGCCCCCATAAGCTAAGCCCCCTTCCCTCCCCAGCCCAGTCAGCCTCAGCAGGGATGCTCCCCTCTAAGCAACAAGCTTTTGCTGATGGATCAGATGGCACCAGACCAGGAGGGGCAGTGTTGAAGCTGATAGGGTGAACAAGTAGCTTCAGGCCCGAAAGTCCCGAGCCCAGGGAAGCAGATGTTTTCAAGGCGGTGGCAGTGAGGGGGCCATTATTTTTGGGCTGCCCTGGTGTGAGGAACTAAGGGACAGGGAGGCAGGGAAATGAAAGCTCTGTGGAAACCGCCTGGGCTCTGTTCTGTCGTCCCAGATTCGCCAGGCTCCTGCTTGAGGAGGAAAGATGATGAACAAGCATTCGAACTGAGGGAGGCTGGTTGGTGGCAGGGCTCCCTGCAAGCCAACTTCCTCTTCCTCCTCCAAGTAGCTCGCCCTGACCCAGCCCTTCAGAGTCTGCAAAGTGAGTCACAAACTACTTCTCCTGTCTCCGCATCCCTCTGGGGCAGATCCTGTTGTCCCATTTCACAGATAAGGAAACTGAGATGATGTGACTTGCCCAAGGTCACATGGTAAGCGTGTGAGGCAGGCCCAGCTGCCTCAGGTGCCTATAAACAACTACACTGCATGGGCGACAAGCTAGATGAAGTGGACAGCCCCGTGCAGGAAGGGTCTCACTGCTTCTGGGTGGGAGGAAGCAAAAAGGAAAGTCATCTGGCCATGAAAGGACAGTAGGAACCACCTTCTCAGAAAGAGTGGTGCAATAGGGGGTGCCAGAACCTGGGTGCAAATGCTGCTTCTGCCAGTTAAGCGGTTACTTAAGAACTAACAATTTATGACAAGCCTGGGAGGGAGGTGCTATTATGGCCATTTTACAGAGAGGAAACTGAGGCATACAGATTAAGTGATGTGCCCAGGGTCACACAGCTGGTGTGTGAAGTCAAATTCAAATTCAGATCTTCCTATTCTCTAGGACACCCAGTTGCCTCTAATATTCTATTGGGGGAAACCCCATGTATATAAAATAAGGTAATATGGGGAGTAGATACAAGCAGCTGGGGAGGGGAGGGGGACTGGAGAGGCCCAAAAGGTCAATAAACATTAAGTGCAAGACTTCTGGGTGATGTGAACCACAGGATGGAGGACTAGACAACCTCTTAAACCTCTGCAAAACAAAAATGATGCACCAAAGATAAAGCAACATCACTATCTCCCTGGTCTAGGACTCTTAAGAATCCCAAACAAACCCCAAACCTGGGAACTCTCACTCATTGACCCTGAGCTCACTCCCTTCCCTCCAACCCCCCATACTCCTGACAGTGAGGTTGTACTAGCAGACTCAAGGACACAAATACACTTTTGTACCCCAGTCCCCATTCCCTCTGTCCAGTGCTGTAGAGACCCCTCTAATCCCAAGCTGTGGACTTTTGCTCAGGCTTTGACTGCCAGCTTGTCCACAGCCCTTCAGGAGCAAAAGCCTGCCAGGGGCTGCCATCCAGAAGCACTGATGCTGTAAAGATCTGAATGTTGGTGCAGGGATAGAGATCTGAGGAACAGAAGGGGTGGGATAGGTAACCAGGACTGACCTCAACCAAAAGTCAGCTGCACCAGAGACCTGGGCTAGTGAACTGAGAATTGCCCAGTGTGGGAGAAAGCTGAGATGCTTGGAGATCCAGACAGGAAGTGAGTGATAAGGAAAATATGGGGGAAAAAAGACTAAAAGTATCAATAATATCAGGAAGAAGAAATCAAAAACTTTGAACATTAACAGATAAATCAGCAGGAAAGACACTAAGAACAGAAGGAAACATGGCCTGCATATATAATGAACAAATGAGGCATTATGAATAAATACCGCCAAAAAAGGTAGAAAAAAGGAAGAAGGAAGGAAGACAGGAGACAATCCAACATTTGATAAGATAGAGGACCCTGTGGAACTTGAGAACATAGGAATCATGGCATACTGCTCCTGAATCATTTCACAAAGAAATGAGAATTATGAGGGCAGAATTTATGGTCTTTGCAGCAAAGATAACGGGCAGAATGGAAAAACTTGAATCTCTAGTCTCGGGAAAAAAATGAAAGAGAAAACAATAGACTGGAAATGTGACTATGAAGAGAAACTAGAAAAAGAGAAGCAAAAAACAAGAACATTTAAAGAAACACGCTCACTATGCAAGCAAATTCAAAGACTGGATATGCTGAGACAACCAAAGATCATAGCACTGCCAGAAGAACAAAAGGACTTTGACTCCATAATGAAGCAAATACTAGAAGAAAACCGTCCAGAGCTTCTGAACATGGAAAATGAAATTCCAAAGACTTCAGATTGATTCCAGAAAAAAAACTCAAGGCTGCAAACTCCAAGACTTCCAGTGATTAAATTTGAGAATTTAATAAAAAAAAACACGTTCTGCAAGCCACTGGGAGAAAGACTTTCAAATACAAAGGAAAGGGCATTTGAATAAAGCAAGACTATTCTACACCCACTAGAAAAGAAGAAAAGAATGGAACGACATGTTCTGAAGAGCAGAAGGTCAGGATGCAGCCCAGAGTGGCCTATCCTGCAACCATGGGACCAGAAACAGACATTCGATAATAGAGAAATCATTTGCAGAAAAAGAAAATCAGAATTGAAGAGAGGGTTTGTATCTCAAACACCCCAAACAACAGAAATGCAGGAGGAGTGAATAAATCAGTAGGAGGGGCCAGCAGCAGCAGCAGCAGTGACAGCAGGGAGACCAGGAAAGGACTTCTTCCTGAAGGTCCACAAGGAGACAGGGATGAAGGCAAGAATCTGATAGAGGCATCAGTGAAGGGGCAGACAGGGAGCATCATGGACAGAACCTGGAGACCCTCTGCCTACAGGAGAATGCTGCTTCTGTGGGGCGACATTACAATATGGGAGGGTACATAAAGGGGAGAAGGCAGCAGGGGGATAGAAAGGAGGGAGTGATGCCCCAGATCAAACCAAAGGCTGGCAAGGAGGGGAAGGCAGGACCTCTGTAGTTTCAGAGCCCACAGGGAGGTGGGTGAGAAGAAGGGGAAATGATTAAAAAGGGTAGGGGGAAGGAAGGAGGCCTTCCTTTGGAGGTGGGAGGGGGTTCCCCTGATGAATGGTCTCATGAGTGAAGAGAGAGGGTCAACAAAGGGAGGTGGGGACTTTACATTGGATGAGGCCTGGGGGTTTTGGTGTTTGAAAAGTCTACTTGTCCTGAGGGAAGCAATGGGCCCCGGGAAGAGCTTTCCAGGCAAATAGAGAAAAGCTAGTTCAGGGAGTCTCATCAGCTGGTGGATGGCCAAACAACATGCGGTATGTGCTTATGATGGAATACTACTGTGCCGTAAGAAATGATGAGCTCACGACTTTAGAAAAACAGAGAGGCTCGTATGGAATAATGAAAGTGAAGTGAGCAGAACCCAGAGGACATGGCATGCAGGTCAGCAGCAGCACTGTTCAAAGAACAGCTGTCAATGCCTAAGCTGTTTGGAGCATCGTCAATACTCCAGTCAGCCACAAAGGACCTCTGCAGAAAGATGCTAGCCACCCCTAGGGGAAGACCGGGTAGATAGAAGTACGCATAGTATGGTTTCACAGATACATAGATAGGTGTGATACAGACATGCAACATATTTTCATCTATCTCTCTGTGTCACACGGTGGCCTTCTCTAGTGCTGTGGGAAGGGATGGGGAGACAGTTTGGAACTTAAAATGTCACAAAAAAATAAAATGAAAAGCAAGGAAAGAAAAAAAGCTTAACAAGAGAGGATCTAGATCAATGTGGACTGCGTGATCAGGGACCTGGGGGGGCAGCGTCCTCTCTGACACCTGCAGTCATTGGCTTATTCTGGAAATGAGGCACAATGGAAACGGGGAATCCATGGGACAAGCCCCACAAGGCAGTGGTGGGAGAGCCCAGAATGGATACTTTGGAAGCCTCGATTGCATGAAGAATACAGAGGAAAGGGAGGGACCAGATAATTCTAGGGGTTATGAATCAGAGAACAAGGGTCTAGAGGAAACAGACAGAAAAGATGGAGAATGAAGAGAGTGAGAGAAATCCTTTTTGGATTTTGGAAAGGGACAGAAAAAATGAAATTTTGAAACTAAGGAACAGACTAGCTGAAGGGGAGGAGAGAGAGAGGGAATATCAAATGAGAAGAGGGGATCAGGGGTGAGGGGAACAAGGCCACCCCAAAATGATGAATTATAAAGGTGCATAAAACTGTGTTTACAGCAGAAGAGGCAATCAGAAACAGAAAGGCTTCTGCCCAGACAATGGTAGATGCTTCAAGGGAAGCGGTCAAATGGGAAAAAATCTTTGTTTTAAATTTCTCTGATAAGGGTTTGGTAGCCAAGATATATAAACAATTATTAAATATAAGACTATTAACCATTCCCTAATACATGAATGGTCAAGGGATATGAACTCACACATCTGGAAAATAGAATTGCAAAGTATTCACAAACACATGAAAGAATGCATCAGGTCACTAACGATAAGAGTAACAAATACAAACCACAACTACCCTCAGGTTTCACCTCACACCCTGGGAACTGGCATAAATGACAAAAGCAGCAATAGTCAATGTGGGGAGTGTTATGGGAACGTAGGCACAACAGTACATTGTTGGTGGAACTGTGAAGTAGGAGAACCATTTTGGAAAGCAATGAGGAATTATGAAAAGAAAGTGACTTAAATGTCACTAAAATGTTTGAACCAGACACTCTTTTACTGGGCCAACAAAGGCCGCCTCGATAAGACACACTAATAAGAAAAAAGTCCCTATAGACTCAAATCGAGGTATAGTGGCATTTTTTGTGATAGCTAAGAACTGAAAACAAACCCATTGGAGACTGGCTAAACAGACTGTGATGCATGAATGTAAAAGAATATTCCTGTGCTATAAGAACTGACTGGGTGGGGCAGCTAGGTGGCACAGTGGCTTGCAGTCAGGAAGACTCATTTTCCTGAGTTGAAATTGGCCTCAGACACTTACTAGCTGTGTGACCGTGGGCAAGTCCCTTCATCCTTTTTGCCTCAGTTCCTTATCTATAAAATAAGTTGGAGAAGGAAATGGCAAACCACTCTGGTATCTTTGCCAAGAAAACCTCAAATGTGAGGCCCTAAAGAGTCTGACCCAGCTGAACAACAACAACAATAACAATATAATCTGGAAATATTTGCAAAGTAATAATGAAATATATGAACAAAACTTTTCTAAAAATCTAATTCTTAGCACTCACTAAGTGTTCTTCAATTTTTAAAAAGTGATGTGTCTAATGGATACAGAGAAGCATGGGAAAATCTCCATGAACTGATGCAGAGAGAAGTCAGAAGAACCCAAAACATTTAAGTTCAGTAACTACAACAATGGGAATGGACGGGACAGTGACCAGCGGTCAAAAATAATGCAACAACATTATAAAGATCAGGTGGGACTTGACTGGAGAGAGATAAGGGGATGCCCCTGCCCTTTCCCTTCATGGAGGTCTTCATAAAATGACTCTTTGACCTGATCAGGGTTGGTCATGGTAGGCACATAGGCACTGAGGATGGTGTTGTGGCGTTCTCCTGTAAGTGGCGATTGCATTGTCATGAGCCTGTCGTTTACTCCTTTGGGAAGGCATGCAAGCTTGTTGACCAGATTAGTTTTGATTGCAAAACCTACACCAGCTTCATGGGGTTCCCATCACTGCGAACACTCCAGAAAAACGTGTATCCCCCTCTACCTTTGGTAGGCTGGGCTTCATTTTCCAGCCTTGTTTCACTTGGGGATGCTATTTGAAGGTGATACCTGCTGAGTTCTCTCCCAACAAGAGCCGTTTATCTTTTGGGTCTCCTGGATTTCCTGTTGTCCATAAGAGTGAGTCATTCCAAGCACCAATGGTGAGTGGAATCTGACCAAGTTTTTTGATACTGTTAGTCATGGGGGCTTGTGGAAGATCAGGGTAAAATTTGAAGTTCATCAGTATCCTATGCCCATTCCACAACAGCATGCTTACCTAGGTTCTAGAGAGTGCTTCCCAGTCCTCAGTGAAGCGAAGCAAGGCTGTGAGCATGCTCTCATACTTTCTAGCATAGTGTTTTCAGAAAAGTGTCAGACCCCTTCAATGAGGATTAAAATGGCATTAAGGTCAGCTAATGATTTACCCTAATGATAAATTATTTAACTTGAAAAGTCTACAAGCCAAGACTAAAGTGGAGGGAGTGGTACGTGACTTTTTGTTCAACTCGGCCTCTGAAGCTGAGATGCAGCAAAGTGTGGATCCATTCTCTGCAGCTTGTTCTAATTTTGGTCTGACAATTAACACCGAGAAAACAGAAGTTCTCCACCATTCAGCACCGTGGAACCACCGATTACAGCAAACGGAGTCGTTTTGAAGACTGTGGATAAGTTCATTTACGTTGGCAGTGTACTCGCCAGGCTTGTACACAAAGATAATGAGGTTGATGGCACCCAGAGCTCATTCAGCATTTGGGAGGCTCCAAAGGAAAGTAAGGGAGACAAGAGGTGATAGAGTGCCAGGCAGACTGGAGGTCTGGTGCTGACCTCATTGGCATGTGCCTGTGACAGTCCACCAGCACCAGGCCAGGAACTGAATCGCTTCCATGTGAATTGTCTTAGGAAGAGTCTGGACATCTCCTGGCAGGATGAGGGCCTTTCTCAAACCAAACTGCCCAGCTTTCAGACTCTACTGAAGAGAGCTCGGCTCCAATGGGCTGGCCACGTGGTCCAAAGGCCAAGTGTATGCTTGCCTAAAAGACTGTTTTGCCGGCAGGTGCTCACATGGGACATTCTTGAGGTCTCTCTGAAGAACTCTGGAATCACTTGTGTGACATGGGAGACACTGGCCTAGGACTACCAGAGTGGTCCTCCTTCATCAGAGAAGGCGCTGTGCTCTGAGCAACATGAAATGTGCAAATTGGGAGTCACCCCCACTTCACATGTTCATGTGGACTGTTTGTGCCCCACCATGGTCCAGCCTTCCGAGCTCATGTTAGTCTGATCAGCCACAGCTGGACACACTGCACCTTACCTCCAACACAGCAAGGTCATCTGACAACAGCCAATACTGGGGGCGGATACGGTCAGATGATCACATCGACTGTGAACTTGATGGACTGAGAGAAGGGAGCATCTGAGAGAGAGCTGGCAAAGGGATCTAGGCAGCTTGGTGATGCAGTGGGTAAGAGTATGGGGCCAGGACTTAGGAAGACCCGAATCAAATCTGGCCTCAGACCCTTACTAGCTGTCTGTCCCTGGGCAAGTCACGTCAACCTGTTTGCCTCAGTTTCCTCATCTGTAAAATGAGCTGGAGAAGGAAATGCCAAACGATTCCTGTATCTCTGCCAAGAAAATCCCAAATGGGATCATGGAGAGTCGGACATGATTGAAATGCCTGAACACAAAGGTGACAAGAGGCCTTGGCAGCAGACAATATGGGGGATGAAAGAGTGAAGAAGAGTCCAAGATGGTTCCTAGGTTGTCAGCCTGGAGGATGGGGGAGGGTCTCCAAAAACCTAGAGAGAAGAGAGTATGGGAAGGAGGAGATGGGCAGCAGAGGGGTCAGGAAGGAGATTTGGATTTTAGACACTGGTCTGATCTAGTCTGACCTCTTCATATGCAATTGAGCTTTTCAAATCTCTAACCCTTTGGAGGATGGGGAATGAATTGTATAGTAGTTTGCCCTTGGGTTTTCCAGAGGACCTTGAGGTCAGGTCAGGACCAGGGCTAGCAACTGAATTGGATTTTAGTAAGGAAGGGCAGTGGGGGAGGATGTCTGTTTTGCATCTGAAGGTCTTCCCTTTACATTTCAATATCTCTGTATTTTAACTCCACCCTCCCCTTTCCCCCCTTTATAGAAAAGAGAATTATTTTCCAGTCAGGAGAATTTTGTCATGCCATTTTCCAAGATTTCCAGTGAAGGATGCTAGCAAAGCACTTACTCGTGTTGCTCTTTTGGAGAAGTTGGAGCGGTGGGAGTTTGAAGTTTGAAGACTGAGCAATCAGGCTGGCTGTTAACAGTCAGTGTGAGCCTGGAAGGTCTCCAGTGGAGTATCTCAGGGATCTGGGCTTCTCAGCTGTTTAATAATTGGAGAAAGAAGCAGATGTTGTGCTCATCAAATTTTCAGGTGACCCAAAGTTGATGGTGTCTTCATTGCTGTTCAGTCTGTCTGGCTCTTGGGGACCCCATTTGGGGTTTTCCTGGCAGATACTGGAGGGGTTTGCCATTTCCTTCTCCAATTCATTTTTACAGGTGAGGAAACTGAGGCAAACAGGGTGAAGTGACCTACCCAGGGTCACACAGCTAGGGCATATGTGAGGCCAGATTAGAACTCAGGAGGATGTCTTCTTGAATCCAGGCCTGAGGTTCTGCCCCCGTGGCACCACCTGGCTGCCCTGTAGAATGTTAGGCCAAATCTAATCAGATGAAATTCTATAGGAATAAATGCAGTCTTACACCTGAATTTAAAAAGCCCAAGACTAGGAGGGGGGCCGGGTTGGTGCAGTGACTAGGAGACCAAGCAGGTGAGGAGAGCTAGGGCTGCCTTGGGAGGGAAGAGCCTCCCACCCACCATGGGCCCTGCTCAGCTGCCATCTTCAGAACTGGGCTCAGATCTGGAGGCCACACTCAGGCCCCAGAGCAGCCATAGAAAGTCAAGAATAGGGAAGTGCCTCAGGATCATGATTTGATTGATCATTTGATTTGATTGGCCTGGAGAAGATTGAGGGAAGAGCCAGCTCCTGTAGTCCAATCACTCAGAAGAGGAGTTAACAAGTAGAAACAGGACCTCCATACGGCTCCAGCTCTCACCACCTCCAATCCATGTAAAAGGGGACTCTGAACAAACCTTGGAGCTGCAGAACCCACAAAATGACACAGAGAAGCTAACCTCCTGCTGAGGACAGCCCAGCAGGCTGGCAGGAATAAGCCAGTGCAGTGCAGCACTCTGGGAGCCGAGCCCAGGCCCCAAGAGCCAGAGATTTTAGCCCCAGGGTGGGCCTGACCAGCTATGGCTGGAGGGACTCCAGATCAGCAGCAGCTGTGGCCACTTCCAGAATTATCAACAAACACACAGATGCGAAGGACAAAATGAGAGGTCAGTGCAGTCTGGACTTTGGGACCCAGTAGTTGGGAGTACATTGGCTTCTGCCCCCCGGGCAAGAAGCTGCTGAGGGCTGCAATGCAGCCGCTCCCACGTGGCAGCTTCAGCTCTTGGCCTACAGACTGTAGGGGGACCAAGTGGCCAGTCTGAAGGGTAATCTCTCTTGCTTTTTAACCTGCTTGGATCTGGATTGTGGTCTAGTGTGGAGGTCCTGGGGTGTATGACCAGCTTGCCAGAGTGTGTGGAGGCTTCAAAGGGGGCACCCAACTGATACCTCCGGCAGCTGAGAAAACCCCAGCATTTGGTATGAAGCTCCCCTGTCTGGTAGCAGAGTCCTATTGTGGCAAAAAGCCCAAAAGTCAAGTAATTGAGCGGCAACATGACCAGGCAAAGGAAACAAAGCAGACAGAAGATTCCAACATTACACTCCTATTTTGGGGACAAAAAGGAGCAAAGCATGGAACAGGAGGAAGACAGTGAAGTCAGAACTCCTGCACCAAAAACATCAAAGGAAAATACAAGCTGGTTACAGGCCATAGAGGACCTTAAGAAGCAAATAAGGGAAGTGGAGGAAAAATTGGGAAGAGAAATGAGAACGATGCAAGAAAATTATGAAATGAGAGTCAACAGCTTGACTGAGAAAAATAACACCTTAAAAAACAGACTAACTCAAATGGCAAAAGAGGCTCAAAAAGGCAATGAGGAGAAGAATGCCTTAAAAAGCCAAATTTGCCAGATGGAAAAAGAATCTCAAAAGTTCACTGAGGAGAATCATTCCTTCAGAATTAGATTGGAGCAAATGGAAGCTAATGACTTTATGAGAAATCAAGATGCTGTAAAACAGATCCAAACAAATGAAAGAATAGAAGGCAATGTGAAATATCTCATGGGAACAACTACTGACCTGGAAAATAGATCCAGGAGAGATAATTTAAAAATTATTGGACTACCTGAAAGCCATGATCAAAGAAAGAACCTAGAAATCATCCTCCAAGAAATTCTCAAGGAAAACTGCCCTGATGTTTTAGAACCAGAGGGCAAAATAGAGGTTGAAAGAATCCACTAATCACCTCCTGAAAAAGATCCCCAAAAGAAAACTCCTAGGAATATTATAGCCAGGTTCCAAAATTCCCAGATCAGGGACAGAATATTACAAGCAGCCAGGAAGAAACAATTTGAATATTGTGGAAACACAATCAAGATAATTCAGGATCTGGCAGCTTCTACACTGAGGGATCGAAGGGCTTGGAATATGATATTCTGGAGGTCAAAGGAGCTGGGATTAAAACCAAGAATCACCTACCCAGAAAAACTGAGTATCATGTTTCAGGGGAAAATATGGTCATTCAGTGGAATAGAGGACTTTCAAGCATTCTTGCTGAAAAAACCAGAGTTGAATAGAAAATTTGACATTCAGATACAAGAAGCAAGAGAAGCATGAGAAGGTAAACAGGGAAAAGAAATCATAAGGAACTTATCAAAGTTGAACTATTAACATTCCTACATGGAAAAACAATCATTGTAACTGATGAAACTTTTCTCAGTATGAAAATAGTTGAAGGGAATAGAAATGTGTGTGTGTGTGTGTGTGTGTATATGTCTATATCAGAGTGTATATGGGTGTATGAATACATATGTGAATGTGTGTATATATGTTTACAGGTATACATAGATAGAGGGCACAGGACCAATTTAATAGGAAGGGATGATACTTAAAAGGTGAAATTAAGAGGTGAGAGAGGAATATAATGAGAGGAAATGGGGAGAGACAGAATGGGGTAAACTATCTCATATAGAAGAGGCAAGGGAAAATGGTTACAATGGAGGGGAAGAATAGGAAGGCAAAAGGCAATAGATCAACCTTATTCTCATTGAATTTGGCTTAGGGAGGGAATGACATACACACCAAATAGGGTATCTCACCCTACAGGAGAGTAGGGGAGAAGGGGATGAGAGGGGGCATGATAGAAGGGAGGGCAGGCTGGGGGGAGGGAAGTTGGAAGCACTCACTTTTTTTTTTAAAGAAATTGGGGTTAAGTAACTTGCTCAAGGTTACATGGCCAGTTATTTCTGGGTGTGGTGCTAAGTATCAGAGCCTGGATTCGATCCCAAGTCATCCCGACTGTTGGGTCAATGCTCTTACTCACTGTGCCACCTGGCTGCCCCTAAGCAATTGGGGTTAAGTAACTTGCTCAAGGTTACACGGCCAGGTGCTGCTGCGTGGGTGCTAAGTGTCTGAGCACAGATTCAATCTCAGGTCATCCCAACTCTGGGGTCGCTGCTCTTACTCACTGTGCTACCTGGCTGCCCCGGAAGCACCCACTTTTGAAAAGGGACAGGATCAAAGTAAAGAATAGAACAAGTGGGAGGTGGGATAGGAGGGAGGGAAATATAGTTAGTCTCTTACAATATATCTACTATGTTATTGTTTTGCATTAGCCACACATGTACAACCTATACTGAACTGCTTATCTTCCTAGTAAGGGTGTGTGACAAGGGAGGAAGGGAATGAATCTGGAATTCAAAGTGTTAAAATCAAATGTTTAATATATATATATATACACTATTATTAATACTATTTTACATGTAATTGGGTAATAAGATATACAGGCACTGGGGCATAGAGATTCACTGGAAAAGTCGAAAGGGATATGGGAGAAAATATGGGAGAGAGCAGATTGGAGGAGGGGATATCCTGTGGGGCTGCTATTTTGGGGCAGTGGGTAGGGGAAAAATGGGGAGAAAATTTGTAACTCAATATCTGGTGGAAATGAATGATGTAAATCAGAAGTTAATAAAGCATTTGGAAAATGAAAAAAAAAAGAAGAGGAGTTAACCTTGGGGCAGCTAAGTGAATCAGTGAATAGAGCAGCCACCCTGGAGTCAGGAGAACCTGAGTTCAAATCTTGTCTCAGATACATGACACTTACTAACTGTGTGACCCTGGGCAAGTCACTTAACCCCACTGCCTTGCCCCTCCCCTCTCCCAAAAAGAGGAATTAACCTTGTTTGACTTGGCTTCAAAGGGCAGAACTAGGAGCAAAGGGGAAAGTTGCAGAGACATGTTTCAGCTTAGTATTTTTTAACATTTTAAACATTTAGAGCCATCCAAAGGGGGAATGGGCTGCCCTGCTCCCCATCGTAGAAGGTCTCCAAGGAAAGTCTGATGAGAAGCCATTCACATTCAGGTTTTTGTGAGACTGGAGGGCTACTTTTGGGGTCCTTCTGATTCTGTGATTTGGGGAAATGTGGCATGACAGGAAAGCTCTCTGCACTGTCAGTGTTAGATTCAGGTCTGTCTACTTATTGATCAAATCATTTCATGGAAGCCTTCTTTCCCTGATGTACAAAAAGGTGCTAATGCACTTTTACCTTCAAAGGGCTGCCAGGAGGAAGCCCCTGCATAAACGGGAAGGCACATGTACACCTTACAAGTGCAAGATAGGGGAGGCAGGAAGAGCCAGCAGTTGTTCTGAAAAAAAGATCTGAGGATCCTAGTGGACAGCAAACTCAATATGAGTCAGTAGTGGGAAGTGGCATCCAAGAAGGCTAATGGGATCCTTGGCTGTGTTAAAAAGGGCTAAGCTTCCAGTCATTACTGGTGGTCATTGTCTCCCTGGCATTACTTTCATCAGGCCATCTGGAATCCATCATCCCTCTCCACACAGTACTCTGGACCTCCTTGACCATCTTGATCCCTTACTCTAGAATTGGAATTCGTACACTGGGAGTACCTTTGCTCCTCTAAGGGGGGCTCCTCTTCCCTCTAATTGGATGGCCCCTCCCCAAACCACCATTTAAGAAGGAAACAGGACAGTGGTATCTCTTTCCTCTTCCAGCTGCACCTTTCCCGTTTCCTTGCATATGCTGTCTTCCTCCATCTGAATGTAAGCTCCTGGAGGGCAGGGACTGTCTTTCTACCTGTACTTATATTTCCAGCACTTAGCACAGTGTCTGGCACCTAGTAATAATGAGAAGTATCCTTCACTGGAGGCCATGATTTAAGAAGAACATTGAGGGGTGGCCAGGTGGCACAGTGAGTAAGGGCGCCGGCCCCAGAGTCAGGAGGACCTGGATCGGTTCTGGCCTCAGATACTTAACACCCACACAAAAAAACTGGCCAGGTAACCTTGATTAACCCCAATTGCTTGAAGAAGAAGAAGAAGAAGAAGAAGAAGAACAACAACAACAACAACAACAACAACATTTGGAAGCTGGAGAAAGACCTTTAGAGGGCAGCTTGGGGGTCCATGGCATAGAAAGGTCAGTTAAAGGAGGAAGACGCCATGGCATTTGAAGCAAGGCAAAGAAAAGACAGTCAGGTGAAAAGTTTATTTCAAAGTAGAATTATTACTATTTTGACATCATTCCCTATGCCTGTTCCTTCTACTGTTAAAGGAACTGAGGCTACTTAGGCTGGAGACCAGGAGATTCTGGGAGAGGCAAGAGCAGGCTGGAAGGACACTCACAGGGAAGACAGAGGAGACCAGTGAGGGCAGGACCACAAGCAAGAGGCCAGTTTACAAAGGGGCACATTTTGGCTCCATCCCAAGGAAACCTTCTTGCCATTCAAGCTACCCAAAAGGGGAGTGGAGGGCTACCTGGAGAAAGAAGGGTAGCTCCCGGACCTGGAGGCTCCTCGTAAGGTATGTGATAGTGGGGATTCCTTGTGCTGTGTGTGTCCTGGTAGCCTTCCCACTCAAATTCTAGGATTTAAATGATCTGCTAGTTTTCTTTTTTCCCCATTTAGTAGGATTTTATTTTTCCAATTACATATAAAGACAGTTTTCAACATTCATTTCTGTAAGATTTTGCGTTCCAAATTTTCTTCCCCTCCCCAAGATGGCGTGCGATCTGATCAAGGCTGTACAAGTGCAATCATATTAGTTTCCACATTGGTCATATTGTGAAAGAAGAATCAGAACAAAAGGGAAAAACCGTGAGAAAGGAGAAAAAGTGAGCAAACAGCCTGCTTCAGTTCTCTCTCTGAATGTGGGCACCGTCTTCCATCACAGGTCTGTTGGAATTGTCTTAGATCCTTGCCTTGCTGAGAAGAGCTGAGTCTGTCAGAGATGGTCATCGCACACTGTGACTGGTACTGTGGACCACGTTCTCCTGGTTCTGCTCCCCTCACTCAGCATCAGTTTGTATGAGTGTTTCCAGGTTTCTCTGAAGTCTGCCTGCTCGTCATTTCTTATGGCACAGAAGTATTTCATTACATTTAGGTACCACAACTTGTTTAACCTGAATGATCTGCTGTTACCCCTCTAGGGGCTGCAGTAAAAAGCTGAGAGTCAAATGTAGGGATTCTGTGACTTGGTAAGGCCAGAATGGTCCAAGGTGAATCCAATCTGCATTCTTCCCTGACCAGGAAGCAAAGGATGGCCCTTTCTGCATGCCTCAGTTTTCCCCTCCATAAAACAGGAGAGAATAAACCCTGCCTATTCAACCTCTCAAATGTATCAGATGATAGCTTTAAAAATTGATCCTGGACCCAAGCACTATAGAAATAGGAGCAGCCTGCTGATGGTGGGCCTAGGGTCTGCTGCACATTGGTCCCAGAAGACAAGCTGGAGGAGGCAGGTCAGTGAGAAATGAGGAAACACCCTTCCCCAGCCTGCTGTCCAGTCCCAACACCTTCCTCACCAGTGACCACAAACACTTCTCCTTTCTAGCTTGTTTCTCCTTGGTTTATGGTGAGGAATCAGAGGGACTTAGGGTCTCAAGTCTCTTCAACACCCTCATTTTACAGAAGAAGAGACTGAGACCTAAGCACAGAGAGAGGGAAAGAGGGACCCAGGCACTCGGATCACAGAAGAGCCAGAGATAGGGCTGGTCTTTGGACAGCAGGCGGCCCACCCTCTTGCTCAGACCACTGGGCAACAACGTCCATTAGCATCACTGTGGCAATGCCTTCTAAGCCCATTTAAAAACACTTGTGTGACACCAGCAGGTCCAGCTGCCACCAAGAGTCAGGGCTGGGCTGTGAGATTGCAAGGAGCTGCATGCCTCCCCTGAGACAAATGCCCAGACTTCAGAGCAGTCAGTGTTATAAACTAAGATGTTACAAGTGGAGAGGCTTTCCAGCCTCATGACAATCCCACAGATATTGCAAAGGATCACTGAATACATGGGGATGTTTGCTGAAAAAAATATTGAAGTGGTATTCCTGAACTTGGTAGCTTCAAATAGAAAAGAGGGAGACAGAGAGAGATGAGATGGAAAGAGAAAGAAAGAGACGGTGAGGGGGAAGAGGAGAGATGGAGGGAGAAGAGAGAGGGAAGAGATGGAAGGAGAGGAGAGATGGAGGGAGAGGAGAGATGGAGGGAGAGGAGAGAGGGGAGAGATGGAGGGAGAGGAGAGATGGAGGGAGAGGAGAGATGGAGGGAGGGGAGAGGTGGAGGGAGAAGAGGGAGAGGAGAGATAGAGGGAGGGGAGAGAGGGGAGAGATGGAGGGAGGGGAGAGAGGGGAAAGGAGAGATGGAGGGAGAGGAGAGATGGAGGGAGGGGAGAGGTAGAGAGAGAGAGAGAAACCGAGATCTTGAAATTCTCCGGGAGTGTCTGCTGTGAAGGAGGCATGGGACAGAAATGCCCACAAGAGCAGGAAGACAGTCTTGGGAGGTGGGCACAGCTTTTGCTATGGGAAGCCTGCCCTGCTCCAGGCCCAATGTTCATTCCCTACAAAAGTTCTGAAAGGTTCCTCCCCACAGGAAGCCAGGACAGGGAGCCTGGTGCTAGATCAGGAGGAGAGGTTCTAGGCCCACACAAGCTGAGGATGAATCAAAGCCCTGAAGCCCGGCCCGCCTCCGTTGACCTCCTCCCCACAGGCCCTTCTTTCCAAAGCCAGTGATGATGTTGGCCAGGACCAGAAGCACCACCCTCAGCCCTCTCTGCTGCTCCAGTCCAGCCGGCTCCCGACAGCCCCTCCCTGGGGGGACTCCAGGTAACAGGCCCCAGCGGCTCCTCCCCACACACAGAGGATGAGCAGCACCAGGAGAACTGGCCTGACTTGAGTCTCTCCTTCCCCGGGGCACAAACAAACCTGGTTCTCCCTCTGCCAGCGGTAATAACAGGGCAAAAGGAGCGGGCCCCACCTGGCACTCCGGAAGAGGAGGGAGGGTTAGCCTCATGCAAGGCCCAACAAGAAAACACGTCGCCCAAGTCCCGCAGCCTGGAGCTGCATCCCAGACGGTTTCCTCCAGGAGCCTGGCCCTCGAAACCAGGGCTCCATCCCCCGGGCCTGACTGGTGTAAGCCCATGTAGCCCCTGCCTCATTCAGCAAGCACCTTTTAATAGCTGCTGTGGACCAGGTGCAGTCCCAGGTGACAAGAGGCTCTGCCTTCAAGGAGCTTACAGTCTACAGCCTGTACAAAGAGTAGTTTGCACCAACCCAGCTCAGAATAACGGGAGGAGCTGAAAGGGCTGTGTGTGTGAGTGTGTGTGTAAGTGTGAGTTTGTGTATGTGTGAGCATGTCTAGTGTGTGTGTGAATATGTGTGTGAGTGTATATGTGAGTGTGGGGAGTATGTGTGGAAGTGAGTGTGTGTGTGAATATGTGTGTAAGTATGAGTGTGTGTGAGTGGGGGGAGTATGTGTGTGAGTGTGGGAGTGGGAGTGTGTGAGAGTATATGTGTGAATGCCAGTGTGAGTGTGAGTGTATGAGTGTGACCCTTCCCCGACCTCTTGGGCTTTTCTTCCAAGGAGTCCTGAGTCACTTGGGCCAATTTTTCCCTACACATGGTATGTGCCCTGGAATGGCTGGGACAGAACACCAGAAGAGCCCTGGGCTGGCAGATGAGGCGTCTTCCCAAGCAGCCCCCACAGTGTCCAGTATCCAGTACTGAAGAGAGGAGAGGACTTCCCCCCAGATGAGCCTGAGGCTGCTGGGTGAAGGGGAGTGGGTGGGGACATGGAGTTGGGAGAACCTGGACCATATTTGCTTAGGAGCCTGGGGCTTAGATAGCAGAAAGAGGTCCCAAGACCTGGGGACCTTGTGCCTTAAGAGCTCAGGCAATCAGGGAAAGAGGAATGGATGGAACAGTCAGCCCTGGCCCAGACTCCAGCAGACAGGGAGACCAGGAAGGCCCCCCAGGGCCTCCCTCCTCTGTCTGGAACACCTTTGGCTGGCCAGGAGGTTTTCCTGCCCCAGTGGGCCATGGCAGCTTCCCCACAAAAGCCCTTCTGGGACACTTGGGTCCCCCCAAGACAAACCTCCCATATCCTTCCCCTAAGCCTCTTAAAGTGTTTGCCAGTCATGTTGCCCTATTATTACAGCCCCGCCTTTAATCACGGTCCACCCTATTTCTAGAGCTTGTGGCTGTCAACAAAATGCTTTCCTCCCCAATGGCACGTGAGGCATGCCTACCATGCAAGCACCACTGTTCCCACTTAACAGCTGAGGAAACTGAGGCACATGAAGGGGAAGTCATACAGTTCATGTAGCAGAACCTGGAAATCAGTGAGCTTGGGAATCAGCTTGGATGTCAGCTGTTTGAGGTCATCTAGAAAGTCAGGAGTGGGGTGGGAGAGGCTGATTACTCACTAGCTGAACATTGTGGAAGCCAGGGGCTCAGGGGCCCCTGCTACGGGGAAGGCCAGGCCTGCTCCAAGTCAGCGATGGTCCCCTCTCTGATGAGAGCCACCTGTTATTTCTTCTCCTGAGGCTTCTGGCTGGTGGCACGGATGGTATCCAAAGAAATGTGCACAAGGGGCTTGGAGACAGGCCGGAAGGGGATCCTCCAAATTAGAAGCCACTGAGCCTGACTTCAGTTCTTGGGAAAGCTCCAGAATGTGCCACTAAAGGGAGGGGTTTAGAGCATTCAGAAAGGGAAGCAGGGACCCCGAGGTGCATCAAGAAGGAGTCAGGTCTAATGAACTGCATTTCCTGTTCCAACAGGTCAGGGGGACGCCATAGGCACAGGGAACCTAGATCTCCACAGAGCAGTTCATGAAGTCTTTCAGGATAACCCCATGGACTAGATGGAGAGATAGGAAATGTCAGATAGTACAGTCTGCTGGATTCAGGCCTCGTTAGGTGGCTTCTAGAGACTGTGACGGCTTTCTTCTATTTTGGAGACACTGCCATATGGAAGAGGGATGAGCCGAGTTTTACTCAGCCCTAGAGGGCCGGGATAAGGAAGAACATCCTAACCATTCACATTGTTCTGAAGGGAAATGGGCAAAGTAGTGAGCTTCCCATCGATAGAGGTCTTCAAGTGGGGGCTGATTAACCATTTGTCAATGAACTTTCTGCTCACATGGTGTTGAACTCCATGTTCTCTGAGGGACCTTCTGGCTCCAGGATTTCAGGATTCCATGAAAGCATTTGATTTTCCTAGAAACCCTAGTAATCATTGGAGATATTTTGACTGTAGCTTCAAAGAGTGGTTCCCCATAGTCTACACTGCCTCCTTTGGGGCAGGGGCTCCCCAGATACACACTGCAGGAACTGGATGAGGGGGAACTCCACAAGACAGGTCTATGACCCATCGCTTGTTTACTGCTTTCTTTGCAAAAGGCTTGGGGGCCGAGGTGGGTGGGGTGAAGATGCCACAGCGTGTCATCTGTCATCAGCGGAGTCAGGAGAGGCCAAGCTGTCACTCTGGTTAGGTGGGTCCCCACCCTCCACGAGACAGCGGGGGGAAGGATGACTCCTGAGTGGAGGAGACAAACAGGGGGTGAGTCACCAAGCCCTTCCACCTCTCATCGCTGGCTGGTTGGCAGCTCCTTCCGTAAGCAGAGGACGATTCTGATCTCCATCCAGCATGGGACAAAGTGTCCCCAGGAGCAGCGGCCGCTGTGGGTGCCTCAGGGCAGGCCACTCGTTCATCCCTCTACCTTCCTTCTGGGACCGCCTCTCTCAAGCATCCTCTGCCCCACCTGTGGGCTCTGTCACCCTCCCCTGGCTCCCCCTGGCCCCTGGAGCAGGACAAAGGAGTACCCCTCTGCTTCCTCTGTTCCTTTCTGGTTTCTCTCCGCCTCTCCTTTGCTCTCCCCTCCTTCTTTTGTCCAGCCTGGGCTTTCTCCTCTTATTCAGTCCTTTCCCGCTCACTCTCCATCTCTGCCATATGCCATATCACACCTTCTCCTTTGTTTATATTCAGTGTGGTCCTGACAATTCACTCGGTGCCACCGAGAGCCTGGAAACGGGATGGAGGCTGGTCTTGGAGGTTTTTTGATATAAATTGGTTAGAGTGAAGAACAGAGCCTAGGCTTAGATAGCCATCGAGGCAGCCCACTGGCCACAGAGGCTGTGACTGAACCTCTTTCCCTCCTCAGATCCAAGCCATCCAGGCGATTTCTCCCTTTTTTTAAGTGTGGGCCCACCCACCCCCAGGTAGTTTTTCCTAGCCCTCTCTGAACTCCCCTGGATTCATCTCCATGATGCTGGTGCTGACATGTCCTGAACCAAAGGCTGCAGTCCTACTGTGCGCCAGCCTAGCAGACTCCCTAGCTATCTCTGTCTCGCCATTGGCACCCTCTCATTTCTGCTTGCTTTTTCAATGACTATCTGGCTTGGAGTTTTTCCATCTCTTTCATTCTCCACAACCCCTCCCACTGTGGTTTTTTTCTAACCTAAATCTCGTTTCGAAATCTCCTGCCCAAGGGGTTTTCCAACACCTCCCAGTTTTGAATCAACCTGCTGTTTACTGCCCTCTGAGAACAGTCATCCCGATGTTCCAGGAGAGCGGGCCTGAGCTTGGGCCCTAAAGACCCACCCGCATTGGCAATACAGGTGAGATTAGTGGGCAGGGCCCATCCTAGACTCCTCTTCCACTCTCAATCATTGATTTTCCTTCCCTGGGGAAACATGGAGAGAACAGCCACAGCTAATTCTAAGATGATCAGAAGTCTTCTCCCAGCCTCCCGCAGAACAGGACCCCCACTAGTGACTGTGGTGAGAACAGGACAAGGAGGCAAAGGATCCGAGAAGAGATGGTCAGTCAGTCAGTCAGTCAGCAAGCCTTCATCAAGCCCCCTCGACGTGCCGGGCCCTGCTAAAGGCAAAGCCCAGACCTGTTCTCAAGCATCCCCCTGTCCAGCGGGGGAGACAAAGGCTAACAACTGTGCACAAACCGGCTATTGGCGGGATCCAATGGAGATAATCGCCAGAGAGAAAGCAGAATGTCCCAGGCCAGGGTTAGGGGACAGGGGATTGCCCAGAGGTGAGGAGGGCTCGGTCATTGCATCGAGGACTACATGCCCCCCTCCCCTGTCATGGACCGATGCACCCTCTCATCAAGGGGGGCTCCGTGACCATGAGGATCCCTGACCCACTTCTAAGTGCTGGGAGTAGCCCGGAGGCCCCAGAGAACTGGGTCAGTCTTCTCATCTGAATAATTGAAAATGGGCCACTGCCTTAATGCACCACCCTGGCAAGCTGGTAGCGGGGAGGGGTCGAGGAGAGCTCCCCTGGCCAGGGCTGGTGGGGCTGCCCCAGGCCAGGGATATGCAGGTTTCTTCTCACAAAGCCAAAGAGCCTGCTGTTGTAAGTCGGCCACGATGCCCCCACCAACGGACTTGCCCAACTCTAATGCTGAATACCTGTTTCTCAAGCCCCACAGTACAGGGGAAAGAGCACTGGATGCAAAGTCCCCTCCAGGTTTGGGTCCCAGTCCTGACTCACGGGTCTCAGTTTCCTCATCTGTCCAATGAGGGGGTTGGGCCTCTTCAGACTGTATCTAAACTGCCATGAAGACCCTTCCCATTTCCAAGGGAGCCCAGGTTGGGACAGAAAGAAAATAGATCCCATCGTAGTGGGCACTGGGCACCAAAGACAACTCGGGGCCTTTCAGGAACGTACAATCTGCTGGGAAACGAGACAT
Source organism: Petaurus breviceps papuanus (assembly GCF_028583685.1). Classification (NCBI taxonomy): domain Eukaryota; kingdom Metazoa; phylum Chordata; class Mammalia; order Diprotodontia; family Petauridae; genus Petaurus; species Petaurus breviceps. Next base: position 2,751,285 of record NW_027187322.1, read on the forward strand.
ACACAGGCAAATAAATGGCAAACTATGTAAAAGTCATTGGGGTGGGGGCAGAGTCCCTCAGGACAGGGGGAAGCAGCTGGAGGCCTTTTGGGAACTGACTGACTTGCCAACATTTTCCTAAAATCAGTTGCTCAGTGAAAGCTCCCAGGTGCCCTGGAGGTGCCGTTTGCCAGCCCCACCAGAAGAGGCTCCACTGCCCCTTTGCTCTGCTTCAGAGCCAAATGCTTGATCTCCAAATGGGGAGGGGCTCCCGAGATGAGCCCCGGGTCCCCATGTGTCCTCCCCTCAAGCCCTAGCGGCACTGGGTCCGACGCCAGCTCTGCTTATTGGGCACTTGGTGCCAGCAGAGTGACTCCTGGGCAGCAGCAGGACGGCCCCTGCATCTTACTTAGTTCTCCAGCCCAGAGGCCCCCAAAGCGACTTTTCTCAGGAGCCCATTTCCCATTTATTTCTCTGGTTTTATAGTGCTGGTGTTCAGGGAGAATGAGCCCCTCTAGTGGGAGGGCCGCCAAGCCCCCCCCCCCCCACCTGCCACCCAATGCTCTCCGGGGCCACTCTGAGGATAACCAGCAGGCCTCAGACCTGTCAGTGAGCGAGGGGGCTACCCCAGGCATTACAGGTTTCCCTGGCAGAGTGGCAGGGTGAGAACGGTCAACAAACAGACCAGGCCATGAAGGCAGCAGAGGCAGGCACTGAGCAGCCCTTAGAGCTTGGGAAGACATTGAAGATGCCAAGGGCATCTACCATGTCCCGGGCCATCGCCGTCATCCTGACTTGTGTCCTGGACTTCCATGAGGCTGGCGACTGTGCAGCGCTGCCCCCTTCAACCCAATTCACATTGGGAGTGAAGGCATCACCCTGTGATGTCACTGGTCCTCTTCAAAAACAAAGGACATACCACAGGTGTATTTCCTGTCCTGTTCCTCAGTCACACTTCAGCTCATGGTGCCCAGCCCCCTCCAAATGTCCTCCAAAAGGGCATAGCTCCCTAAGCGCCGAGTGTCCGAGTGGAATGGGCACTGCCATGACGGCAGCTGGTGTCTGGCTGGGCTCCCCCGAGGAGTCAATGGGTGGTGGTGCTGTGAGCCTGTGAGTGCCTGAGCCCAGGCTGTCTCGGTCCATCAGAGCTGTGCAGAAGCTTACTCTGCCCCCACTGAACCCTGACACCTAACCGACCTTTCATACGATCAGATGAGTCATGTCACTAGTGCCCGGTTTCTAACAGCATCTATCAAAGGGGCCCAGAGCAAGCCCATTTTTCATCCAACCTATTATTAGCTTCTGTTACAAGGGATGACAAGGACCAGGTTCTTCTCAAGGTTCCCTCCTTCCCTCCTGTACCCGAGGCACAGGCCAGGGGCCTGTCTTTCTCCCTTGTCCTGGGCCTGCATGGCCTCCAACAAATGGCACCAGGACCAAAGGGAAACGAGTCAGAACACTGGCCAGCCGGAGGCACTCATGCCTTTCCTCTTCACGATGTCCAAGGAGGGAAAGGGCCCTATCTCCCCATTTACCAGGCCAAAGTCTCAGGACAAGAAAGGTGAGTAACTGATAAGTGAGTGTGTAAGGCCGCAGGAGCCTGGTGGCGGATGCCAGCCTAATGTGCCGTCCTCCTTCCCTTGACGCCAGGTGTCTGGAAGCTCTGGCCCCTGGGGGCAAAGCCTGGCTCTGGCCAGGGAGCTATCCTGTCTGGCCACACCCCTCACACCGCCGGACCGGACTTGGCTGCGTTCTTCCCCCGAACTGTAAATAACTGAGACGCACAGGCCGGCTGCTGCCCTGGCAGCTGAGGGCTCTGTGTGGGGAGAACAGCGGAGGCGTGGCTCCAGTCATTCTGTGGGATCCCCATAAAGCCTGCTTTAATGAGCTCCCTTACTTCCGAGGGACTCCGCACATCTGACAGCGAGGTCTGGGCTTCCAAGGCTTCCTCTTAGAAATCAAAGAGGCTGCCGCGTCTCTCACCCCTGGCCGCTTCCTCTAAGGTCAGCTGGCTGCTCTTCTCGGCCGCCAGGTAACTGACCTACGCTGGACCGGCAACAGCCTCCTCCTCCTGCCCCTGGCAGGCTGCCCGCCTTGGCTACACTGAGGCTGTGTGGACACTGTCTAGCTGGCTCCCACCCTCTGCAGGAGGCCTTTCTCTGTCCCCACCTGGGCATACCCCAGGCCGCGTCCACGTGATGCCCAAGCCGCTTCCCTAGGAGATTACTGTCAATGAGCTCTGCATAGATCTTGGCCTCTCCCATCAGACTGGTAGCTCCTTGAGGGCAGGGGCCACGCCGCCATCTTTCTTGTCTCCCCAGCACAATGCCTAGTTCAAGCAAAATGAGTGATGGAAACTAAGAAAGTCCAGCCAGTGAAGGTTCAAGGCTTGGGGAAAACCTGTGTGGTCATGGTGCCCTCTGCGCCAAAGTGCCAGCAGTGGATGGTCCAAGCAGCTTTGAAGAGGGAGGGGAGGCTTTTCTCTTCCTGTCCTAATAATCTCTGGAACATCCCGGGCTCCACGAAGGGGAAGCCACCCAGAGAAGGGGACTGCCCTGGCCCCTTCTAGGGTCTCTGTCTTTAACAGCAGAAACCAAAACTCAGTCAGATGCTTATGAGCAAGACTCTGTCTCCCTCCCTAGAAAAGTCATGGCCCTTGTGACCCCCATTGTGGAGGGGACTGGACCCTGAGTGAAAGGATTGATAAAGGGCATCCTCCCTGCCGGGGACTATCAGTGACTCTCATCCACAGCCCCATGACCCAAGGCCTGGAAGCCGCCCTGGATAGAATGACCTTCCTTTGGTGCTCAAGCCTTCCCTTAGGAAACTTGAGGCAGAAAGAGGTCAAGTCACTTGTCCAGGGTTACTCAGCTACTAAATGTCTGAGGCAGGATTTGAACTCAGGTCTATCCTGACTGGGCCTCAGGGCTCTACCCACTGTGGCACTTCCTGGGTTATGGAAAAAGCTTAGAATTTAGAATCAAGGGAACTTGGAGTAGATGATGCCCTGTGCCACTCAGGCAGTCTAGGTCAAATCTGAGGACTAGCAGGAAGGGTGACTTTAGCAGGGACACAAGAAGAGAGAAGCAGGACCCTGTGTCCTGAGGGCCTGGGCATCTAGCATTCACTTGGGAAGCTTTTTAAGGTTTGCAAAGCATTTCCAGCCCCTTTAGAGGCAAGGGCCTCCCTCTTGACTAGCTAGCCCAAGACCCTGGGACACGATTCAGGTTTTACTCATTCCCTTCTCCTCCTCCCAAACCCCTCCAGGGCACATGCCAGGCCTTTGTCTGGACCTATCTCAAAGGCTGTGATCCAGGTGCGCCCGGCTGACTGGGATGAGAGGGCCTTGGCGACATTCCTGATTTGGGGTAGCCCACACCCCATAGAAAGACAATTGCCCAAGGAGTCATGAGAAATGGAGGCAGCCGCCGGCAGTGCTGGGGCACAGGTCAGCAGGAGAACCCGCTGGCCCCTCCCCCCCCCCCCCCAGCAGCAGCCCTGAGCCAGAGCCCTCACCCTACCTGGGCCAGCCCCCCCACCCTCCCTGGGCCAGCCCCCACCCTACCTGGACCTCTTCCATGGTTTTCTTCTGCTGAGGGAAATGTTCTCACACTTCCTTTTTCTTGTTTTCTTAAATCTGAGAGAAGTGAGCAGGATCCTGGTGCCCGATGTGGGATCCCACAGCTAGCCTCCTTCAAGGCCCAAGAAACCTACAATCACAAGGGAAAAGAACATAGATTTTGTGTCTGTGGGATGGGCCATGACTGTGACAATGTGCAGCCCCTGCCCCTAACACACCAGGAACTGAGACACATGGAGCCACATCCATTCTGCCTTGTGAATTCAACCTGTAATATTACTGATCATGGCTCCTCCTGCCCCTCCAAGAAAGAAACATTGCAAGCTCCAGATCGCAGCTACATTTCCCTCCTTTTAGTGCCACACACCGTATTCTGCACACGCACTAGGTGCTGAGCAAAGCGCCGTGGAACCAGGCAGAATCTGCGTCAGATGAGTGGCCAGTGTTGGGGACACCCTCTTAAGATGGAATCGGTCCGGGGCTGAGTTGGAGAGCCTGGCTGAAGACTTCTGCCTTCCTTCCCGGCCTTGGGTTTGTTCTCCCTAGAGATAATCTCTCAGCATTCAAGTTTAAACAAGGGACCCCCCTGTCAACTACCATGACACGTAAAGCCATCTAGCAAGAAGGCCTCTCAAATGTAACAGCCCTAACCAACCCAAACCTACTCTGCCATTCAGAGAAGTGTGGCAGGGAAAGGAGCCTGCACGCCCTTTCGCAGGGGCTTTTTCCTGGCTCAGGGATAGGATTTCAGGGCTCTAGAGAACCCACAAGGCATGGAAATCCAGCGACCAAAGCCGGTCCCTGCATCACCAGTGTTTGGGTGCCTTGGCCATGCTGGTAGGACCAGGTCTGGAAGCCTGGTTTTCTTATACACTACGTCTCCAATTACCTTGCTAAGCAAACACTTATCACAGCTCTATGGTCCATATATTTAGAAGGAAAAGGTCATCCAGTCTGACTCCCTTATGCCCAAGGCTCCAATGACCAGGCCAATGTCCTTTCCACAGTGTCTCCTTGAGATCTTCCAGCAGGAGAATTCTCTTAAATATATAACACTCTCACCCAAAGGCAGTTAGGACTATTCCTTGAAGGGCAACCCTGACACCAAATTGTGTTCTATGTCCAGAGGAGGGAGGGTTCCTGACCATTTGAGAGACCTCTGAGCTTGCTTAAGTGTGGAGATATGAGACAGAGACAGAGAGTCAGAGAAGAGGGGGAAGGTACACATTTTTGAATGGCTAACTGCAGTCCCCAGAGCCTCAGCCATGTGGAGGCAGCCAGCCCCCAGTATGTCTCACCTTCCAGCCCCTGAAACCTCAGAAACTACTGAGAGCAGATTTCCCCATTAGATTTTTCCCTCTTTGGTTGAGCTGAGATTTTCTGCTTTCTCCCAAGCCAAAGGACTGTACGTTGCAGGTGAGCTGACAATATTATTGTATCCCCTGAGTAAACTCTCCAATTTCTGTTTACTCTTTTCATGGATAAATGGGTTTCCTAGTTCAACAACCATCTTTTGTATAACCAGCATTTGATAAGAGAAATCTAGCCAGAGGAAGCTGCTGTTGCTTGCCCTTTGGGGTGCCCAGGGAAAGTGGCCTTTATTCTGAGTACTAAAAAGGAGCATCCCAGCCCTAGCTGTCAACACGATGTGTGGTAGAGAAAGGCAGCTCTTCAGATGGAAGAAGCAGCTTCAAGGCCACATGTGACCCTCTAGGTACTCAAGCATGACCCTTTGACTGACTCTTAGCACACTGTCCCTCCTGGAGGTATGAACATCCAAGCCTCAGACTTCCTCTTTCTCCTCACAGAGGCAAAAATGAATTTCACTCAGAGATGGGCTGGGCTGGATCCCTGAACATGTCTGCTTAAATAAAAATCCACACTACCCTCAGGCCAGCTCTCTCCACTACAGATAAATGAGGGGACAGAGTATTTGGAGGTAGAGCAATAGACCTGGGGTCAAGAAGACCTGAGTTCAAATTCTACCTCACTCACTATCCCTGTGATCCTGGTCAAGTTATTGAACCTTTCTCAGCCTCAGTTTCCTCATCTGTAAAGTGGGGATACTGATGGCCCCCTCCCTCCCAGGGGTGTGGAGTGGATCAGCTGAGATGAACCCTGGCTGTGTGGGCACCCAGGAGCCCTAAGGCCCTTCCAGCCCCTAGTCTGTGATCTTTGTAGATGAAGAAAGATTCCAAAAGGTGCCTTAGCTCCAGGGCCTCAAAAAAGCCGACTCTGGCTTCCTGCCTCCCTGTCTTTGTCCAGCTCCATCTGTTGAAACAGTGGGCCATATCTTGGTTCCAAGGCTGTGTCCTTCATGGACTCTTCCCAATTTCCTCCTTCAGAATTGTCACAGGACTTGAAAGGTCTCTCAGCATACTCTGTTAAGATTATATTCTATAATTATTGGGCCAGTAAAGGTTCTGGCCTGTACTGGTCCCCAGGTTCTGCACTTTAAGAGGACAGAGCCCAGCTCTTTGTCTCTCTAAATCCCTGGGGCCCCCAACCCTTGGCACAGAACTCTGCACACCCAGGTGCTTAATGAACTAACTGATGGATGGACAAATGGATAAGTGAATGAATGAATGCAGGAGGAGAGCAGGGGGCTGCTGCACCCTCACCAGTGTTGAGGAAGAGAGGGATGGCATGAGGCGGGGATCAGGTAAACCAACTAGTCCTGTTACAAAGATAAGATGTTTAAAGTTGTTCACACGATTCACTACTGGATCCTGTAGCTGGAAGACTCTGGCTCTGGGGAATGGTTGTGGGGGCCATCCCTAGGGAGGTGAAAGGCTCCTGACCACAGGGCAGAGGGCAGGCTGACCGGCTGCAGGGGACTGCACTCTGGGCTCGGCTCCCCAGACTACAGATCCCCAGGTGCAGGCCAGCACCAGGGGAATCTGTATGGGCTTGGGGCTTTGAGCTGTTGGGGAAGAGGCCAGCCGAGAAAGTGGTTCCCTAAGCACACCTCACCTCTGGGGAAGAGCACCAGCGCCCTCTCCTGGGATGCCAATAGCTCTGACTCCATTCTGGTGCTCGGAAGCAGTGCTGGGCAGGGAGACCAGGGCAGTGAGTGCAAGGCACCACATGGGACAGGCACTCCTGGCGTGAGGACGTTGCCTGGTGGGAGCTGGTGTATTCCAAATGCTGGAAAACAAGAGCTTCCTTCCTAAGGTTTCCTAACTCTCAGAGAAGGAAGACAACCCGCACATTTCTATGCCACTTTACAGTTTAAAAAGTAACCCCATGCCGTGCAGAGCCACAACCAGGCTGGGACGCAATCAGGAAAAGATGGCAATTGCCCCGTGGACCCCACTACAGGGAGCCACGGACAAAAAGACAAACCCCAAAGGGGGCATAGCAAAGCGGAGCTGCCCCCTGGTCAGGACACCTGCCGGTCCCGGTGTCAGAGAGGGACTGGCTGGCCATGGAGAAGCCTGGGAAGACCTGCCAGAACAGATGCAGGGGGAGCGAGAGGAGCGAGAAAGCCAGACCCCCCCACTGAGGGAGAGTGTGGTCAAGTGAGGAAGGAGGGAGGGAGGAGTCCAGGGCTGTGGGATGGTACATACAAGGTCCTCTTCTGCGACACAGCGATTCTTTTGGCTGAATTTTTCTTCTTCCTCTTTTTTAAAAAATTTCTTGTTATAAGGGATGGCTCTCAAGGAAGGAAATGTAGGCAATATGAAAAAAGTATGAATGCTGTATCTGACTATATAAATACACCGACATATAAACGTGTCTAATAAATACAGAAGCTCTGTTCCCATATCCATGTGCACATACATCTAAAAGAATACCAGCAGGCCACACTCTGCCCCCGCTCTGAGGCAGGGCGTGCATGCCTAGCTCCATTCCGCATGTGGCCATCAGGAATGAGAGAGGTTGAGGCAATCGGCCCTCCCCGGCACCCCGACTTTCAGGGGGGAGGGCGCCCTGACCTGCGTGGGGTGAGCTAACACTACATTTCTTGTGGGTTGGTCTGCACCAATACAAAGGCAGAGGTTCTGGCTGTCAGCGGCACATATCCAAACTCCGAAGGGACTCTGGCTCTCTGCAGAAGGGAGTCCCCAGAGAGTCAGACTGAGGCTGAGCTCCCCAAACCCTCTGGACCAGATGGGCCTGGCCTTGCTGTGGATTCTCAAGGCTACAAGTGTCCATCCTGACCCCGACTCGTGGGAGCTGAGCATGAGTTATGAGGCCAGAGGACAAATGGGAAGAACAGGGGTGGTCCAAAATACAGTACGTCCTCACGAGGCGAGTCTTCAGGGCCGCCAGGGGGAGTCATAGTGCCCTGAGCATTGGGCCTGATCCAGCCTCAGACTCTTCCCAGCTGTGTGGCCCTGGTTACCTCAGTTTCCTCATCTGTAAAAAGAGCTGAAAAGGAGGAAATGACAAACCACTCCAGTACTTGACAAGAAAACCTCAAATGGGGTCTTGGAGTCAGACCCGACTGAGGCACCCCCAGAGCTTCACCCCTGCCCTCCCCAGTTCTTGGGACTGCTTGTCCGGATCCCTTCACACGGACACTCATATCCTCCTTGAGAGAGGGGACTCTTTTGGGTCCTTGTGCCCCAGCCCCCAGCCCAGAGCCCGGGGCAGGAAAGGCACTGAGGGATGCCCAGAAGTCTGCTTAATGTGATCCACAGAAAGATGGAAACAAATGCAGCAGGTCTGATCACTACGAAAACTGCTGGATTATATGCGAGACCCTTGGGGAGGGCCAGGAGCCCCTGCCCGCAGGAGGCTGGCGCTCTGCCGCGGGGTACAAGGCGCATATGCAGATGCGCAGGGTGATCTGCAGGAGGGCGGGGAGGAGAGCACCTGCTGCGTGCCAGGCGCCTTGCTCAGCGCGGGAGAGACAAGCGCCAACAATGAAACAAGCCCTACTTGCAATGAGCTTACCTTCTAGTGACAAAGAAAAGTACATACAAAAGATCTACGCCACCCAAATCATTAGCACACGCATACACACATATGTCTATAGGTTTACAAGGTAGTCAAAGATGAGTCAGGCAGGGGAGGTCCAGGCAATGTCATCCCAAAGGCAGTGCTTGGGTTGTGTCTCTAGGAGGCCGGGCCGCAGGAGGAGAGCGGCCCAGAAGTGGGAGACGGCCGGTTCAAGGGAGGAGAGGAATGGGCAGGGTGGGGGGCTCGGGCTAGGGAGCCGCGGTTAAAGAGAAGAGTTCAATGGCTGCATCCGTCCTTTGGGAAAACTGCTTTGGCAGCTGTGTGGAGGACAAAGGGAGCTGCGGCAGTGATCCGGTCAGCACTCGGTGGTCTTGGTGGGAGTGGACCAATGAGAATGGCTGTGAGAGCAGAAAGGACCTGACTGGGTGTGTGCGTGAGGGAGACGGAGGAGCCAAGAACGATGCCAACATTCCAAATCTGAGCCCCAGAAATGACGGGATGCCTTCGACAGAAGCAGGGGCATTTAAAAGAGGGGAGATTTTGCTGTTGTGTCCGACTTGCGTGACCCCAGTTGGGGTTTTCTTGGCAGAGATACTGGGAGCTTTGCTATTTCCTTCTCCAGTTCATTTTCCAGATGAGGAAACTGAGGCAAACAGGATGAAGTGACTTGCCCAGGGTCACTCAATTGGGAAGTGTCTGAGGCCAGATTTGAACTCAGGAGGATGAGTCTTCCTGATTCGAAGCCCAGTGAAGCCCATCTATCTGGGCCAGCTATCTGCCCTCAAGAGGGGAGAATTGGGGGGGGGCAAAAATAATAACCTCGGTTTTAGACCTGTTGAGTTTAAGATGTCTCCAGGATATCAGCCTGAAGCTCAGCCAAAGATGGGCTGAATAGACATGCTTGTTTCTCCTCCAGCTAGAGAGATGATAGTTAAATGATAGTTAAACTCCTGAGCGCTGAGGAGAGGAAAGAGAAGAGGAAGGACAGCTCAGCGGGAACAGTCAGGGTTAAGACTGTAGTGAGCCAACAGCAGAGTGTGAGGTATGGGCGGGCAAGCAGAGGGCAGATCAGGAGAGAAAAGTGGCACAAAAGCCAGAGAAGAAAGACAAGGCAGAGCACCACGCAGGAAATCGGCGGAGAGGTCGCCATAGCTCTGGAGAAAAGTGCAGTGATAAGGACAAACAAGGGGAAGAAAAGAGAAAGCAGGGATAATTAACAGGGCTAAGGAAGTCAGGGGAAAAGGCTTCCTGTCCAAGCTGAGACTTCAGCTGAGATTTGAAGGAAGCCAGGGAAGCCAGAGGGAAAGTGAGGAGGAAGAGCATTCCAGGTATGGGGGACAGAGCCAAGAGAGGTGTGGCAGCCAGCTCCAGCACCCTAGTGCACAGAGTGAGGCCCTGGAGTTGGGAAGACCTGAGTTCAAATCCGACTTCAGACACTTAGGAGCTGAATGACCCTGGACAACTTAAAATGACTTGTTTCCCTTTATTCACTGGAGTAGGAAGGGGGCAAACCACTCCAGTATTTTTGCCAGGCAAACCCCCTGGGCAGTATGGTCCACGGGGTCAGGAAGTGTCCTTCCATGTCCTCCCCATAGGAGGCATGACAAGGAGGCCAGGGTCTCTGGCAGGTGGTAAGATGTAAGAAGACTGGAAGTAGAGGCCTGGGGTAGGTGTGAAGGGCTTCCCAATACCAAGCAGGGCATTTTGTATTTGATCCTGGAGGCCATGGGGTCTAGGAAGATGAGGACTGAGGAGACCATTTGTAATGTTAATGGAATTTAAGATCTTCCTCTCCCATTAATAGGTCTCAGGTGGAGCCCATTAAGAGAAGCCTGCAGAGGGGAGGCTTGATGGCAGAAGGCTTTCACACCTGCTAATTTCTAATTAGGCCCTGAGTCAGGTAATGATGCCTTCTGTATATATACTCTGAGTTGGTGTTATGCTTTGGGGGCTTGCTTAGGAGAAGGATCTTGTGATTCCCTGGTTGAGATGCTGAGTGGCCTGTGTTCAGAGCTACCTGACTGTTCAGATGTAAAGGCTCTCTCAGTCCCGGGATGTATGTAAAGTGTATGTATTGTTGATTCAGGCAGTCAGAGCCCTGTCTGTTGGTCTTTATTTCTCTGAAGTTCAGGGTGCTGACTTTTCCCTTGAATTAGTGAATGTAATTAAAAAGACTGCTGACCCCTTAAACAGCTAGCTTTCCTAGTAAAGCAGATCTAAGAACTTATGCTAGCAGCCGTCCTGGGGATGCCAGTGTGGGTGCTGCTACACTATTGGATCTGGCAACTAAGAGATGACTGGTCACTTTGGAGAGAGCAGTTTCAGTAGAATTGTGAAATGCCAGATGGCAGAAAGCTAAGGAGAAGGTGAGAGGAAAGGAAGCAGACATCTCTTGAGGGAGGCTTTCTAAGGAGATTAGATCGGCTTCCACAGAAGGGAGGAGAGCTAGCAGGGACATATCAAGTGAGGATTTTTTGAGGATGGGGGAGACATGCAATAGGAAGCAGCCAGTAGACAGTGAAAAGACTGCAAATGAGAGTGCACATGCATGATAGAGGGTGCAAAGTGAGAAGGCAGAGTGGAATGGTCTTGCCTTGTCAAAGGGAAGGGCCACCTCGTTATGCGGCAGAGGGCATCTGAGAGCCTGAGCTGATGAGGGGGTGGGAAGAGGCAGCTCTCAGGAAATGGCCTCAAGTTTTTCAGTGAAATATGGGGCAAGGTTCTCGGCTGAGGGGGAAGGGAGGGGAGCTATGGGAGATCTGAGGAAGGATGAAAAGGTCTGGAAAGGCTGCTGCGGTGAGTGGGATAGTGAGTCAGTTGGGGAGATGGGAAAGGGTTGCCTTGCTGCAGTGAAGTGAAGAGGATGAGAAAAAAGGGGGAGGTCAGTGGAGGATGGAGAACGGATTTGTATAAATTCAGCCAGGACGTAGGGAGGGTACAACCAGATGGGAGTCTGTCAATCTCTGCCAAATGAGTTCAGGAGGGTTATTAGGCAGCTTAGTGAAGGCCCCAGTGAGGAAGCTGATGAAATAGCATTTCTCCTTTGTCTGCAGAAGGCAGAAGAGGGAGAGAGGCTAGGAATGACATGCTATGCCCCACAAGCAGCTGAGGGGACCAGCACCCAAGGGTGTCTCTCTGATCCCTCAGGGGCAGGACCAGGCCAGGTCAGGTGACCTGCAGGGATCCTGAACTCATCATCTTTCCTCCAGACTCACCCATAACTCTCCTTCCAGACACCCAGGCTCCCAATCCACACCTCATTCTCTCTTGCCCACTATATCCCACTACCTTTGCAATACCTCTGGGATTCACCCCTTCTCTCCTGACTCTGCCCTCAGGTGCAGGCCCTTCTCACCTACCCATGCACTATTGCAATGGCCTCTGACTGGGTTCCCTTCCCCAGGTCTCTCATTCCATTCTGTCTGCCCAGTAAACTCGGGGGTGCCCGATCACTGCCAGATCACTTCTAGGACCCCTGATAAAATCCTTCCTGACACGGTCCCTTGTGACCCCTCCAGATTGCTGACACTGCTCCATGATCTAATGCTGTTTCATCTCTCCATTTCCCCTGACTGGCCCCTCTTCCTGCATGCTCCCCTGTTCCTTTTCCCTTCCCCTCCAGGCTTCCCTGGTTTCCTCCTGAAACCAGGTCACCTCCTGAAAAAGATCCCAAAAAGAAAACTCCTAGGAATATTATAGCCAGGTTCCAAAATTCCCAGATCAAGGAGAGAATATCACAAGCATCCAGGAAGAAACAATTTGAATATTGTGGAAACACAATCAGGATAACTCAGGATCTGGCAGCTTCTACACTGAGGGATCGAAGGGCTTGGAATATGATATTCCAGAGGTCAAAGGAGCTGGGATTAAAATCAAGAGTCACCTACCCAGCAAAACTGAGTATCATGTTTCAGGGGAAAATATGGTCATTCAGTGGAATAGAAGACTTTCAAGCATTCTTGCTGAAAAAACCAGAGTTGAATAGAAAATTTGACATTCAGATACAAGAAGCAAGAGAAGGTAAACAGGGAAAAGAAATCATAAGGAACTTATCAGAGTTGAACTATTAACATTCCTACATGGAAAAACAATAATTGTAACTTACAAAAATTTTCTCAGTAGTTGAAGGGAATAGAAATATATATATATGTATATGTATATATACTATATATGAGGGTATATGAATACATATGTGAATGTGTGTATATATGTTTACAGGTTTACATAGATAGAGGGTACAGGACCAATTTAACAGGAAGGGATGATACTTAAAAGGTGAAATTAAGAGGTGAGAGAGGACTATAATGAGAGGAGATGGGGAGAGATAGATTGTGGTAAATTATCTCATACAGAAGAGACAAGGGAAAATGGTTACAATGGAGGGGAAGAATAGGAAAGCAAAAGGGAATGGGTCAACCTTATTCCTATTGAATTTAGCTTGAGGAGGGAATGAAATACTCACTAAATAGGGTATCTCACCCTACAGGAGAGTGGGGGGGGAAGGGGATGAGAGGAGGGATGATGGAAGGGAGGGCAGGCTTGGGGGGAGGGAAGTTGGAAGCACCCACTTTTGAAAAGAGACGGGATCAAAGTAGAGAATAGAACAAGTGGGAGGTGGGATAGGAGGGAGGGAAACATAGCCAGTCTCTTACAATATATCTACTATGTTATTGTTTTGCATTAGCCACACATGTACAACCTATACTGAACTGCTTATCTTCCCAGTAAGGGTGGGTGACAAGGGAGGAAGGGAATGAATCTGGAATTCAAAGTTTTAAAATCAAACATTCAAATATGTGTATATATATACATATATATGTATATATATGTGTGTGTGTATGTATATATATGTATATATATATACTATTATTAATACTATTTTACATGTAATTGGGAAATAAGATATACAGGCACTGGGGCATAGAGATTCACTGGAAAAGTCGAAAGGGGTATGGGAGAAAATATGGAAGAGAGCAGATTGGAGGAGGGGATATCCTGTGGGACTGCTATTTTGGGGCAGTGGGTAGGGGAAAAATGGGGAGAAAAATTGTAACTCAAAATCTGGCGGAAACGAATCATGTAAATCAGAAGTTAATAAAGCATTAAAAAAAAAAGTTCTTCCTTCACCCACCATCTCATGATGTGATTCAACCTTTCATCATGCTGGCTACCTCACTCATCTTTATTTTCTCCCTCAGTGCCTAGTAGATGATCACTGGACAGATGAGGCAGCTGGGGGGATAGCAGAGAGACAGGAAGTCAGGAAGACTTTAGTCTGAATTCTGCCTCAAACACTGTGTGAACTTGGGCGAATCACTTAACCTCTACTGGCCTAATAGCACCCAGCTCACAGGGCTGTCATGAGGGCAGAGGGAACCACATGGACTCCATCTCGTGCCTCAGTGCTGGAGGTTCTTGGTTCTCTTTCTGTTCAATTATGGGCCTAGTCCCGTTTCTGGATTATGAGAAAACTTTATTGAACTGTTTGAACCCAGCCCTGTGTGGCTAGGAAGCTCAACCCCCTCTAGTTGCTGTCTTGTCGTTAAGTCGTGTCTGACACTTTGTGATCCCTTTTTGGGGTTTTCTCAGCAAAGATACTGGAGGGGTTTTCCTTTTCCTTCTGTAGCTCATTTGACAGATGAGAAAACTGAGGCAGACAGGATTAAGTGACTTGCCCAGGGTCACAAAGCCAGATGAGTCTTCCTGACCCCAGACCTGGTACTTTATTCGCTATGGCGCCACCTAGCTGCCCAATAAAATGTCACAGGGGACGATAAAATCTTAAGTAACAGGGTTTCAGTTCTTGTTTTTGTTTTAATGAAGAGTGAGAAGGGGAGCAGGAGTTTACAGAAAGCTTGTAATGAGACCCAACTAAGCCTGGTCATTGCAAAAATTTTTCTAAATTAAACTGAAGAGACAGTAAATAGACGATAAATGTAACAGCTCTGCTAATGTTTCTCTGATGATGTGTCTTCCTCATTGCCAACGGTAGTCTTACCACTCTTAATCTCTGGTCACCAACGTCTTAAAGGAGGAAATGGGAATGGAACATAAAGGATGAAGTCAGGAAAAGCAGACAGACCAGACCAGGTCTGCAGAGAAGAACTCCATGCCAGAGTCCACAAGTCTTAAAACACCAAGAGATCACTTTTCAAGATACTTGAAAGATGGAAAGGAACGTACTGTAAGATCATGCTGGAAGGCGTCAAGGAGCACTGCAGATGCTGACCCCCTCATCGCAAAGCACTAGCCTGCCATTGCATTCTCTGCACTGCTAGTCATGTTAATGGCCACATGCTGTGAGTCCTCTAAACAGTATAGGGAAGGGATCTCCCCGTCTTTATGGCCAATGACCAGGGGATTAGAAAGTGATGTGTATTCAGGAAAAAATGTGAATATGCTCTGGTTTTTATCAAACCCCAAGGATGCTGAATATTGTAATGGTTGTTAAATTTGCCTAATTTTGTATTTTAGGGTGATTTTGGTCTCCAGGTCCATCAGTCATAATTGTTGTGGCTCTCTTTAAAGCCTGTAATTTGAGGATGGCTTAGAATTGTAATAAATGGGCTGCTGGGGCCTGTAAATAATATGTAGGGGGCCATCGAGAACATTCTTTGTTGAAATTCTTTAGTTAAGGGCACTGGGGTAGGCACTTGAAAGGACAATGGCTGCTCCTCCCCAGGAACCCAGAGACCTCTCCAGAATTGGAGATGTGGATAAATGTGCCAAATGTAGCATCTTGACTGGTTTTCTAAGTATAGCGAGGATTTAAGGAGAAAGTGTGATGGTGCCCCCATCAAACAGGGGAAAACCTCACCTATGACCTGTGGGATCTTGGACCATGTGGGGCTCAGCTCTGAAGGACTTGGCACTTTGAGATAACATAGCAAACGCTGGTTTCAGCTCACCCCTGACTCCTGCAGAGGGGAACTCTATTGGTTTGAAAAGATGGGATGATAGTTTGAAGGGATATTGAGTTCTAGAGAAGGTTTTTAAAAGGTGGGGGACATGGGCATGTTCGAAGGCAGTAGGGAAAGAACCAGCAGGTAGGAAAGCTTGAGGGTTTTTTGGGAGGGGACAATCTGCAGAAGACAATGGGAGGGGAAGGACTAAGCACAAATCTCTTTGCAAGACTAGGGGAAAGGAGAGAGGGGGAGATGAGGTTAAGGGATTTAAAGACAAAGAGGATGGGAGAAGGAGGTCATTGAAAGTCCTCAATTTTGTCTGTAAAGTCAGAGGCAAGGTCCTTGACTGAGAGAAACGGTTGAGGAGTAAAGAGGGCTTGGAATGGCTTCTTTGGGGAACAAGACAGGGAATCAATCAATAACAGGGCCACCTTGATGCTGTGAGAGCCCAGTTGAGATTGAATACCATGAATTTCATATGAATTTCTTCTGTGTTCAAAGAAGCAGAGAGGGCAGATAGGGTAGCGGGAGTAATGCAAGGCTGAGGTTTGGCTAGAGAGGAGCCTGGCACAAGGAGGCAGAGGACAGTATAGAACTGAAATGGCTAACTATTGAGTGGAGGTTGGCGGCAGGAGAGGGAAGTCTGCATAGGGTGATGAGCCAAGAAAGTACTGGGAGACAAAAGGATTAAAGATCTCATTAAATGCAAAGAACAGGTTGAGGACACTGAGGCAAAATGAGGGTTGGAATGACAGGATGGGACAGTCAGATGGGGCACATCTGAGTTCTTAATTAGGAAAGTGGGACACTTGGGGCTAATGGTGAACTCCAGGGAGTGACTGAGGTGAAGGGTCACCCAAGTTCAGTTGGCTAAGGGAGCCTCTCTCTGAATATTCAAGTGCCTAAAGTCACGAAGAAAGATGGTTGGCAAGGAGATGACCACAGGGTCGGGCTATGGCAGCCACCACAATTTGTGCTGGGCAGAAGTTTTTGACCAAGTGGATTTCATAGGAGGTAAGGGTGCTGAGAGAGAGGTAAAGAGGAGCAAGGAATGTCCTGAATGGTGGATTGCTCAACAGCACCAGAGGCTGAGGAGAGGCCAGTGGACTTAGAAAGAAGCATCACTGGTGGACTCAGGGAGCACAGACTCAGCAGAGTCGTGTGAAGTGAGTTTGAGGGCGAGGAAGAGGCAACAAGGCTTTTTCTTTCAGGAGTTTGGTTGTGAAAGAGAATTCTGGGACAAGAGCTGGTTCCAGGGGAGAGGAGTTCTGGGCTTGTTTGTAGACAGCAGGGGGAAGGAACCAGTGAATAGAAAGAAGAATGGGGGGCCAGGGGAGGTCAGGGACAGCACGATCTCTCCCTGGAGACTGGAGAGGGTGGGATGGAAGGTGCAGGCAGAAGGGTCAGCCATGGCAAGGAGAAGAGGCAGCCCCTCCACAGAGACTAGAGAATGTCAAGGAATTTTGCATGCCGCTAATACCCGCACAGTTCTCCTGGTGGAGGGGAAACTCTTTAGATTGCATTCTGCCAGCCAGGTGCTTTTAAGAATATTCAGCCGACAGTAAACACACCAAGGTCTTGTGTTCTTAACGCCTTTCTGTCTTTGAAGATACTTCTCTCTATTGTGGTGTTCTTGTGAAAGCCTGCCTGCTTTGTGGGGAGGATTATCTCAGTGTTTGATGAGAATGCATCAGAAACTCGTCCTTTGACAGATGTGTGATCAGTCCATCCATGGCAGTCAGTCTTCCCTCCAGTCAGGTAGATCACAACTCCTCTACACCTACTCATCCTCGGCTGGATGGTGCCCAGCTGCCCAGACCTCTCACGAGCTCTCCCCATGCAGGGGCCACAAATTGGCCGAGGTCTTCATTTAGCTTTTCCTGGCTCATCCTTTCCTCTCACTCCATGACTGGTCCACTTTTCTGCTATGAGACCTCCCATTGCTTCTTTTTTCTTTTATTCCTTTGTAAGGTGTGGCAACCAGGCTGTTCTTCCCACCCCTGTCTTCCTGTACCTCTTCCTTGCCTTCTGGGTCATCCTCAACTGGCTGCCTGTTGTCTGACCTGAAGTCATACAACTTCCATCTGCTGGATATCCTGAATTGTGGGACTTTTTTTTGAAGGAGAAGCTTGTCACTAAAAGTACTGCATAATGTCACCAAGACAGCCCAGCTGGCTCTCCTCTCCCTGGTCAGCCCTGGACACATCTCATTGTCCACTGGGGATATCTGTCAAATATCTTTGTGCTTATGGAGGAGCTCTGTGGGTTGCCCATCCAACTATTGAACACAGTCTGAACAAGAGGCATTTTTCATCCATTCCTCCACTTGGTGTTTCCTGTGTGAATAGTTAGGCCACACTCTTTTGAGTTGTCCTGGAATGTCTGAGAGCTTGCCACAATCAGCTGGCGCCACCTGCAAAGAGGAAGCACCCAGATGACTGATTCACTGGGCCTCTGCTGAACTCCCTCCATGATGGGGGCAAACATATCACCCTGTTTCTTGTCTCATCTGATATTAATGCTGTCCTGGTTTAAATAAGTTTATCTCTTGTCCTTTGAAGAAATCTTTTATTATTTTGACACATATGAGAGATGCTGGATGAGAATTCAAAGGCGGTGTTTGCTCTGCCAACTCAAATGCTTTTTTAAAGTCACACATAAGGACAGTGGGACCTTGTATTCTGGACCCCTTTCAGTCAGCTCACTATCCATAAAGATATGTTATAGGATATCACCTGCAAAAGTCTGTCTGTTCCCTTAATAAAGTGGACTTTAAGAAACTTAGGGGATTGTGTGCTCAGAAAAGGAGTGGGGCTGGTCAGGGAGGAAGACAGATAACAGCTATAACCCGAGTCCTGCACTGGTCCCACCCTGGAAGATCTCCATCACTTTGGGTAGGTCTTCTGTTGCAGATTCATTAAAAGACAGACAAGAATTACCCTGGATGAGAAGGATGGTCTGTGTGCCACACCCTGAGACAGGACCCATACATCAATGAGGTCACGTATCCATTGAAATGTAAGATTTTTTTCAGAGATGGTTTTAGATGGAGAGGTGGAAATATGGGGGGAAATATTCCTAGAGATCTAGACCCCTTCTGGACATAGAATATGAGGTCATCTGCCAAGAGTGCCAGTCAGGGCAACAGCCTGGGGACTTGATACCAGTGGAGAGTTTAGCATACTCTAGTAGAAAACGAACAATGGAGGATAAAAGGAAAGTCAGAATATGCAAAGTTAATAAGAAATGATGAGTCCTGAAGGCCTACACTGATAACTCAGAGTGGGGAAATAGCCAAAGACCATTCTGGCTGTCCTGTGCGTGGGAAAAGGCAAGAGGGCAGCATCTCAGAGGAAGCTGAATAGAAACACCAGGAGAGCAGCCGTGGTCATCATCCCCTCTGTGTGACAGTCTTGGTTTCCCAGGCATACTGACGCACATCAGGTTTTTGTCCTGCTGTAGGCAGAGCGCTCAAGATAGAAGGATAAGCTGGGGTTCTATGATCTGGGCTGCCTGAGGGAGGGGACCATAGCCACCATCTTGGCCTGTCCAATGAGCAGCCTGGCGTAGCTGCCCGTCCTTGCAGAGAGCTGTTGGATTGAAGACGCAGGATGATATACATTTTGGGGCATAGACAACATGGGAATGGTTTGCTGGACTATGGGTATTTGTTATAAGGGTTAGGCTCTTCTTTTTGATTGGGAGGGGGAGAAAGTGAAATGAAAACAAAATAACCCAAACCCAAATGAAGGGACTGACTATGAGAACCCTTCCAGCTCTAAATCTCTGAGCTCCTCTCTACCCAGAGTATTTCACAGACTTACAATTTGTCGGCAGGTTTTGCCCTGCACGGTTCCACTGTCGGCCTCTTACCAGTTCTGAACCTCTTGCCCACAGAATTCTGAAAATACCTTTCTGCATGGTAGGTATGTATGGTAAGCAGGGGAAACCGTGGCAGGTAAAAATGGATGGGTTGGGGCTTGTTTTCTCTTTGTTTTAACCTGGATCTCAGCAGCACAGGCTAAAAGCCAAGTTTGTTACTAGCGCCCCCAGTGGCAGGCAGGAGCATCGGGGCTCAGGGTGTGTGGGGCCAGGCTTTGCATCCTAGCAGTAGTGACCCTGTCTCAGCCTTCACAATGCATCTCTGGCTGCCATCAGTCCTCCTTGAACAGGGCCCAGACATGGCAGACTTTTGTCCATTTCAGAATGCTCATACCCGGAGGCAGAGGAAGGAGAAAGCCTGGCTGGCTCTATCCTCCCCTCCCCAAAGTATAGCCTGAAAGCCAGCACTGGGGAGAGGTTGGGTAAACATTTCTTGCCTTCAGCCAATATACATACACTGCTTTCCTTTCCTTTGATCAAAATAACTTTGTGTTTGGATACGAACGATAATTTCTCCCAATAGCCATCCACCACACCATGACCCTGCCTGCATCCCAGGAGCCTGTGCACTTGAGGGCAGACTGTCCAGCCTAAGTCACCATCAAGGCATCTCTCACACCCCCTCCAACAAGGTCGGCTTCAGATGCACAGACTCCAAGGCTGTGGGATTTCATGGTGTGGCTATTCTCACCCATCAATGCAGGTCACAGTTCCTGGTCAGAGAGCCTAGAGAGCCTAGGAGGAGGGGCTGTACTGGGCTGAGCCAGACCCAGCATTAGGACAGAGATGACCTGGTAGCAGCCTTTTCTAGGGCCAGGGAGGTAGAGGCAAGAGGTGGCACCTTGGCTTCATTTACAAAACCAGAACATGGCATTCTCCAAAAAGCGCCAGAAAGGCAGCAGATCCACAACCTCAGCTTTTAATCCTCCACTGCCCCATTAGATACATAGGTCCAAATTATTGCTAGAAATAAATGTGTGTCAGGTGCTATTCTATGGCTCATTTCATTTTTGGACAATGCCCCGACCACAGGGCTTTTGAATCACTGGATATCCTGAAATGCAGAATAAAAATTACTTCTAATCAAGAACCCTAGGGCCTAGGCACTCAGCTCCAGAATTCCAGGAGATGTCAGAGAAGGAAGGCTCCTTCGAGGTCACATGGTCCAAGCCTCTCATTCTGCAGAGAAAGAAACAGGCCTAGAGGAAGAAAAATGACTTTCCCAAGATCACACAGCTAATGAGGTACAAAGAAAGGACCCAAATCCAAGTCTTACAACTGCAGGTCAGATTTTCCTTCATATAAGTTCTATGAAATTCTCCTTCACTGATGGCTAGGACCAGTCCAGTGTTTAATTAACTTAATTAATGTGGTAACAAATGGGAGGTAAATCTTATTCATTTAACCAGAATCACCTAGAATTTGAAACAAGAAAGATAATTTCATATCATTATGAGGATTCTAGAGCTGGAAGGGGCCTTTAGGGGACATCAAGTCCAACATCCTCATTTAACAGAGAAGGAACTGAGGTCCCAGTGGGGAAGGGCCCGAGGTCACACAGGTACAAGATAAGAAAGGGAGGATTTGAACCCAGGTCTTCTGAATCCAAAGCCAGGATTTTCCCACAATGCCCTGGTGCTCATCCCACTCCATCTGGAAATAACCTCAGGCTGCTCAAGACCCTCCGAAGAGGGCCGGGAAGCCACAGGCTTCCTCTGCTTGGTCGACCCTGTGATTGATGGTCTTTTCTACTTGGTCCACCATCTTTCCATCCACTGGGTTTCCCAAGTAGGCCTGTAATTGTAATTGTAGTCCTGTGCACTTTATTTTGTGTACTTAGAGGCTTTCCCTGGCAGCCTGCCCAAGGATCCAGGGCACAGACAAGGTGAAGAAGACTTGTGTTAGAGGAGTGTCAATCAGGACACACATGAGGGTGACATGATATTAACAAGGCCTGGGCTCTTAGATCGAGACAATTTGAGCTTTGGGTCCAATGTCATTTTAGAAGGGAGGAAACTGAGGCCCAGAAACTAGCTGCTCATATGTCTCCTAAGAAGCAAAGGCAGGATTCAAACCCTGGTCTCCTGTCTCAAGATTCTCAAATTCCTTTCCAATACATTCCACTGCAGATGCTGTGTTCCGAACAATGTATTTGAATAAGGAGAGGGTTTTGGAAGGGTCTGACTAAGTGCTTGTAAAATAATGAAAACTCTAGAAAAGGTAAAACAGGTCATTTCCATTTCAGACAATCCCAAGACCAGAATCAAGCTACCCTCTGTCATTCCCACCTCTCCAGCAGGGGGCAGCACCAAGGGCCACTCTGGCTACTTGGGTGAACACTGTGGGCACTTACAGGGCTTGGAAGGGTGGCTGGAGGCTCCTTTTCCCTTGTGTGACCTTTCTTGCTGTGATGACTCCGAAGTTCATTGGACAAGATGTAGGATTCAGGATTGGGCAGTTGGCAAACCAATCAGAAAAGCAAAACTGGACACTCCCTGGGGCCAGGGAATCCCAGAATCCTGGGGCTGCCTACACAGCCAGGCAGTGATCTGTGGAAAAGAGGCAAATGTTCTCTTTGGCATTTGTGGTTTTGAACTCTTGCTACTTAACTACATGTTCAGTGAGCTTTTTGTCTAACAGGTGGGTAGTTACGTCCAACTTCCCCCTGCACCCCAGGATTGGAGATAGAGTAGGGCAGTGGGGCACCCAGAAAGATGTGGATGGGGAAGAGCAGGCACAAAAATAAGGTTGAAAAGGGAGGGAAAGCAGGCAAAAAGGACAGAGGAAAGTTCATTTGACTGGAGTGATGTAACAGGAGGAGATGGGTACAGTAACAAGCACTGAAAGGCAGCTTAGGACACAGACCAGCCTTGGGTGGATAGGAAAGGCAAGGAGGTACCAGGAGAAACCATCTTTTTGCCAGAAAAGGTCCTGGAAATAACGGACTATCATTGTTTGTTTGTTGACAGAAGAGGGACTTGTTGGAAGAGAGAAGGTGCTGAAAATAAAAGGCCGGGGGAAGGTGTGCTTGGGCCCTTGGTGGCTCCTGGGCCTGGCTGGACTTGTCTAAGCTGGCAGCTGCACCGGCAATGGGGGAGGGGGGAAGAGGCAGAGGAGGCAACAGAATGTTCTCCTTTACCTTGTTTCTGCTTCCCAATCCTCAGTCTTTTTTTCATCACCTCATTCTTCAAAGACTTTCCCTTCAATGCATGCTTGGATACACACGCATTAACTCTGGGTGCTTCATCTTGCCACCTTTTTCAAGGTCTCTTCATTCTCCATTCTTTGCTTCTCTAGGATTTGCATCAGGAAACTGCTTTCCCCAGCCCTGCTCTCCCAGCCTTCATTATCCCCCTGGCAATGCCTGGCTCCACTTTGGCCCATACCCCCCCCTTTTTGTGTCCTTTCTCAGAATGTGCCCCACAGCTCCACACTTCTATCTTCCTCCCTTGCAAAAGCCCTATCAAGTGCAATCTTTCTGTCCAAGTTCCCTCCAGCTCCACCCAGTGCCTTCCTTCATGACCCGAGAGATGCTTCATCTGCTCTCTTCTCCACCTCTCCTCCTCCATCACTACCCTGGGGGGTTTGCTTCCCTTCCTCTGCCCCTTGGCCAGGCTGCTCCCCTTCCATCATTTCATAGGCATCACTCTTCACCGCATTTTCTTCCTCATATTCTCTCTGGTTTACATAGACTTCCTTTACTTCATAGGGTGTGGTGGCTGGGCTATCTGTGGTGGCCTCAAAGGCTAGTTCTGAGTATTGTGCCTCAGTCCTTTCAGAGGGGTCACCTCCCTCAGCAGAAAGTGATTCATTCTCTTTGTTCCATTCCAACTCTCCTTCCTCCAGAACCTCTCCTTCCTCAGCCCTTTTCTTGTTCATCTCGATCTCCTGGTCCTCAGAGACTTTCTCCTCTTCACTGGGGACCTCTGCACTCTCCAGCAACTGGCCCTGGCCTTGGTCCTGAGGCTGCTCGCCTTCTGCCCCTGGAGTCAGCTCACCTTCTTCCTTGGCAGCCCCCATCTCTGGAGTCTTCTCGCCTTCAGTCCCCGAAGTCTCCTCGCCTTCTGCCTTGGCAACCCCAGCCTCCAGGGTCTGCTCTCCTTCTGCCGCTGGGGTCTTCTCGCTCTCTGCCTCTGGGGTCTTCTCGCCTTCAGTCCCTGAGGTGGGCTCGCCTTCTGCCTTGGCAGCCCCCGCCTCTTGGGTCTTCTCGCCCTCTGTCTCCGGGGTCTTCTCGCCCTCTGCCTCCGGGGTCTTCTCGCCCTCTGCCTCTGGGGTCTTCTCACCTTCAGTCCCTGAGGTGGGCTCGCCTTCTGCCTTGGCAGCCCCCGCCTCTGGGGTCTGCTCGCCCTCTGCCTCTGGGGTCTTCTCGCCCTCTGCCTCCGGGGTCTTCTCGCCCTCTGCCTCTGGGGTCTTCTTGCCTTCAGTCCCTGAGGTGGGCTCGCCTTCTGCCTTGGCAGCCCCCGCCTCTGGGGTCTTCTCGCCCTCTGCCTCCGGGGTCTTCTCGCCCTCTGCCTCCGGGGTCTTCTCGCCCTCTGCCTCCGGGGTCTTCTCGCCTTCAGTCCCTGAGGTGGGCTCGCCTACTGCCTTGGCAGCCCCATCCTCCAGGGTCTGCTTGCCTTCTGCCGCTGGGGTCATTTCGCCTTCAGGCCCCTGGGTCTGCTCGCCTTCTGCCCCGGCGGCCCACACTTTCGTGGTCTGACCCTCTTCTGTCGCGGCGGCCCCCGCTTTCGTGGTCTGGTCCTCTTTTGCCCCGGCGGCCCCCACCTCCTGAGTGCCTGGTAACTCGATTTCTCGTGGCTGCTCGCCCTCCTCTTTCCTGAGGGACTCCCGTCCTGCGGGGACCCTGGCCGGCTTCTTGGGGGCGGGCAGAGGCGACGGGGCTGCAGGCTGGGCCGGGGGCTTGACTTCACGCTTCAGCAGACTGCAGCCCTGCACCTTTAGCGGCTCCCAGCTGTACCACACCCTCTGGTGCACAATCTCCACGCATCTCCGGGCTTTTTTGGACGCGGGCGCCTGGGACTCGATCCAGGGGGTGAGGGTGCTGGCCCACGGCGCCACCCTCGGCCGCGGCCGGGCCTGCTGCCAGGTGGACGGGCGGCGGCCCTTCACCTGCATCGAGGTGGAGCGGCGGTGGGGGGCGCGGCCCGGGCCCGGGCGCGGCGGCGGTTTGGCCTTCGGGGCCGGGGCCGGGGCCGACTCCCAGGGCTCCACGCTCCACCAGCTCCTCCGCGGCGAGCCGGCCGCCGCCAGCGGCAGCCCCTGGCCCCACACCGCCAGGCCGCGCTGCCGCAGCGTCAGCCGCCTGCTGTAGCTATGGCGGCAGCTGGGCCCCCCAGCGCACAGCCACGTCCCCGTCCCCCCGCCCCACGGCCAGGGCCACACCCACACCCCGGCAGTCCGGCTTGGGTTCAGGTGCCAGCCGCTGGCCCCCAGTAATCTCCGTCCCGGCCCAGGTCCGCCCCTGGGGCACCACCTCCGCCCCCGGCCCCGCCCCAGCGCTCTCCCAGTCCCGCCCTCCCCTCCCCGCCCCTGGTCCGCCCGCGGACCCGCCCCCACCCTCCCCACCCTCCTCACCCTCCGCTAGCCCTAAGGCGTAGGGCAAGAAGGGCGGAGTGGCGGCGCAGGCGCAGCAGCTCGACCTCCGTTCCGCGCCCCGCCCCTGCACGGAGGGGAGGGCCCGCGCCTGCGCACCAGCTGCCTTCGGACGGCTCCCAGGAGAAAGGAGCAGGGAGAGGAGGGGCGAAGCAAGGGGCGGGCTCTGGAGGCTCTGGGGAGCGGGGCTGTTTGCTTTTCTTCATCTCGCTTAGGCGTCCCCAGCGCCTAGCAAGTTGCATGACACCTAGCAGGTGCTTTATTAAGCACTACTGTACATCAGTGCTTGTCCGTTGATTGGTGAAGTGGTGAGTGATGGGAGGGAAGAGGGGAGGAGGGGGATTCGGGGCCGATAGGAAGGGAGGGGCTGTGGGTCAGGGGGAGGGAGCGGGGAAGGGCTCCCCGGCGTCTAGCCCCCTCGATACATGGGGGCACATCTTTCGGGGTCTGTCCCGGAGGGCTGGGGGGAGAGGAGGGAGCTGCGCCGGGGTTCGCATCGTCCCCGCGGGACTTGTCTGGCACTCCAGCCCCGCCCTCTCCCTGCGATGCGCACTCCCCCTTAAGAGGCGGTACCTGCTGTCGGGAGGGACAGACGGACGAGCCAATGAGAGCACGAAAGCCTGTCCCTCCATCCATTCAAAGAGCGCTGTGGGGGCGGAACCTAGCGGCCTCCGCCTTCCTCTCCAAACGACTCCCTAGGGGCGGGGGAGGAAGACAGAGTCAGAACGGTCCATTCATTCTGCCCCCTGGGGTGGGCCAGAGGCGGGGGGGGGGGGGGGGGGGGGGGGGGGGGGGGGGGGGGGGGGGGGGTTCCCGGGGGGGGGGGTCGGGGCGGAGCAGGCACCCTAGAACCTGGAAGCCGGCTCTCTTCCTGCCTCCCGTAGGAGCAGAAGAGTGGAAGCTAAAGAGGACCAGTGATGGAGGAGAATCCGGACCCAGGGGAGGAGCGCCAGGTAACGGATGGGTGGGATGGATGAATGGATGGACAGTTGGATGGGTGGATGAATTCATGCCTCTTTGGACCTAGGCCAGACTTGCAGGGAAAGGCCCAGGGCCCCACAGGAGAGAAGGGTTAAGATGGGGCTCCCCCCAAGGACCCCCCTTTTGATACCAGGGCCACTCCTGGCAGCAGGGAGTGGGGAGGGGGCCCTGCAAGGTGGGAGAGAAGGCAAGGGCAGCAGAGGGGGACCTTGGCCTTCACCTACCCCAAGCTCAGTGTACAGACGAGAAAACTGAGGCTCAAAGAGGTAGCAGGGGCGTGCCCAAGGTCAGTCAAGAAGAAATCAGCAGAGCCAGGGCTCAGACACCACACCTCTGGCTCCAAGTCCTTTGTCTTGTCTGCTGGGCACGACCCAGGCAGTCAGTCAAATCCCCTAATGGAATTCCCTGGACTGAGAAACCTAGTGGACCAACACTCACCTCTTCTGCCTCACCCTCAGGCAGGACCCTGACTAGCAAGGCCAGTCAGGGAAAGGACAGACAAGAGACTCAGCATGGTGAGGCAGAGGAGGAAGGTCAGGAGAGAGACAATCTCCTGGTGGCTGGAAAGGACAAAAATATTCTCAGAACAGAAGAAGAAATTGGGAAGATGAAGAGACTAAGAGGCAGAGCCCGGGAGGAGGCAGGAACTGTACCCCCAGACCTGGATAGGAGACAGGATGTGGAAGTTGATTTGATTTAAACCAGTCAGATCCAACTAGCACTTAAGGAAGGCTTGCTCTGTGCAGATCACTGTGTAGGTGCTGTGGGGCACAGAGACTAAGAATGAACGGGGGCCTCCATTCTACAGGGGAAGGACAAACAATGTATTTATGGGAGCTCGTGTGTGTGTGTGTGTGTGTGTGTGTGTGAAAAGGGGCCACAGCTTAAGTGGGTCTGCCTTCTTTGTTGCTGTGCAGCCCCTGCCTAAAATGACACAAAAGAGCTAGTCCTTTGGATTGACTGTCCCCTTTCCAGGCTGCCCTTTTCAGTCACTAACAAACCTTGCTAGTCAGAATGTTTTCCTATCAATGAGCATTCATTAAGTGATGACCTACTATGTGCCAAGTACTTTGCATCTGTAGACAAAAGTCAAACCATTTCTGCCCTTGATAGGAGGGGGAGGGGAAGAGCTCAGAGGTCCAGACTGGGGCCAGGCAGCATCGGCAGCTCCCCCCTGGAGGGGAAGAAGCCAGCTGCCCCCAGGCCAAGTTTTCTCCCTCCCTGAAGCCTGGGGTCTCTCTTCTGGGGAGGGTCTGAAGGAAGAAGAATGACACACGTCCATGAAAGCACATTCACTGACACAGATCCTCATGAAAACCTTCCTGAGGTTGGGTTTGGGGTCAATGAGACCCATTTTACAGATGAGGAGCCCGAGACGGAGAGACTAATAATGACAGGCCTTTTTTTAAAGTAGCTTTTTCAATATACTGTGCACTTTGACCTCTTAGTCCAAGGAACCTCACCTTCATTGATCACGTAAGGTGAGCCATGCACTGAAGAAAGCCAGCTCACAGAACTAATTGATTTAAGGGGCAGAATTCCTAACTGGCTCTCAGGTCCAGTGCTAGAGTCCAGATCTCTGCAGGCCCTTCCTGAAAGCTGCTCCTGGAGACATGGATGGACGGCTTACCTCCTGAAGAGCCAAGCAGAGGGCACTCTTTGCAGTATTAAAAGACAATGGGGGCGTGGCTAGGTGGCACAGTGAATAGAGCACCGGCCCTGGAGTCAGGAGGACCTGATTACAAATCCAGCCTCAGACACTCAGACACAAAAACTAGCTGTGTGACCTTGGGCAAGTCACTTAACCCCAATTGCCCTCCAAAAAGGAAAAAATAAAAGAATAAAGCCATCTTATTGGGGCGGCTAGGTGGCCCAGTGAGTAAGAGTGCTGACCCACCCACCCACACACACACACACACACACACACACACACACACAAAACTGGCCGTGTAACCTCGAGCAAGTTACTTAACCCCAATTGCTTAAAAAAAAAAAAAGACAATGGGGTGGTTTCTTGCTCCTCTCGAAGAGGGGGTATATCCTTGGGTTATTCCAGTCCCTGCTAGGGGCTTGGGGCCTGATGATTGACTTGGACAGGGCAGCTAAGGATGCTCTGAGCTCCTTGGGGACATTGAGGGTGAGAGCAAGACAGTGGGAAAAGCCCTAGATTTGGTGACAAGGTCTGGGGTCACGTCCCAGCATGCACCACTCAGGTGAAGGTGGCCAAGTACCCATTTAGAAATCATCTCCAAGGGCCCTTCTAGGCCCAGGTCCACTCCTTGGTGCTTTCCTGGGAGGACTCCCAAGATGCAGGCTGGAGAGGGGGAGATGAGGGCAGGTAGGCCATGGCAGGGCCCCCACTCACTGCCTCCCCCTCCTCAGCCCTGCACTGTCCCCGTGGATCTGCAGGGAGATGGTGCGTTGCAGGTGGAGATCTCCGATGCGGTTAGTGAGAGGGACAAGGTGAAATTCACAGTTCACACCAAGGTGAGGTCCACACTTCCCTCTGTGGAGTCTCCAGCCTCTCTCACTACACCACAGACCTATTCAAGGGCTCGGGGGACTCCAGACCAGTACTAGGCCCCACCCACAAACACAATTCCACTGGGGCTATGGGCCCCCCACACCTCTGCTTGAAAGCAAATTCTGTCCCTTTCTAGCTTCTAGCTGTCCCTGTGCCCACTGACCTATTGAAGCCTCGGGCTCTGGCCCTCAGCCCAACAAGGATTGTGGGAAGTGTCTCAGGGCAGAGCATGGGGGAGGAGGGGGTGAGGTTTAGGGGAAATGCTGGCCAAGGCTGTGTGGCTGTGCGGTGGGAGGGTGTGAACAGAGGGCATCACTGGGGGTGTGCTTGGCTTTCAGAGCTGCCTCCCACACTTCAGCCAGACCGAGTTCTCTGTCGTTCGGCAGCACGAGGAATTCATCTGGCTTCACGATGCATACACAGACAATGAAGACTATGCCGGCATCATTGTGAGTGGGCTTGGGCTCCAGGGCAGCCTGGGGGAGCCCAAGAGCCTGCACATAGCACAGCTGGAAGGCACGAGGAGGGATGGTGGGCTCTGGGAATCCCAAGGAGGCAGACTTCTCAGCTCCTTTCTGTTTGGAGCAGATACCCCCAGCCCCACCCAAGCCAGACTTTGAGGCTTCTCGGGAAAAGCTGCAGAGGCTGGGGGAAGGGGACAGCTCCATCACCAGGGAAGAGTTTGCCAAAATGAAGCAAGAACTCGAGGGGTGAGACCCCCCCCCCACCCCCTGCATGGCTCATTCCCCTCTGCAGACACCTTCCCACTCCCACCCCACCCCACCCCCTTCCCAGGGCCCTGGAGGCAGAAGGAGACCTGGTTTCTAGCCTCCTCCCATATTCCCCTTTCCCTTCTGGGTCTCAGTTACCCACTTGATAAAAAGAAGGTATTAGACTCAGGGTTCTCTCTGGTCCTTTGCACTTAGGAAGTACCTGCTAGACTTCAGGACACCTACAAAAGTGTGAAACAATTCTTACCTTTGTGGGAGATGGCCCTGCTCCTTTTGGGCATATTAACTGATCCTTTTAATTAACAATGAGATAATGATAGGAGAGGATGTCTCTTTACAAAGAACTTTCCTTACAACAATCTTGGGAAGTGGGTAATAAAGCCTCACTGCCCCCATTTTGGGGCAGCTGTGTGGGGTAGAGTCGTTAGAGCGCCTGGCCTGGAGTCAGTAGGACCTGAGTTAAAATCTGCTTTCAGATGCTCACTAGCTGTGTGACCCTGGGGAAGTCACTTCACCCTTTTTGCCTCAGTTTCCTTATCTGTAAAATGAGCTGGAGAAGGAAATGGCAAACCCCTGCAGGATCTCTGCCAAGAAAACCCCGAATGGGGTTATGAAGAGTTGGGCACAACTGAAAATTGACCAAAAGTCCCTATTTTATAAGTGCAGAAACAGGCCAAAATAGAGAAAGTGACTTGACCAGGCTGTAGTAAGGGTCCAAGCAGGCTCCACACACCTGGGGCTGCTGGGTTAAAGGGAGGAGCATTGGGGGGAGGAGCCTGGAATTGGGAGGACCAAGTTCAAATACAGCCCCAGATACTGTGTGGCCTTGGGCAAGTCACGAATCTTTGTTTTCCTGTTTCCTCAACTGCAAAATGGGGATAAGCACAGCGCCTCCATCCCAAGGTTGTTGTGAAGGTCCAATGAGGTCTTTGTAAAAGTGCTCAGGCCCAGGGCTGGGCACACAGCAGGGGCTGCAGAGACGCTTGTTTCCTCACCCAGGGAATATCTGGCCATCTTTAAGAAGACAGTCGCCATGCACGAAGTATTTCTGCAGCGCCTGGCTGCCCACCCTACCCTCCGGCGGGACCACAACCTCTACGTCTTCTTGGAATACGGCCAAGATGTGAGTTGGATTGGTGGGGCCTGTGGGGGCGGGCATGGAGCTGTGGGGTCCTGCAGAGCCTGAGTGCCATGGGAAGGCCCAGAGAGAGGAGGCTGCTCAGCTTTGGCCCAGGCCCACCCCATGTCCTCTCGTCTTTCACCCAGCTGAGCGTTCGTGGGAAGAACAAGAAGGAACTGTTTGGGGGGTTTATCAGGAACATCGTCAAGTCAGCAGACGAGGTGCTCATTACCGGTGTGTCGGGACTGAAGGTGAGGGGGGCCCAGCATTCAGAGAAGTGAGAGCACAGGCTTGGGGGCCAGAGGTGGGGAATTCCCAGTAGGACCTTGGCTCAGCTGCTTCACTGGGCCCTCTACCAAGGGGACTGGGCCTCACCTAGACTAGCTGGCTTCTAAACCAGAGCCCCCAGTAGAGGCCTCCCTGCCCTCTGCCCACTCCTTGGTGACCCCAGCAGGCTCTTTTCTTCCACTCTGGTCTCCATCCTAGGAGGTGGATGAATTCTTTGAGCACGAGAGGACTTTCTTGTTGGAGTACCACACTCGCATCAGGGATGCCTGCCTGCGTGCAGACCGGGTCATGCGCTCTCACAAGTGTATGTGGGCACTCCCAGGGGACCCTCCTAAAAGGACCTGCCACCCCTTCAGAAACAAGGGCTTTGTGGGGGCACACTCCCCCAGCCCCACACCTGGGGGGGCCTGCCCAAGCTTGTGCGCTGGTTAGTGCCAGGGAAGGGGCTGGAAGCCACCCCTAACTTCAATCCAGGGGTCTCTGCCCCACTTCCCCTCCCCCAGCGCCACCCCGGACCAAAGACCTTCTAACTAGACCAGAAACATGGCCCAGGAAGTTCTGATGGTGGGTATGTCCTTAACAGGCCTGGCTGAAGACTACATCCCCATCTCTGCAGCACTGAGCAGTCTGGGCACACAGGAAGTCCGCCAGCTAAAGATGTGAGATACCCTTTACCCCTCTGCATCTCCCATGGTCCTCCAGGTCTCCCTGTCTAGGCCTTCCATCATCCCCCCAGGCTACCAGGTCTCCCCCTCTACACCTTTCACTGTTCCCCAGGCTGAGGTCTCGGGTAACCAGAGGGTATAGGGGAAGGTGTGCAATGGGAGCCAGGCTCAATGCTTTTGGCTACAAGGGGCACCTGGGCAAGGGCATCCCTCTCTCTTCCTTCTAGGAGTTTTCTTAAATTGGCTGAACTGTTTGAACGTCTAAGGGTGAGATGCCCTTTCTACTTTTGGCTTGGCCTCTTTTTGGAGGTTCAGACATCTGTCGACCTCTAGTTCATGGCAGAAGGGGGGGGCACACAGCACAGGGACTGGTCTGGAAGTTGGGGAGATGGAGGGCAGGGCTTTGCCCAAAGTTCAAGTAAAGGTTACAGAAATCCAAGTGTTTGTGGGGGCCGTGGCATTCAGGTGTTGGCCAGTGGGCAGCATGGCTGGTGGGGATTTGGCCCACAATGGGGGGGGTCATGCCACTCTGGAATATGAAGGAGCCAGGTACCTCAATAAAGACCCTATGGCACAGAGATGCCCTCATCAGGGCCAAGGGAGGCCCCAACACGTTGTCTCTCCCTCCCTTGTCTGTCCCCACAGAAGCTGGAGGGCCGAGTAGCCTCAGATGAGGACCTTAAACTCTCTGACATGCTCCATTACTACATGAGGGATGCACAGGCAGCCAAGGTGAGACGTTTCCAGGGCTCCTGCCCACGCCCAGCAGCAATAAATGGCATCCCAATCCTTGGGGGCCTATTTATTCTCCTGTCTCTTGGACTCCCTCCCTCAGGACCTGCTGTACCGGCGGCTGAGAGCATTGGCGGACTATGAGAACGCCAATAAGGCCCTGGACAAAGCCCGAATGAGAAACCGAGAGGTGCGTTCAGCGGAGACCCACCAGCAGCTCTGCTGCCGGCGCTTTGAGCGCCTCTCAGACTCAGCCAAGCAGGGTGAGTGAAGCACTCTGCACCCCTCCTCCCGGCACTGCCCTGCACCCTCCTCTGTGCCTTCCCCATGTCCTCTGCACCCCTCCTGCCGGCATGGCCCAACATTCTCTCATCCCCATTCTCTGCCTCAGAGCTCACTGATTTTAAGGCTCGCCGGGGATCTGCTTTCCGAAAGAACCTCATCGAGTTGGCTGAACTGGAACTCAAACATGCCAAGGTAACGGCACCTGTGCCCTTACCTCAGGGGAAGTAGGAGTAGGGCCTCAGGCTACCCCAGGGGCTGCCATCCAGAGGACCACCAAGTACTTCCAAGATGGCCTATAAGGCCTGTTCACCACCTCATTTGTCTCAACCCCAGGAGAGAGCAATTGTAGGTAGGATTGCCATCTCACAAAGGAAGAAACTGAGGCCCACAACATTAGACAAAGCACTCGATAGGGCTTAATCCTCGTATTGGGGGACCCAGGGAGCATGGAGCACTGCCCCCCCCCACCCAGAGCAACACCCCATTCTCTCTTCCCCAGGCCAGTACTCTCCTACTAAGAAACACCCTCATTGCCCTCAAGGGAGAACCCTAGCATCCTCTCCTCCCTCCCTGGCCCAGTCCT
Source organism: Petaurus breviceps papuanus (assembly GCF_028583685.1). Classification (NCBI taxonomy): domain Eukaryota; kingdom Metazoa; phylum Chordata; class Mammalia; order Diprotodontia; family Petauridae; genus Petaurus; species Petaurus breviceps. The sequence goes on from NW_027187322.1 coordinate 2,784,040, forward strand.
GAGCCCCAGCCCCTGGGGAAGGAGACACAACATGGTGGGGAGCCAAGAGGGAGCCCTTCGAGCCGAGGCTGCCAGGCCAAGCATGGGGGCTTCAGAGAAGAACCGCCTGAGACCTCCCGAGGTCAGGCCATCAAGCCAGCAGGCTCTCTCTGTCACTAACGGAAATAAAGGTGCCTGCTTTGGACCTAGCATGTGTGTGCTCCCTTTGAGGCTGGCTTCATGGGGAGCTAGCTCCCCCACAGGGTGAGAACCCCCTGGCAGAGTTCCTTCTGGGCTGGCTTGAGGGAGAAGAGCAAGAGCCAGGCCCTCCTGTGAACCCTGGCCAGTGAAGACTCAGGGCACAGCTAGCCCAGGGACCTGGAGAAGTTAGGGCCCAGAGAAGAGGGCTGTTCCGGAGCTAGTAGGCACCAGTTAAGACCTGGCCCAAGCAACAATTCAGGCAAAAGGAGCCTGCTACACTTTACCACCCCCCACCCCTCCTGCCCAGCCCAGAAAACAACCACCTGCGGAGCAGCTCACCTTGTCTTTATTTGTCTTTTTTTAAGTTGAACTTTCCTTTTACTGGCCACATGAGTAACTGGGGGAGGGGGGAGGGGGATCTCCACAACATTCCATTTATACACAAAACTAAACAACGAGCACAAAGCCACTATTGCGGTTAAAAGTTGGCAGCACCGGGGAAGGGGGAAAACTGGGGGTGTCAGTTAAAAAAAAAATACTGGCCTCCCCCCCATCTGGGCATCCGGGGGGGACCTTGGTCTGCTACAACTCAAGAGGAATGAGAATATCAAAGGCGGCTTGGGAAGGCCAGAGCCACTGGGGTGAAGTGGGGGAGGAGGTCAGGGGTCGGGGGCGGTTTGGCAAATGGGTGAAGGGATTCCCCCAGCCCCTCGGGTCTGGCAGGAAGGGGGCAGCCTGCTCCCCCACTGGGCTCGGGCAGCCCCAGCAGGGGGGACCAGAGGTGGGAGACTCACAAGGGCTTCCCCTCCAGGGAAATCACGGCATTGCCCCCCAGTTTCTCAGCCAGAGTACAGCGGTCCTTCACTTCCTCATAACAGTTGGCTTGTAATTCGTGTTTGATTCCTGCGGGATGGAAAGAACAGGGGAGGGGGGTCAGCCCCACCCTCGCTACAGGTAAAAAAAACCCGACCTGGAGCTTCCAAGGTCCCACAACGGTCAGGCAGGCTCCCGGCTCAGTTCTTCAGACCCCTTGGGCGCCAGAGGGCGAGGCCGTGGGACATGCCACCTCTCACACCTGCCCGCGCGCACACACCTGTCAGTTTCTTCTTGATGGCGTCCTTGGAGCTGGCGTAGATCATTTTGCTTTTGAGGGGGGCGCACTCGGGGGCCCTGCCGAGAGAGCCAAGGTCAGGGCCGGCCCCGCCCCCGCAGCGCCCCCGCCCGCCGCCCGCCGCCCCCCCCCCCCCCACCAGAAGATGAACACCAGGTCCTCCTTCTTGCTCTCCTTGGTCTCGTAGGTGGCGTCGTAGAGCGCGTAGCGGCAGTCCTTGTCCGGCAGCATCTTGACGAAGGTGGTGTACGGGTCGTCCACGGTCTGGCCCACGTCGCCCACCAGGATCTCCTTGCCCTCCTCCAGCACGATGTTCTTCTTGTCCTCGCTCAGGCAGAACAGCACCGCCTTCTTCCGCTTCTTCACCTCCTCGGGGGTCGAGGACTTGCGCACCTTCATGTCGTTGAACACCTTGATCACGCCGTCCGAGACAGCCACGCCGGAGGCCTGCGGGCGGGGGGCTCCTGGGGGGGGGGGGCGCGGGGGGGGGCGGCGCCCGCGGGCGGGGCGGGGGGGGGGGGGGGGGGGGGGGGGGGGGGGGGGGGGGGGGGGGGGGGGGCGGTCAGGGGGCCTCCCGGGCCCTGCCCCGCCCCCCAAGGCCCGGGGAAGCGGCAGCTTCCTGAGTGGGAGGGGAGATGAGCGCGGAGTGCGGGGCGCCCCCCCCGGGGGTCGGCAGAGGGGGATCATCCTCGCCCCGAAAGGGCCAGGCTGCCCTCCTCCCGCTGCGGAGCCTCGTGCTCTGCGCTCCGCGCGCGCCCCCTCCCCCGCCCCAACTGCCCCTCGGGTTCGCTTCAGCCCTCAGTGGAGCGCGCATGCGCGACGCCCCCGGGTACGGGGGCCGTGCGCGCCCCTAATGCCCCCCTCCTCCCAACACCACTTAACGTCGGGAGGGTGAGGGTCGCGCGCGCGGCCGCTTTGCCCAACAACCATCAACGTCAGACGAGCGCGCGCGGGGGGAAGGGGGGCGCCGGCGGGCGCGTGCCCGCCCGGCCACCCGCCCGGCGCGCGAGCCCCTCCAGCAGCCACCGGTCTCGCCCGCGGCGCCCCAGGAGGGGGAGGGGAAGGGATGGGGAGGATGATGAGGACCCCGCCGCGGCGGCCCCGCCCCCCCGCACGCCGCCCCCCCCCGCTCCCGGGCGCCGGGCCCCCATGGAGCTCTCTGGCTCGCGCTCACCATGGTTCCGGAAAGGAGCGAGCGAGCGAGGGAGGGAGGGTAAGGGAGGAAACGAGGGCCACAGGAGAGGAGGGCGTCGCTCCTTCGCCGCCGCTGCCTGGAGCCGACTGAACGCGGCCTCTCCCGGCCCCTTCCGTTTAGTAGGAGCCGCACAATGAGAGGCGGGGCGAGCTTCCGGCGCTCCCGGGAACGGGGCCGACGGGAAATGGAGTTCTGAAGCGCTGCGCCGCCCCGAGGCACGCCGGGAAGTGCAGTCTCCTAGGCCTAGCTGGCCTGCGAGAGGAGCTCGGACGTTCGGCCCCCTGCGGGGAGGGGCGGGGCCAGAAGCGCCGGCAGCGCTCCCCCATTGGTCAGTGTCCAGTCCTCCGCTGCTCGGGCGCCCAGGGAGAGAGGCCGGACCCCCGGGGCCCTTGCATTCCATGCCTAACCTCACAACTGACAAAGGGGCCCCGGCTCTAGTCCCTATTTTACAGAGAGGGAAACTGAGGCCTAGGGTGGCTCGGCTCCCATTGTCAGTAGCTAGGCACCATATATGGTAGACGAAGAAACTGAGGCAGAGATGAAGCTGCAGACCAAAGAACCTGGACTTCCACATGAAGCCCCTCTCCCCTTAGGGGGGCCGTCAGCCTCAGTGCCCTCAGCCGGCGATAGGCTGATCCGCGTGGTTCCGCAAACCCGACCAACCAGGAGACCGAGGGGTCACCCGGGCATGGGAGTGGGCTGGGGAGGAGCAGGGGGTTTGTGCTCCCTTGTCATTCACTCCGTTATGTGGATGGCTGAGATTTTCGGAACTGTCAATACAGAGCATCCAAAGCCCCCCATTTCACAGATGGCAAAACTGAGTCCCAAAGCAAAGGCTCTCTGTCCAGGGCCACACGGCCGGGGAGGGGCAGGTGGATGCAAAACTCGAACCCCAAGGCAAGGTCGCACCCATCCCCGCCTCCTTCCAGCTGGGGACCGAGACTCCGAGCAGCCGAGAATTAAATAGCTCTGGGGTGCAGGGGAGGCCCGCCCCGTCCCTTTTCCGTGGGAGGGGAGGGGGCGCAGGCTTCGCGGTCGCCCTGGAGACCACCCCCCCCACCCACCCGCTCGCCTGAAGCTCTGGGATGCCCCAGATCACCTTATTAGGGCATGAGCCGGGATGGGGCGGAGCCAGGGAGAGTGCCCGTTCACCGCGCCTTATATGGAAACTGAACCTTATATGGAAACTGCGGGAGGGCAGGCAGAGGGCTAGCTAGGGCTCGGGGAGCCCCGGCCATGGAGGCTCTCTGCCTGCCCCAGTCCCGTGGCAGTGAGGGCAAAGCTCGTAGTCGGGCGGACTCCAGCCCCCTCAGCACGCTACCTGCCCAGGCTCTCATCCTCTGTGAATTCTCTAGCTCTGCTCCTCTCTGCACATGGCCCGGGCTCTAAGCAGGGAGGCCCCGCGGCAAACATCCCAGGGTCTAGCCAGCCCTCTCTGGACATGGCCCCCCCCCGCCCCCGCCAGTCCCCTCTGCACACTATCTGGGATGTAGCCCCCCTTGCAGATCTCCGGGCTGCAGTCCCCTTGTGAATTCTCCAGGCTTTATCCCCCAAGCTCCAGTTCCCATGGCTTCTCTAGGTTCAGGCCCTTCCGCACGCCCCCTGCAGGCGCAGAGGCCGATCCTGCTCCGTGTGTGTCCATTGCAATAGAACCAAACTTAGAGCGGGTTTTTACGCCCTCCCGACCACAGGAGGCGCTGTTCCCATTCCCTCCCATCCCCGCGCAGCAGTCCTCGGACCCCTTCCTTTCTCCTACCGCCAGAATGCGGAAAGGGTGGGACCTCGACTCCGGGGTGCCCCGGTAGGGAGAGCCCAAATACTGACAGCCGGCAGGGGGAGGAAGGAGAAGGCCGCTGGGAGAGAAGCTCAGCGTTCAGAAGCTACCATTTGTAGGCTGGGGGGGTGACGTCTGCACCTTCAACCCCGCGAAGCTGGAGAGCCGGGGCGGGGCCTCGGGTCACGTGAGACGCGGAAAGGGGCGCGAGGCCCCGTCCTGGAGCCGGTAGCGCGGCTCTAACCTGAGTCGGGCGACCGGGCCCAGGCTGGGCTATGGCTGCTCCCGCGCTCCGCCTGGGCCGGAAGCGGCCTCTGCCCGCCTGCGCCAACCCGCTCTTCGTGCGCTGGCTCCGCGAGTGGCGGGACGAGGCGGCCGGCCGGGGCCAGCGAGCCCGCTT
>NW_027187322.1:2788799-2837453 GCF_028583685.1 Petaurus breviceps papuanus
CTGGCACGTCCTGGGCACCGGGGGCTGGCACGTCCTTGAGCACCGGGATCTGGCACGTCCTGGGCACCAGGGGCTGGCATGTCCTGGGCACCAGGGGCTGGCACGTCCTGGGGCTGGGAGCTGGCATGCTCGTGGTCTGGCGGCCAGAACCAGAACCGTTGGGACTGTGCTGCTTGGGTTCCTGTGCTTTTCCTTCCTGCCAGTTGGGGGGGCCTTTGCACCAATCCCCATGTTCCTCCAGGCCCTGCGCTCCCTGCTGCGGTACCCCCTGCCCCTGAGGAGTGGGAAGGAAGCCAAGATCCTGCAGCACTTTGGCGATGCCCTGTGCCGGATGCTGGACCAGCGCCTGGAGCAGCACCGGGCATCCAGCCGAGGTGACCTGGGGGCCAGTGGGTAGGGGGGCAAGGTCCAGTCCACCTCATTTCCTGGGCCCAGGACTTGATTTGTGACTGTCCCATGACCCTCCAATGCCCCATCTCCCAACCAGCTGATAAAGAGTGATGGTACAAACTGGTGGAGTCAGGAGCCTTGTCAGGGGTCCAGGCAGCGGCTTGGGGTGGGTCCCCTGACCTCAAAAATGCCCCTTATCGTTGGGGCGTCCAGGAGGTGGAGAGGACCCAACCCTGGAGCAGCTTCTCTCCAAGAAGCATCACTATGCCTGCCCCCTGGGCATGGCTGGCACAGAGCACACCCAAAGGGGTCTGCACTTGGGCACGTTCCTCACCGCGCCCCTGAGGAAGAAGGAATTTAGCCAAGACCACTCTGCTAGGAAGTGTCAGAGCCAGGTTAGGGAAACAGGTCTTCAGGGGTCCATTTGAGAGCTCTCTCCATTGAGCTTTAGGAACCTCAAGCTGGAGGACTAGGGCCCCAGCTCTGCCACGAGCTCTTACTTTCTGACTCTACACTAAGACCTTCCCTCCTTGGGATCCAGATGTGGCATTGAACCTCCTAGCTCTGCCATCCCCAGTTCTAAGGCTCCTCCCAGCTCTGCCATCCCCTGTTCCAAGGCTCCTCCCAACTTTGACATTCCCTTTTGTAAGGCCCTCCCAGCTCTGCTATCCCCTGTTGTAATGCCCTGTAAACTCTGCCATCCCCTGTTCTACGGTTCCTCCCAGCTCTGCCATCCCCTGTTGTAAAACTCTTCCACCTCTGACATTTCCTATTCTAAGGCCCCTCCCAGCTCTGCCATCCCCTGTTCTAAGCTCCTCTCAGCTCTGACATTTCCTGTTCTAAGCCCCCCCCCCCCCCCCCCCCCCCCAAGGATGGGGTTGCACCCTCCCCTACACACCCCCCCCCCACCAGGTCTGAGAATCCTGTTCTCATGCTGTGATTCTTCCCCAGGTCTAGGTGAGCCACCAGTCTCTGAGCTCCCACAGAAGGGGTTAAGTACACTGCCAGAGGATGCAGGCCCTTCTCAGTCGGTGAGAAGGGACCCCCTAAAGCTCACTGGCTTGGGGGGATGGGGATCTCTGGAAGGAGGGGATTCTTAGAGCAGCCATTTAACACTCAGCAGTCATGTCCTAACTGTCCACGAGGGGAACAGGGGGTGGGGAGGAAGTGTGTAGGGGAGGGTGCAACCCCATCCTTGGAGGAGCTGAGAATCTGCCAAGGGCAGTGGTCTGGAGGGAGCAAGCACGGTGGGGGGGAGCAGGAGGGAGGGAACAGCTGGGAGGGGTCAGGAATTCTTCAATTCTTCAGGTATTCCCCCGCCCCCCAGCCCAGCTGAACTTTGAAGGGAACTAAGACCCTAAGGAGGGAGAGGGAGGAATGAGTGCTGGGGGCAGGACTGTCACATTGGGTTATCAAGGATACCAGAAAGTCTTTGGAGCAGAGCAGGGAAGAGAAGTGGGAGGCTGTGTTACCCCAAGCTTTGACATAACCAGAATCTAGGATGGAGGCACGTGGAGGCTGATTGGCAGTGGGCAGAGGCTGGGGGCCGGGAGACTATTGTCCAGGGTAGAGGTACAGAGGGGCTCTGGGTATGTGTGAAGAAGGGCTCTGAGTGCCAGAGACTTGTGGGTAATTAACGGGACTTGGCCCCTATTGGGATCTGTGCAGGCAGCGGAGAGGAAAGAGTTAAGGATGTCCAGAAGGTGGCTAGCCTATAAGGATGCCACCATGAGGATGAGGGACATTAGGAGCTCAGGAGAGGCCCTGACACCATGTGAACAGATTTCAGAGTGGGCTGTACCTTAATGATAACTTAAACCTGGTGAGGTCACCAAGAGTGGGTGGAGAGATGAAGGCCTGAGACAGCCTTGGAGAATGCCCACTTAGTGCCAGCAAAGGCTGCCCCCTCAGGGATGAGTCTACCCCCTTGGGGAGGGGAGGGCAACTTGGAGAGTCAGGTTCACCAGCCTCCAGGCAGGAGAATTGAGGAGGGGTGGATGTGGGGGTCTCTACTCTCCTCTGGGCCTGGGAAGCTGTTGGACTCAGGAATGCCTCTCTTCTGCCTGTCATAGGGCCTAGGCCAGCCCAGGGCTGATGGCTGTGGAAGCTATAGGCCGCCCAGACACTCAGCCGCTCGGGCTCTGCTCCTGATTCTCTACAGGGAGCAGCTGGTGAGCTTGGGATGGGAGTGGGGGGTGGGGGTTGGGAGCAGGGACATAGCCTGGATGCAGTGCAATGAGGCCAGGCATCCACTGTGGCAGGGGCTGGGGGACACTGACCCTTCCTCTGCCTCTTTTTTCAGGATCCCAAAAGCCTGGGGTCCCTGACCAAGGAGGAACTTCTAAGGAGGTGTGAGCAGGAAGCCCCCAGGGTAAGAGCCAGGGGTGGTGAGGGTCCCCAAGAGGCTAAATGGGAGACTTGCCATCCCCTTCACGGATCTGCTTTGGCCTTTGGCTTTTGGGGCTCATGAGAAGTCGGCTGCTCAGAGACTGACCTGTGTCTCTGCTGTGGAATGAAGTCTGAGGGGGAGGGTTGGCCCTTAGATGGCATCCAGTCTGACTCATTTTATGGGAGAGGGAACTGAGCCTGAGAGAAGGAATTTTCATGAAGCCCCCTGCAAGTGTGATTCCTATCCAGGTCCTCTGACTCGATTTCTGGGGCCTCCTCACTGGACCATGAGGGATGACCCTTGTCTCTTCTGCCTCTTAAATTAAGCTTGCTCTCCCTGTCTGGTCAGGTGGCCCTCAGAAGCAGCAGCCAGCCCTGGCCAGCCCTGCGTTCTCTCCTTCACAGAAATCTCATCCAGAAGACCCAGCAGCCAGCCAGGTGAGGCCCAGGGCTCTGTCTGGTTCTGGAACCCCAGGAGGGCTCAGACCTGGGGTGCCAGGGGCCACTTCTTCCATTGGCTCTCCTGCCTTCCTCAGGTACTCGCTGACGCCCGGGGGGCTGGAGCTGTGCCAGGAGCTGGCAGAAGCCAAAGGTCTGGGAGAGCTGCCTGCCAGCCTACGATCTAGATCCACCCAATCCCCTGGGAGGGAGGCAGGAGATGGGCTCCAAGAAGCTGTGGCTCAACTGTGAGTGCCCCCCTCATCATGGGACTACCTTCCAGACAGCCATCGTATTCCTGGAACTATTCCCCACCCTCCCGTCAGAGCCTCAGAGGAAGGTGTGGTGGGCTTGGCACCTCTTCACAGCCCTCTGTGTCCCCACAGACGCACCAGGACCGCAGCTCCAGAGCTGCCCCTCGAGCTGGGGCCAGGGGAGTACAGGATCCTCTTGTGTGTGGATGTCAGTGAGACCACGGGGTAAGTGGGGGACGGGAGGGTGAGGGCAAGGAGGCGGGACTAGGAGGGAAGCCGTGCCAGGGAGTGCCAAGGGCTGCATGTGGGGGCATAGACTCCGTTATTTACTAAATGTTGGCAATGTCCCTGAATCACATGTTTCCTTCATCTGGCTCTTAGGATTCCTCCCCCCTGCTCTGATGCACCCTGTCCCAAAGCCCCCCTCCCCCCACTTTGACCCCCCCCCCCCGTCTCAAGTTCCCTCCCAGTCCTGACATCCCCCCTTCTAAGACCTCTCTCGGCCGTGACACCATAGTCCTTAGAGTCAAGGGGAGAGTGTGTACTTAGGGCTGGGGTTCTTTCTGTGCCCATAGGGGCAGCCATCGACCAGAGATTCTGAGGGAGCTGCAGCGCCTAGGGGTCCCTCATGATGTCCGAAAGCTACATGTTGGGGACTTTGTTTGGGTGGCTCAGGAGACCAGGCCAAGAGTGTCCAGTAAGGCAAAGGGAGGGGTGCCTAGGGTGGGGTGAATGGTGTAGGGAGTGGAAAGAACCAACCTAGCTGCTGCCCCAGGCCGGCCTGGCGAGCTCGTCCTGGACCACGTGGTAGAACGGAAGCGTCTGGATGACCTTTGTGGCAGCATCATCGATGGCCGCTTTCGGGAGCAGAAGGTATGGAGGGGCCCTGAGGCTTCCAGTCCTGCCTGAGACCACACACAGGACCTCGACTTCTCTGTGCCCATTCGACTCTAAATCGAGAATTTCTTCTTTGGCTGGGTTCGAATCCTGATTCTGACAGCTCTTTGGCAGGTCTCTTCCCATCCTGGGGCTCAGTTTCCACTTAGCATGTGGGATGTGACAGGGAAAGTCCTGCAGACCTGAGACCTGGAGAGAAATGGGAAAGGGGGCAGGGGAGGCCCCCAGGCCTGACCTTGTGGCCCTGACTTCCCCAGTTCCGCCTAAGTCGCTGTGGCCTCAGCCGCAGGGTGTACCTGGTAGAGGACCACGGCTCTGCCCACAACCTCAGCCTCCCTGAGAGTACCCTGCTGCAGGCGATCACCAACACACAGGTGAGTCTGGGAAGGGGAGGGGACCCAGGCTAGGCCCCTGGGGAGCCCTAGCAGGACCCTCACCATCCCCACTTGTAACCCACGCCCCCTCTCAGGTGATTGATGGCTTCTTTGTAAAACGAACAGCAGACCTGAAGGAGTCAGCAGCCTACCTGGCTCTGCTCACCCAAGCTCTGCAGAAGCTGTACCAGGTGAGGAGGGGCTGCCATTGGCTACGTGGGACCCTGGTGGATGGCCTGGAAGGGCCCATCCACATTTTGTCTTTGTTAGGGTCAGACCCTGCAGTGCCGACGCTGGGGGGCTGAGGAAGACCTTGGGGCTAAGACCCCGCCCTGCACCCTCTTCACTTTCAGTGACTTCAACGAAGGGGCCATGAAAACCAGAGTGAGCCCCCTGCCCCCTCCCCCCTCGCCCCTGCCCCACCTCGTCCTTTTCCTTGGCTCCCTCCCCCCTCCCCCCTGTCCCCGCCTCATCCTTCCCCTTGGCTCCCTCCCCCTCTCCTTGGTCACAGCTGTGCCCACTCCAGGCCTTCCCCTTTTCCCTAGCTCTCCAGCTCCCCAGCCTCTGGGCCTTCCTGCTAAGATGCTCACCTTCCCTTCCTGCCAGGCCCAGTCTGTGAAGGAGGTCTTTGCCCGGCAGCTGATGCAGGTTCGGGGGGTGAGTGGGGAGAAGGCCGCCTCGGTGCTGGAGAAGTATGCCACCCCTGCTCGGTAGGCCCTTGAGCCTGGTGCCAGCCCTTTCCTCTTCCTTTCTGGGCTCCCACACTCTTTCCCACCTGCAAGGCCCACTGCTCACCTTTTGTTGATGTAGTTTAGTCTGGAGGAGCAAGCCTCTGTTGCTTCCTCAGTCATATGAGGGAGGACAGTCATGTAGCCTGTTCACATGGTCTCAGAGGGCCCTTTTAGCTTTAAATCCAGGGGTGTCCCCTGAGGTATGGGTTCCTACTTCCTAGCTCTGTGACCAGCCTCAGGTTACCTATCTGTAAAATAGGGATTCTTACTTTCCTCACAGAGTGGTTATGGGAAAAGCCCTCTGTGACACACAGTTGCAGATATAATGTGAGATGTTACAGTGATACCAGTCAGTCAGTGAAATTTGTTGAGCCCATTCTGTGTGCCCAGCACTCCCTGGAGAGCCAAATGAGCCCTGCTGTCAAGGGGCTTACATACTGAGGGAGGAAGCAGCTTACACCCTATGGTTATATGCCAAACTCCTATGAAGCCAGTTCCTTAGCCCACCTTGGAGGGAGGTTGAGTCCTGAGAGGGGAAGAGAGCCAGATATCCCAGGGGTTGGAAGTGAAGAGGGGAGAGCATGCCAGGTATGGGGAGTAACAGCCAGTGAGCCCAGGGGCATGGAGGTAGGAGATGGAAACCTGTCTAGTGGGATTGGAGAGTGCCCAGAGGGACAGCATTTGGAAAGGCTGCAGGGGGCTCTTTGCATGTGGCCCTGGAGAGGGCTCAGGGAGTCACAGGATGTTTTCAGAGGGTCATTTTGGCCACTGTGTAGACAATGGGTTGAAGCCTGCCCAGATGCGATCTGTCAGGGGAGAGGTCTAGGGGTTGAGTGAGAGGGAAGTGCTGAGGATGGTGCCTGGGGAAATTGAGAGAGGAGGCTTTAGGGAAAAGAGACCATGGGGTCAGCTGGGAACACAGTGAGTTCAGTTCTAAACGTCTGTTGAACTTGGGAATGTGGCATGAGGGGTCAGGAGAAAGAGCAGAGCTGAGAGGACCCTGGGTGTGCTCCATCTCCAGGGGGGAGCTGAGTGTAGGAGAGGAGAGCCCAGGATAGTATCTTGGGGAAGATTCCCAAGTAAGGGACAAATATGATGAGGATCCAGCCTTGAAACCTGGAGGAGTGGTCAGACAGGCAGGAGAACTGGAGAGACCGGGGATGAGCAGCAGTGTCAGAGGCTGCAGAGAGATCAGGAAGGTGGAAGATTAAGAAGAGGCTCTTGGGTTTGGTGAGTAAGAGATCATTGGTAACTGTAGAGAGCGGTTATGGTGGAATGGTGAGGGCAGAGGAGAGCGGAGAGAAAGCCACGGCAGAGGTGGTGGTGTAGATGGCTTTTTCTGTGATTTGGCCATGAAAGGGAAGAGAGTATTAGGTTAAGTTAGCTGGATGCTGAAGTCTGCTAAAGGCTTTTCTGGATGGGGGAAGTGGGACATGAGGAAATGAAAGATGAAATTTGCTGATTAAAGGTGGGTCTGTCTGCAGGGGGTGGGGGGTGCAGAGGGAAGAGGTGGTCTTGACTTGGAGAAGGCCACATTTCTGGAGACAAGTAGAGAAGGGAGGTGGGGGAGGCTCAAGGAGACAAACAAACAGTGAGAAGGGAGGAGAGTCTGGGAGTCAGCCAGCACTAATGTGGTTGTCCAGATTTTAAAGAAGGTGAAGCCAAGCTAGAGGTTAAGGAGCTCTCCCCCAAGTCGCACAGCTCAGGCCCCTGTGGTCTCTGCTTCAGCTCGGGCAGCTTGAACAAGTCTCTCAGGGTTGCGGCTGGGAGCCTGCTGGGCACAGGGATGGGCCTAGCACTTCTCTGCCTGCCCCAAAGCAGGCCAGCTTTGGTGCACTGAAGGATGGCATCCCTCGGGGGGGGGGAGGGGGGAGGGGGGATGCAGCCCCTCCACTGCTCCACTCTTCAGAGCCTCCCTTCCACTTTTTACTCAGCCTGCTGGCTGCCTATGATGCCTGTACCAGCCCCCAAGAGCAGGAGAAGCTGCTGAGTTCCATCAAGTGTGGGCGCCTGCAGAGGTGAGGGCTGAGGGCTTCTGGAGGGAGGGGGGAGGCGACCTTGGCCAGGTTCCCCAGTCACCTCCCTCTTCCCTCCTCTTCCAGGAACCTGGGCCCAGCCCTGAGCCGGACCCTGTGCCAGCTTTATTGTACCTCTGGACCACTGGCCTGAGCCCAGCCTGGAGGAGCCCATGGTGCAAAGCCCGGGGGTGGGGGGATTGGATGGGAAATGTTCTGGATCTAATAAAAGTCTCAAACTGCCAGCTTTTCGAGTCTGCTGGGGGTGGGTGATCACTGACAGGAGCCATGGAGCTGTCCTCTATCCCGTGGGCCTCCGTGGCCTCTGGAGAACCATATAGATGAGGCGCCAGCTTGTGTAGATGTTGGCTGTTGAGATGCTTCTCCTCCCCTGCATGGGATCTGCCCAGACTAGGCCCAGTGCCTGGGGGCACCCAAGGGGGGACAGGCAGGGCCTCCTCTAAGGATTGTGGTTCTGGCAAGGAAGCCAAGGCTCCTCTGGGATGGGCAGACCTAGAACCATAGGACCAGGGATGGGGGGCCTGGCTTCTCATTTCTGGTCTGTTCCTAGCTGTGCATAAGGGCCCTGGCCAAGTCTCCTTCCCTGTCTGGTCATCTGAGGAGGGCCTGGTTTTTCTTTCCCCACCGTAGAGCTCCCACACCAATCACTCCTGCCAGATTTTTCTCTTTTTATTGATTTTTCTCTATTCTTGAACAGCTTCTGATGTTTTCATAGGGAAGCCCCCCCTTCCTTCCCCCAGACCCCTAGAAGGCATAGGCCCCCACAAAAACAGTGAGCCTCAGCACAGAGCTGGCCCGGTAGCTCATGAGGGAGTTCATGGTCACCATCTCCAAGTCCAGCACGTACTCTCGAGGCCCCGTCACAGGCCTTGCTAGAACCAGCATGGCGCTGATGTTATTGATTTGCTGCAAGAGAGGAGAGAGCACTCAGGCATTAGGGGGCCTGGACCCCTCCCCTCCAGTAGTCTCTTCATTCTGTTTTAAGGCTACACTGCCCATTCGAAACATCTGGAGTTCCAAGGCACTTCCATCACCTTGGCCTCTGGCTTCCCTCTGCCAGACCCCAGACTCTCTGGGTTCCCTTTCAACAACAGCCCTTCCCCCACAACTCACCACCCTCATGAGGGGCAGAGGGGAAAGGGGTCAAGTTCTTTTACCTCTCTGGGCCTGTTTACTCACCTCTAAAATGGACGGGTTGGATTCAGTATCTTCTGAGGTCCCTTCTAGGCCTAGACCTATGATCCTTCCTGAGACTCACTGGCTGGGGTGCTGGCTCACCTTTGTGACCCTTCCTCCATTTCACCTGCCTCTAACCCACTCATCCTTCAAGGCCCAGCTCCTATGAACCTGTCAGACAATGGTCTGACCTCCTAAAGTTCCTGGGCTCAAATTCCGGACCAGAAACTGCGTTGTCTTCTCAGATTGTTTCACTGATGTGAGTTCTCTCCCTCTGGGTTAGGATTCTGCCTGTCCCACACAGCTAGTGTTTGCCAAATCGGCCTTGAGTTCTCTGAGGGGGGAACAAAAGGTGGGGAACTCTGGACCGGAGAGATTGAGCCTTCAGGAGATAGCGTTAGGGAAAGTCTGGGTGATCTCAGAACAGGAAAGCCCACCTCCTTGGTAGGCCTGCTTTGGCCCTCCCGGCTAGTTCTGCCCCTCACCCAGGACCATACCCTGATGTAGAAGTCTCCCTGAGGGTTTCCGGCACGGATCTGGAAGGCATTATAGGCCCCAGGGTAAACAGAGGTGGCCTGAATCTGGAAGACATCTGCAGGGACGCTGCGCTCTGACGTGATGCTCATATAACGGTGGACGATTGAGGATGGCTGTTCCCGGCACTGAGGGTTGGAGGCTGGACAGAGGCACCGGCTGCAGAAGCAGGGAGTGAGCGGTCAGGTCAGAAGTCCAGAGAGCTGCCCCTTCACTGCCCCCTGGCTCTGCCAGGCTCGTTGGGCCCGGCCCGCTCGCCATGCTGCCCCTTCACTCTGGGCCTCCTCATCCTCTCCCTCTCCCTCTCCCTCCCCCAGGGTCCTCCCGGCTCTAACAGGCCAGCTCAGGAGCCATCAGTCACCCATGGCATCCTGGAGGGCAGGCCCAGCACCATGTACCTGCCACAGAGCACGCACTAATGCACCATTCCTCAGTGTCCCAGCTCTGAGGCTAGTCTCTTATCCAGCTAGTTTGGGTGTGGGGAAGGGACTCAAGCTGCCTGGGATAGACTCACTTGTCAGACACCTGGACGTATGGCTCCAAGCACCGGTTGGTCTCCACACAGCGATAACCCCCGTGGAAGTTGACACAGCTCTGGCTGTCAGAGCACTGGTGGGAGCCAGACTCACACTCATCTATGTCTGCGAAGGATGAGAGGTCAGTGGTGGCCTGGAAGCCAGGTATGACCCCCTCCCCCACCAAGGTGTCCCCACTGCTCCTAGCCCAACAGACCTTGGCAGAGGCGGGTGCCCAGCAGCTGGTAACCTTGGGGGCAATGGCAGGAGAATCGGCCTGGCTCGTTGGAGCAATGATATTGGCAAAGGTAAGTGGAATGTCTGCACTCATCAATGTCTGCAGGGGATGGACAGAGGAGGGAGGAACAGGAAGTCAGGTGAGGGTCTGCAGGACTGGGGGGGAAGGGACAAGGGAGGTCAGGTGAGGGTCTGCAGGACTGGGGGGAAGGGGAGGGACAGGGGAGGTCAGGTGAGGGTCTGCAGAACTTGGGAGGGGTAGGGGAGGGACAAGGGAGGTCAGGTGAGGGTCTGTGGGACTGGGGGGAGGGGAGGTCAGGAGAGGGTCTGCAAGACTTGGGGAGGGGAGGGACAAGGGAGGTCAGGTGAGAGTCTGTGGGATTGGAGGGGAGGGGAGGTCAAGAGAGGGTCTGCAGGACTTGGAGGTGAGGGGAGGGACAGGGGAGGTCAGGTGAGGGTCTACAGGACTGGGGAGGGGTAGGGTGTGGGAGGGATGGGACCATGACAGATGGAGCCTAAGAAAGACAGCAGCTCTAGAGGAAGGACCTGTCCCCAGAAAGGCTTCCCTAACTGTTCAAGCCCACCCATCATCACCCACTCCATTATCCACTTGAGTTAGGTCAAGTACAAGGGCAGGGGAGCTGGCAGCAGCCTGGGATTGATACATCATATCACTAGATACAGGTAGCTGCCATTTCCCACGTGGGGCCAGGCAGATAGCCCCCACCTGATGGCACTACCCATACTCCTCCCCAATGTGGGGCTGAGGAGGGGTCCCAGGAGGCTGTGGGCAAAGCAAGCCCAGCAGATGTGCTTGTTCAATTGCATAGAATTGGGCAGGAGTGAAAGCCACGGCTCTGTCTGCCCAACACCGGGCAGCCTTCCACTGGGATTCTGCCTTTTGTTTTTTAATTGACAAAATGACCTGTACTCAAAGGCCTCTGAGACCCTTTCCATCTCTGATGTCCTAGAATCTCGAACCCTCCTGGCCACTCCAGATCTGACATTCGATGTTCTAGGGCCCTCCCAGTTCTTATGTTCTATGTTCTAAGGGCCCTCCTAGCCCTGACATTCTATGGTCTCCAACTTCCTACTGCACTGAGTCCATATCACAGAGTCAGGCATTACTCATATTCTGTCTCAGAAGACTATCCAGTCACTGTCCAGTGTGTCTTGTCGGGGGGGGGGGGGCCTGGGACAGAGCTATCCCCCAATGGGGGTCAGTCACCGTTGCAAGAGAAGCCATCCCGATGTAGTTCATAGCCTTGGTTACAGCGGCAAAGGAAGGTCCCATAGGAGTTGAAGCATCTCTGCTCGCAGGGTGCCCCCATCTCACACTCATTCACATCTGGAGGCAGCAGAAGCCAGAGTGGGAGCTCAGCAGAGGGGAGAGCAGCAGGACCCCAGCCTCCATCCCACTGGGGTAGTTCACAGGTCGGGGATGCCTCGACCTGGTCCTGAGGTTGGGCCTCTAGGAAGCCACAATTTCACCCTGCTGCCCACCCTGATTAGCCCCCCTTTCCCACAGGTTGTCTCACCTACACAGGAGCGGTTGTTGGGGCCCAGCTGGAAGCCAGGCTCACACTGGCAGGTGAAGGAGCCAGGAACGTTGACACAGCGATGTTGGCAGTAGCGGTAACGGCATTCGTCTATGTCTGGGGGTCAGAGGTAAGGTGGTTTGGAAGGACAGCAGTGGAGGTTAGGGTGGCTGAGCTATTGTGTGCTTTGTTGGACTTCAGTCTTTAATCATCTCCTTCAGGGGGCAGCAGGTTTCAGGGGTGGGATCTGGGTTTCTGGGCATCTCACTTACCCACACACTCTGAGCCCACTTTTCTGTAGCCATCAGGACACGAGCAATGGAAGGAACCAGGTAGGTTATGACACTCTTGACTGGGACGGCAATCGTGGAGGTCAAGTTCACACTCATCTATGTCTGGAACCCAGAAATGTAGGTCAGAGATAAGACGTATCCCCAGGGCAGCCTTGGGTCAGGCCAAGGCATAGCCAGAACAGATGGCCATCCAGTCCTCCAGACCTCGCCCAGCTGAGACCCTCTTGAAACCAGATCGCCTCCCTCACAGCCGCTGAGATGTGGGAACATTGTACAGCTCATGCACTTGACTACAAAACCTCCACCTCAGGCACCCATAAATGAAGACTGGCTTCTGATGCCCTTGCTGCTGGATAGTTCTAAGGCCCCAAATGATGCCATCTTCTTGCTTGTAGATGTACATAATAAAGTCCCAGAGGCGGGCTGCACAATGGCCTTGTTGGCGCTTTTGTTCTTGACCTCAGGTTCATTTTCATGCCAATCAAGGAGCATTATGGGAACTAAGATGAGCTTTAAGCCTGGTACCCAAGCTCCTGTGATAATCAGGGATTAAGCAAAAGCGAAAAGGGATTGTCTATCCACAGCTCAAATAGTTGCCTGAGACCCTGAACTACATGTTTACAGCCAAAAAATAAAAAGACAATCAGCCTGTGTTGACTTTTTTTTAACTTTCTAGCTAGGTTACAATAGCCTTCTGCTATGCACTGAAGGAAAGCTACTTCTCCTCCAACAGGGACCAACCCCAGCAGAAGGGAAGAGTGGCAGACGGCCCTAGAGAGGAGGCGTAACGGGAGGACAGCAGATGGCAGCAGAGAGCAGGTTGGCGGTGCAAGTCAGCCAGGAGAGCACAGGTGTGCTACCCATGGAAGGAGAAGGGAGACCTCCCGAGAAGAGCGACGAAGAGGCCATCTAGAACATCTGAGGACTTCTGCAGCGGCGGGGGCTCAAGAAACACCAGCCATCCCTGTGGCCCAGCCCCCGGGGGGCCCCGCTGTGTGCCCAGCCTCAGAGGGGACCCACTGTGTGCCCAGCCCCCGCGTTCCCCCATAGTGTGCCCTTCATACAAGTGCCCCACCAGAGTCCTGGCTCACTGGTGCTCCATCCCCCTCCATCTCACAGCAGGAGAGACTGAGGTCCAGGGAGGGGCAAGGATCTGCCCAGTTTCCTCAGGCTCTCTCTGGCCAGTAATGGAAAAACGTACAAGAGGGAGGACCACATGTGGGCACAAGGCAGATCTTGTGTCACCCAGTTTGCTCTGCACCAGTGGCACATGGTGGCCCCTCTGGCAGGCTCTGGTTCTGAGTATGACCCACGGAGCACCTCAGTCCTGGAGCAGGCTGTGGCTCCCTGGGTGAGGGAACCCTGCATGCTTCCTAGGTGTGGCAGAGTGGAGGAAGCTGCAGCCAGGCAGACAGGCAGGCCGCACAGGGCTCCCACAAAGGGCCCTGGACTTACCTATGGTCGTTTGGTTTTCTTGCCTTCTTATTGGGTGGGTGGGGGAGAGGAGGGAGAGAATTTGGCATGGAAATAAACATGTCTCCATGCTTAAGAAATATATAAAAAGTTCAAACAAGCAAAGCACAATGCAGAATGCATAGCTCTGACAGTCGCCCCAAATTCATCCCGGCCCAAACTGAATTCCCTGTCTCTCCCCTTGAAGTCAATCTGCCACCAAACTCTCCTGGAGTTTCTGGAAAGGGCAGCACCTCATTCCAAGCCACTCACTGTCCCTGGGAAGGAAGCTGAGGGAGACCCTTCCACGTGAGAACAGTCCCCCTGACCCCCCAGGACTGTTCCCCCCCCAGCTTACCCACACAGTTGTCCTGGTCATCGGGCTCATAGCCCTGTGGGCAAGGGTTGGGGCGAGGCGGACCAGGGGCCGGAGGCCTGGGAGGCCTTGGCCAAGGAGGGGGGGCCCCCTCTGAATGGACATCATTGATGACGGCAGCTGAGCGAGGCAGGCACAGGTAGCCCCCGTAGTGGTTGATACACTTCATCTCCCCCTTACATGCATCGGGGATAGTCTCGCACTCGTTCACATCTGTGGGCAGAGTGGAATGGGGAGATTGCTGGGCAAGGGGGGCAGCCCAGATAGCTCCAGCCAAAGAGAACCAGGAGCTGGGGGGTGTGCTCTCACTGCCCTAGGAGGATCATGCCAAGAGACATCCATCCTCTGGGAGGGAACAGAAGAGGGTTCAAATTGGGGAATCCATGATTCCCAGAGGGGTACCAATTTGTGCCAAGGTCACTCAGTCAGGAGGGGATCCCAGGGATCAGATTTAGAAGAGCCCTGGAGAAATCAAGTCCAGTCCCCTCCATCTCAAAGCTGGAGAGACTGAGGCATAGGGAGGACAATGGGCTTTCCCAGTTTCTCTGGGCTTCTGGCTCAGGGGTCTTTCTACCGGGCCCAGAGGGGAGAGTTGGTGATTCTGGGGACTGTATTTCTGCATAGGAGCCTCCCCCACTACTTGCCTTCCTGAGTACTGACTCAGAGCTACAAGAAAGGACCCCCCACCAAAGCCTGTTCACAAGTGCCCTGTGTCCTAGAAATAGCCCCACCCATTCCCCACTGACCATCCCCACCCCAAGTAATGAGCTCATGTTCAGAGAGGTCTGTGACCCTAGGAAAAGGGGATGGCTATCAGCGCTTAGTTGTGACTCAGCTTGGCCTGGTATAGCTGCTCCAGGACCAGAGAAGCCCGCCTGGCAGCAATGGTCAGAGTCTTTCAGAGACTGCCTGGGAGAGGACATTCTCCAGGACCCCAACGCAGTCTGGGACAGAAGGGACAGGGCCACTCTGGCCTGCAAATCTCTGAGAAATCCGCTGGCTTTGGGGTGAAGCCATCACAGACCAGAAAGCGCTGACCTGGCTGGCCCTGGTGAGCAGCAGACTAGGCTTCATCGATCTCTTAAGCTCCACTTCCCCCTTATACTGACTGCAGGAAATGGACTCCTGGGGGTCCCATCGATATTCTTGAAACCAACACATCCAAAATGGAGCTCATATTTTCCCCCAAACTCATCCCTTCTCCAAACTTCTTTCTTTCTGTTGAGGCTGTTGACATCCTTCCAGTCACTCACTTTTGCAAACTTGTCTCTTCCCTTTCCTTTGATTAACAAATCTGGTCAATCTCCCCACCCCCGACATCTCCCATTTGTCCCCCTTCTCTCCCTCCACACAGTCACTACTTTATTTCAGGTCCTGCCACCTAATTGACCTCCCCAACTCCAGGTTTTCCCCTGCTAATCCATCTTCCACACAGATGCCAAAAGTGATGTTTCTAAAGGACAGTTACTCCCCTGCTCAAAAATATTCAATGGCTCCCTCATGCCCCTAGGATAAAACAGAAAATGCTCTGTAGTCTGGTTCCCACCTACCTCTCTGGTCTCATTCACTATTATTCTCCTTCATGCACCTTCCCCTTGAGTCAAAGTAATCTAACTGATGTTCCTCAAACTCAGGCCTCCGTCTCCCCTTCTGTAACTGGGCAGGAGCTGTTCCTGACTCAAGAACTCCCAGCACCCTTCAAAGCAGAGCCCAAGGGCCACCTTCTCCAGAAGCCTCCCCAGAAGTTACTTTGTATTACTCCTAAACATTTCAGAGATACACGGGTGATACTTTATGTACCTATGCTCAGGTCCTTTAAGTTTACTGAGTCCCCCACTGACTTTCCTTCTGGATGCGGCATGTAATTACTTACTCCCACATTGGTCATTAGAATATAAACTCCCTAAAGGCAGGGACCCTTCTGGTTTGGTATGGTCTTTTATCCCCAGTGCCTAGAAAGTAGCAGGTGTTTAATAAAAGATTGCTGGTCAAGGATTAATTCTATGATGCCTGCTTTCACAAGGACCCACAGGCTCAGTAGTATTAGCGTTCACCTTTTACAGATAAAGAAACAGGCTCAGACAAGTCAAGGGGGCTTGCTATGGCTGACCAGGGGAGACTTGGAGCCTCTGAGTATGGGGCTCCTCACTCCACCTCTCAGATTCTGGACCATGGCATCAGGGAAATGATGACATGAGTTGTAGTTGACTTTGACTTGAGGGAGGGATGGCTGTGCAAGGTCACTGGCCTCACGTTCTCCTCTGGAGCCATCTGGGTCCAATGGCCAAATATTCATCAGGACTGGAGATGGCCCAGGATGCATTGGGAGACCCTGGGTCTTGTAGGTTAAGGTCTTCTGGTAACTCTCAACAGCCCATCAAATTAAGGCTTAGGTGCCCTCATCTCAAGCTCCCCAGACCCCTGAAGTGATTTCTGAAAAGCTCAGCCTTCTCATCAGCTCTCTCTCATAGAAAAGGAAACCAAGAAAGGAAGAGTGAGAAATAGTTCAAATCCCAACTGGCCACTTGCTGCTACCTTTGGGACCCTCTCGAGGCCTCAGTTTCCTGCTCTCTGAATGCAGAGGCTACACTCTATGATGTCCAAGCCTCCTTCCTCAGCCAGAGTCAGAGCCTTCATTTGGGAAGTATGCCCTCCATCCTCTCCACACAGGGGAGCCCTCATACTCACCCTTACAGTGCTGACTCTCTGTGTCCCATTCATAGCCATCGGTACACTCCTAGAGCAACAGGAAGGAAGCAAGGTCAGGCTCCAAAGCTCGCATTCTGGGGCAGAAGCTCTGGTCAGTGGGCTTAGGGAGAGGGCTAGGAGTGGGCTCTAGCTTTCAGGTCTGCGAAGTGCTTGGCAAAGACTATCTCACTGGATTCTTCCAAGAACTCTCTAGGTCAGGTGTGGTTGTAACTTGCATTTTATAGATGTCAAAACTGAGACCCAGAGAGGTGGAGAGACAGTATCAGAGGCAGGATTGAAACCCAGGTCTTCAACGCCATGCCCAGAACTTAGCACCTTTGGGTTTGGTTGGGAGATTGTGAGGATGCTCCCCAAACTCTGCCCTTGCCCCTGCCTCTACCCCTTCCTCTAGCCTCATCTCAGGACCCCCTGTGTTTTCTTTTCTCCCCCATCCCCTAACCAGCCCCCTCAGTTTCCTGCTTTTCCCCCTCTTTCTCCCCTCCCCAGTCCTGTCAAGTTCCAGGGCTCCCACCATGTAGCTGTCCGGCTCTTCAGGGTCCTGGGGAGTTGCAGTGCCCAGAAGAAACAGCAGCAATAGCAGCTGCCCTCGGAGAAAGGAGACAAGAGGGAGCATCCTAGGACCAAGGAATGAGAGCCTGCCTCAGCCTCACCTGGGTCTGGCTTGTTGGAGGCCCTGAGCCAGCCAGACCCTATCCCCTGGTCCTGCCCATCTGCTAGGAAGGGCCCAGGCACCCTGCCTCCCACCCACACCACCTCAGACTCAAGCCCCAGACTGTCCCAAGGGAGCCAGCCAGCCCCAGCTCCCAGTCTCATGCTCTCATCCACCAGCCCTCACTCTCTTCCCAGGCCCTGATATCTTGGTTCCCTGGACCGTCATCCTTCTGCATGTGGGGGACCTTACTTCTTACTACCCCCAGGCCCAGCCCTTCCTTTCAGTCCTGGTTTCTTCTTCAAGTACCAGGCATTTTTGTGCCTCCCTCCTCTCCCACCTTGCCTCCCAGTCCTCAATGCCCCACAAAGGTTCTACCCACAGAACCCTGGTGGAGTAATAGAGGTTCTTATTCCTAATTCTCCCTTTGGAGCAGGGATTCCTCCACCAGGTCTTTGGAGAAGACCAGCTTTCTGCCTCCCAGCTCTCCCCACAGAGCCCGGCTGTTCCGCCCTCACCACTACCCAGGAGACCCAGACTGTTATTTGCCCCCTTCTCCTTTTCCCCTTGGATCCAGGCTGTTCTCCTCCCCGCCTCCTCACCGGGCCCAGCTGTTCTGTGTGCCCCCTCCCCCATCAGACCCCAGGCTCTTCTGCCCCTCAGCTCACCCAGAGGAAGTGTGGCTGACCTCCTTGGTCCCCTACTGCCATGTCTCCCCTTGGACCTCAGCCTTCTGCCGTGCAGCTGAAGGCGCGGGACCCCCGCAGTCAGCCTGCACTCCAGCTCCCCCAGGGACAGTGGGACCAAGCTCACTGCTCAGTCCCCCAGCCCCAGGCTCCCGCAGGCCAGGGCCAAGGGAGCGGGGTCTCAGGCTTATCCTCGGGGACCTCCCCAAACTTTCCGGCTCTCCCCTCCCCCCGCCCCTCGGCCATTCCGCTGAGTCGGCAGTTTCCGCTCAGCGGGAGCCCTGGCGTCCCGGCTCCCAGCCCCCTCCCCCCCCGGGGTCTCAACACTTACTTGAGGCTGGAGCGACCCGAGCCCACCCCCGCGGCCCCCGGGGCTTCGGGCTGCTCTGAGCCTGTGGGCTTGGCGAAGCTCCGCTCCCTGGACAAGCGGCCCCAGGAAGCGGCCGCCCCCCGCCCCCCAGCCCGCCCCGGACACGACACGGATTCCTGAGCCTGAGCCAGGGGGAGGGACCCGAGCCCGAGCGAGCCCACCGGCTGCCGGCCCCCACGCAGCCATGGCTGGCGGCCGCCCCGTCCCGTCCCGCCCGGCCCAGCCCAGGCAGCCCGGGCTGTGGAACCGGAGCGCCACGGCCAAGGCCAGGACCAGGGCCAGGGTGGCTTCTGCCTCCTGTTCTCCTTCGGGTCCTACTCTCTCTGAGCTGATGAGCCTGAAACACGTCTGAGGCCCTCTAACCCCAGAGCCCCCCAATTCCCCTAGGTTAGAACTGAGAGAACCTAGAGATCCCCAGTACTCAGGCCTGAAGCAGTCACCCAGAGTTCAGGCTAGAACTGGGATCCCTAAACCCCCAATCTCTCAGGCTAGAGCAGAAACACCCTGGGTCCCCCAAGTTCACCTTGAATTGCAATATTCAGAGGTCCCCAATATTCCCCCTCTCCCAACCTGAAGCTGGAAGATCCTGGTTTCCCCAATTCCCCTGGGCTAGAACAGAAGATCTCTGGTGCAGATGCCCGCCCTCCCCCACACCCCCAAACATACCACTCCTGGGTTGAATCTGAGAAATCCTGGCCCCTTCCAATCCCTAAGTTTCAGATTCTGGTGCCTCCATTCCAAGCCTATAGCCAAGAGGCCTCTCTCTCCCCTGAACTTGTCCTTCCCAATTTGCACCTGAGAAATCTTGTTCTCTCTCTCCTCTCCAAATGTCTCTGAGCAGGAACCAGACCCTAATCCTCTGTGCTCTAAATTCCTGCATCTGGAGATGAGAGACCCAAATTCCCACAAGCCCCACACGCTGTAGCTGAGAATCCCTGGCCCCTGCACTCTGAGTTTCAATTCTTAGGCTCTCAGGTTCCTGGACTTACATCTGAAAGGGGATTCAGAGACCATGTAGTCTTGGAGCTAAGACATTCTACCGTATTCTTCTCCAGATACCCCCAGCCTGGAGCTACAGGAATCCTAATTCCCAACAGCTCTTGAACCTGGAGATGAGAGATCCAGATTCCTTCCACCTAAATCCCCTTAGCTTTGGATCAATAAACCCTGGTCTCTCCAGTGCTCCCAGGCTGCAGCTGAAGGGCCCAGTCCATTCCTAGCCACTCCCCCCCCCCCAAGCATTTTAGAAGCTCCTTCTTGGGCAAGGCACTGTACCCTGGTGCCAAGGGCACAGGGCCAAGAAATGTGAATAGGCCCTCTCTCGTGCCTCCTTACTCCATTCCAAGATTTGTACTGAAAGTTCAACCATCTCCCAACTCCCTGCAACCTGGAACTAAGCCCTGATCCCTGCCATTTTCCAAATTCAAACTGAGAGACCCTAGTCCCTGCAATTCCCCTAGACTGGAAGTCAAGGACCTAGATTATTCCCCTCCCTTCTTTCCATATTCGGAGCTGAGAGATTCTGGCCCCTCTCTTGCTCCAGACTTGAGTTGAGGCCCTTGAGCCACCCACCCCTTTCCCCACTCAGGAGCTAAGTGCCTAGACTGGGCTCCTCCCAGTCCCATACTTAGAGCAGAAACTTTGAGCCCATCCTCCAGTCTTGTTTCCCCCAGCTCTGAGAAATCCTGTTACCTGATATTATACCGGAGGATTTAACTGTCAGTTCTATAAATTGGAATTCATCCCAGGATGGATGATTGACAGACAGACAGACAGGTAGACGCACATAGATAGCTGTATAGATATAGGTAGATGTGACAGCTAGGTGGCGCCACAGTGAATAGAGTGCTAGGCCTGGAGTCAGGAAGATTCCTCTTTGTGAGTTCAAATCCCGCCTCAGACGCTTCCTAGCTGCGTGACCCTGGGCAAGTCACTTCACCCTGTTTGCCTCAGTTTCCTCATCTGTCAAATGAGCTGGAGAAGGAAATGGCAAACCCCTCCAGCCTTTGCCAAGAAAACCCCAAATGGGGTCATTGAGAGTCAGACACGACTGAAACAACCCTAACTCTACACATGGGCATCACCAGGTGGCCAATACAGAAGTCCGAACAATGATATACTTCACAGCCAAGGGTGAAGCAGTTAAAACAAGTCAATTAAAATAAGTTCGAGAGCTGACTGTCACTCAGGTCACAAGCTTCTTTTTTTTTTTTTAAGCAATCGGGGTTAAGTAACTTGCTCAAGGTTACACAGCCAGTTATTTCTGGGTGTGGTGCTGAGTACTGAGCCCAGATTTGATCCCCAGGTTATCCTGACACTGGAGCCAGTGCTCTTACTCCCTGAGCCACCTGGCTGCCCCTAGGTCACAAGCTTCTTATTGAAAAATTCAAACTTAAATGGAAAGTAGGGAAAACCTCTAGACCATCTAGGTATGACCTAAATACTGTCCCTTATGGATATAACGTGGAGTTGATGAATGGTCTTAAGAAATCAGATCTGATAGAGAGAGTGCCTAAAGAAATATGGACAGAGATTTGCAGTATTGTATAGGAAGCAGCAATAAAAAAAAAAATTCCAAAGAAAAAGAAGAACAAGAAAGTAAAATGGCAGTCTGATGAGGCAATGCAAACAGCTGAGGAAAGAAGAAAAGGGAAAGGGGAAGATATCCCCAATCTGAATGCAGAATTCCAGGAAATAGCAAGGAGATAAGAAGGTTTTCTTAAATGATCAATGTAAATAATTGAAGAAAACCATAGAATGGGAAAGACAAGAGATCTGTTCTACAACATTAGAAATATTAAGGGAATGTTTCTTGCAAACATAGGCATGATAAAAGACAAAAATGATAGGGACTTAATAGAAACACAAGAGATTAAGAAGAGGTGGCAAGAACACACAAAAGAACTATACAAGAAAGATCTTATCGTCACCGATAACCACTATGCTGTGGTTACTGATGCAGAGACAGACATCCTGGAGAAGGAAGTCAAGTGGACCTTAGGAAGCGTTGCTAATAATAATACTAATGGAGGTGAAGGAATTCCATTTGAGCTACTTAAGATCCTAAAAAAAGAAAATGATGCTGTTAAAGTGTTGTTCTCAACATGCATCCAATATGGAAAACTCAGTGGTGGTCACTGGATCGGAAAAGATCAATTTATGTCCCAATCCTGAAGAAGAGAAATGCCAAAAAGTTGCTCGAATTACCAAACAATTTTGATTATCTTGCATGCCAGCAAAGTTATGCTTAAGGTTCTGCAAGCTACGTTTCAGCAATATGTGAACCAAGAATTGTCAGAGGAGTAGGCTGGTTTTCAAAGAGGCAGAGGAACTAGAGACCAAATTGCCAACATTCCCAGGATTATGGAGAAAGCAAGGGAGAACAAGAAAAAAAAACATCTACTTCTGCTGTATTGACTACACTAAACCCTTTGACTGCTGGGATCACAATAAATGGCAAGTCCTCAAAGAGAGGGGAGGACCAGATCTTATTTGTCTCCTGAGGGACCTGTATATATGCCAAGAACAGTTAGAAATCAACATGGGACAACTGACTGGTTTAAGATTACAAAAGGAGTATAACAGAGCTGTATGTTGTTACCTTATTTATTTCACTCACATACAGAGGACATCATGTGAAATGCCGTGCTAAAGGAATCAAGAGCCAAAATTAAAGTTGCCAAGAGAAATATCAACAATCTCAGTTATGTGGATGATGCCACTGTAATGACAGGAAGCAAAGAAGAATTAAAGAAAGAAATCAATTCAGGCTGTTCAGTCAAATACTGAAGCTGAAGATTAAATACTTTTTAAAAAAGTTTATTTTTCCCACTTAATAGTATTTTATTTTTTCTAATTCATGTAAAGATAGTTTTCAACATTCATTTTTATAAGATTTTGAGTTTCATTTTTCCCTCCCTTCCCTCGCCCTCCCCAAGATATGACAGTCTGATATAGACTATACAATCATATTAAACATATTTCCAAATTAATCATGTTGTGAAAGAAGAATCAAAGAGGAAAACCACAAAAAAGAAAGAAAATAGTCTGCTTTGATCTGCATCCAGACTCCAAGCTCTTTCTTTGTATGTGGGCAGAATTTTTCATCATGAGTCTTTTGGAGTTGTCTTAGATCATTGTATTTCTGAAAAGAGCTAGGTCTATCAAAGCTGATCATCTCACAGTCTTTCTGTTACTGTGTACAATGTTCTCCTGGTTCTGCTCACTTCACTCAGCATCAGTTCAGTTCTTTTCAGGTTTTTCTGAAATCTGCCTGCTCATTATTTCTTTTTAAAAAATTTTAAAAATTATTTTATTTTTAGTTTTCAATATTTACTTCCATAAGATTTTGAGTTTTAAATTTTCTCCCCCTCCTTGTTTTCCCTCCTTCCAAAGATGGCATGCAGTCTGATATAGGTTCTACTTATACATTCATATTAAATATATTTTCACATTAGTCATGACATAAAGAAGAATTAGAACCAATGGGAAGAACCACGAGAAAACAAGAAACAAAACCAAACAACAAAAGAAAAGTGCCCATCATTTCTTATAGCATATAGTATTCCATTACTTTCATACATCACAACTTGTTTAGCCATTCCCCAATTGATGGGCATCTCCTCAATTTCCAATTCTTGGCTGCCACAAAAAGAGCTGCTAAAAATATTTTTGTACATGTGGCCTTTTCCTATTTTATGATCTCTTTGGAATACAGATATAGAAGTGGTATTGCTGGGTCAATGGGTGTGCAGTTTTATAGCCCTTTGGGCATAGTTCCAAATTGCTCTCCAGAATGATCGGATCAGTTCACAACTCCATCAACAATACATTAGTGTTCTGATTTTCCCACACCTTCTCTAACATTTATCATTTTTCTTTTTTGTCATATTAGCCAATCTGATAGGTGTGACGTGGTACCTCAGAGTTGTTTTAATTTGTATTTCTCTAATCAATAGTAATTCAGAGCTTTTTTTTTAATATGACTATAGATCGAAGGTTAAATATTTAGCCATATAGTGAGAAGACAGGACTCATTGGAAAAGAGTTTGATACTGGGAAAGATTGAAGGCAAAAGTAGAAGAGGGCAGCAGAGGATGAGATGGATATTTAGTGTGGTGAAAAGGGCAAACATGAGCTTGGACGGACTTTGGGAGACAGTGGAGGGCAGAAGGACCTGGTGCGCTGTGGTCCATGGGGAGGAGGAAACTGAAACCTACAAAGGGGAAGGGACTTGTCCAAGGTCATGCCGATTAAGAACAAAAAAGACAGAGCAAGATTTAAATTCAGACCATCTGACTCCCTGGCACCCGGTCAAGGTCAGCCTTCCTACAGGATCACAGCATTCTTAAAGTCACCATAGGAGATTTAAAGGAGGCTCTTTGGCACCCTCTAGTGTTCTAGGCTGGCGCTGCAGAAAAGGAAAAGGGCCTGGGGAAGGAAGGCTAACCAAAGATGCTTGGGCATTCATCCATCATAGGGTTTAGAACTGGAAGAGGCCATTGAGCCCAACATTTTACATATGGGAAAACTGAGGCCAAGAGACAGACAGGGACTGACCCAAAGTTACACAGGTAGCTTGTGGTAGGATTCAAATCCAGACCCAACACTCTTTCCATGGCCCAGAATCTCAGATCTGAAAGGAACCTCAGAGGCATCCAGTTCAACTCTTACCTGGACACAAATTCCCTGTGTTTATACCTCAGAAATTGACACATGCTACAAATCAGGACTGTTTTGTCATTTTGTGATTATCTAGACTTGAGAAAATTATTGGGAAAAGGTTAACAATTCAGATTACTTCTAAATAGCATGTCACGGTTACATTTTTTTTTGGAAAGCTGGTTGTTAAAACATTTACCAGCCAATCACAAAGGTGTAATGTAATGCCAAGGAAAGGCAACTTCCCAAGGTTCAAAATACCAGCATAGGTGCTCTCCATTTTACTCAGTGACAAACCAAGAACAGAGAAGATCAAAACATGACATCATTCCAAATACAGCATTTACTAAGCTGATTAAATAATCTCCAAGTACTACCCCACCCCAGGACCTTCCAATCATTCAATCAATTACAAAGTCCCTGTTCTAAATACTTCTCCATCCCTAGGCTATACCTTCATTTAATTCACCACAAAGCCCCTCTTCTCAAATGGAGATTAGTTTCCGAACATAAGTAAAGTACATTCATTTGTTCAACCATAGAACACAAAAAGGTCAAAAGTTCCCCACCCCTGGATCACAATTGAATCTACCCCAGAGTTACATCAAGTTTAAACACAGCACTTAATACCCAAATGGAGGTCTTTTCTTCATCTTGACAGGAGGCAAGTCCTCAGCAATCTTAGTTCCTGGGGAGACAAGGCTTAGCAAGGCCACAAGATACATTGCCAGTCCCTTCATTAATTCATCCTCTGTCTGTAGAACAGTCCCAGAACCCCTGAACACATTAGCAAAACCCTCTCCCAGGATTTCTGTAAACATACAACAAGAAAATCCTTCTTCAGGGCTTCTGAACCAACAAGAAAGGTTCCCAGACCCCTGCAACAACAGCACTGTCCTTCACCAGTGGACAGTAGTCACTCTGTCTGCAGGACAGTCTCCAGACCCCTGCAACAACAGCACTGTCCTTCAGCAGTGGACAGTATTCATTCTGTCTGCAGGACAGTCTCCAGACCCCTGCAACAACAGCACTGTCCCTCACCAGTGGACAGTATTCACTCTCTGTCTGCAGGACAGTCTCAGGGCTTCTTAGCCAACAGCCAGGTTCCAGGACTTCTTCAACAAAAGGACTGTCTTTCACCAGTGGACAAATCTGGCAAAACAACATCAAAACAGACAGACAAAGTACCAGCAAAACAGCCATGTCTCCTCAGTCCTTGGCAGCTCAGGGGGCAGATCTCAAAAGTCCAGGGCGATTCAAAGTGGCCCCCAGCAATTCTATCAGTCTCTCTCTCTGCCTCCACGAGGTGCTGCTTCCAAAAAGTTCTTCTGCCTCTCTCTTGTCTCTCCAAATCTACGTCACCAGCTCCTCCCAGTTCAGGACTCTCTTTTCACATCAACAAGTCCATCCCACAGGTGGGATTAACAAGCTCTGGGTTTTAACACAATCAATTTGAAAACCAAGCCAATACAGGGGGATCTTTATGTTCCATTACTATCACAAAAGGGCAGCCCTCCCCCTCTGCTGCAGAATGTCTCTGATTGGTAGAAAGCCAGAAGGTGCAAATCTGCCCCTTTGCAACTTCTGCTTACAAATCTAATCCTTCGGTACCTCAGTTCCCCTCACCTGTAAAATTAGAGGGTTGGACTCCATGACCCTTTGGGTCCCTTACACCCTTAGATCTACAATCCTATCATGTAATAGCGTCTTCTCAGCTTTCTCTCCTCCAGCCCAAAAATCCCTTGTTCCTTCTGCTGACCCACCCATGAGGACGAAGCCCTTCACCCACACGGCTGCCCTCCTCTGGACACTCTCCAGCTTGTCAGTGTCCTCTCTGAAATGGGTAGCTCAAAGGGCAGGCAGGATCCACAACTTTGAGGCCTGGGACTGTTTCAATAGAGCTCTATGCCTTCTGGAGTCGATGCTGGTGAGGAAACGGAGGGGAGCCTGGGGACACAGAGCCTGGACTCGAGTCAGCCTAGCTGTGTGACCTGGAGTAGGCCACAGTCATCTTCAAAATGAGGGACCAGACAAGACTGTCCCCAAGTCATCTCCAGGTCCGCTATTTCCCTTCTGGACTTGACTGTCTTTTCTAGCTCAGACAGGTCATGTTCCTTGTTCTCAGGTCTCTTCCACTTGGAAAAGCAAATTCAACAAATACTTAGTAAGAAAGCAGTGGCTGAATCTCATTAAATGACACTAATAAGGATAAATGTAAAGTTCTTCACCTGGGAGACCCAATTACATAAAGATTTCCTGTACAAACACCCTAAGGGTTTTAGGCAGTGGACTCACTCTCTCTTTCTCAGGTGTCTGGGGAGCAGGGGGACCAGGGTTTGGACCTCCCAATACTGGAGCAGCCAACAGAGAAGCAGGGCCTGGTGGCCTGCATCGGGAGCTCCTTTGGAGGACACCAAAGTCACCTGATGCTTGCCCAGGGATCAATAAGACAGCCACAGCATCCATCTCCCAGAGGTGCCTTTGTCCTACCATGTCTGTAAATGCCCTCCTGCCTGGCTTCTTTCTCTCTGAATCCCCAGTTCTAGTATAAAAGTGTCTTCTGATGCCCTCAACTGCTCATGTCTCCCTCTACTCTGAGCACACCTCATATTTATTTTGTGTAAGTAATGGAGGTTAATCAGAGCGGTCTCTGATCAAATTAAGGAGTTTTCAGAAGCATATAATAGCAGAATAGAAGCAACCTAGTAAGATTGCATTGCCTATTGGACGAAGGCACCTGCATGCCCCTGGTGCCCCGTAAACAGTCTGCCCCCCAGTTATGAGGGTCACACAGAAAGCCAGCTACAGAGGGAGAAATGGAGCTCTGGAATTAACTCTTTACATTTTCTCTCATGTCTTTTAGAAAGCACAGCAAGGATGGGGCAGAATTTTTCTCCCCTCCCCTCTATTCATCAGCCATACAGCAGACACACATGGTCAAGTCCAGCTGAGAACATGAGTCCAGTTGGGGAGAGAAATTGAGAGTCCGCGGACCCCAAACTCCTTCTGATCCTATGGCAGGGTCTCCATTTCTTCCCGAAAGTACATAGCAGTGTCCTAGGCCAGATGACACCTGGAAGCAGTGGTCACTCCAGTCAAGCAGTGTCCAGTCCAGGGTAGCAGCACCCCACAGGGACCAGTGGGGGAGAGTCAGACGAGACTATGAGACCAAGGTCATTGCCAGTACAAGGAGACACAAGTTGTCCCTTCTCAAAGGTATCCTGGCCACAGGTGTGCATGTCCCCTCTTCCCACATGAAGCCAGAGTACTTGAGGGAAAGCGTGCCCCAGGTTAACAGAAGTGATGTTTTATTACTGTTTCTTAATATGGCTCTTCAGTAAATGGTTTTCCTTTGAGTTAATTGACTGACAATGCTGATGAGGGCTTCTGGGCTATAATTTTTACGACCCATAGGGGACCTTGGACCTTGGGTAATTGTTCTCTTGGAGGAAGGCATATCACAGGGGGATGTGACCAGGTAGGATGGGGTCATTGTCTCTGTTTTCTGAGGAATCTCCAGCCCAGAGAGAGAAAGGCATGAGGAGAATTAGTGGCAGAATGCAGGCTCTGCCAAGCCCAGGGATCTCTCCTGGAGCTCCTGGGACTTGTGCCTGAAAGGGAAAATCTTTGGGGAGGAGGAAAGCTGCTGTAGCAGGGAATGTTCAGTACAGGGAGTCAGGAACCCTGGCCTCTGCCTGTCATTGGCTGCATGGCCTGAAATGAGCTAATTTCTCTTGGGACTCCACCAGGGTTTCTCCATACTTTCTCCCCCATGAAACAGTAGTTTTCTTGTGTTGGAAGTTCATTCAGACCCTGCAGCCCCTTCCCCTGACAGGTTGGTTCCTCCCGGAAACGCTCATTTTAAGGCAAGTAAGTGCCCAGGCCAACACCATCTTCTTTCCTTTCCGGACTCCAGGCCTAATTTGACCAACTTTCTCTACCATGTCCTTGCAATGGTGCTCTCCCATTCGCATGCTTCCCTCTCCTATCTTCAGGCACCTTTATACATTGTCTCTGCCCACTAGAATGTAAGCTCCTGAGGGCACAGACTGTTTTTCTTTTACTCATATCTGCGTCCCAAGAGCCAGGAAGAGCTGTCTCTAGTACATCCCTGACTCTAAGAGGAGCAGAGTGGGCAACGAGAGGCTTTAGATGCTTGAGAGTTAAGAAGAAGAGCCAGGGTGGAAACTTGGAGGAAGGAGAGCATGTAAGGAGGCCAGCAGAGCCGAGTCCCATCGATGACATGAAGGAGAATTAGGGGTAGTAAGCCTGGAAACACAGCCTGGGTCATAGGAAAATATCTCTAAAGATGGAAAACTCCTCGGAAACCATCTCCTAACCTCATTTTACAGATGGGTAAACTGAGACCTAGGGACGTGATGATTTGACCAAGGTCAAACAGGGAGTAAGTGGCAGAAGCAGAATTTGAACCTGGATCCTCTGACTCCACATAGTCTTAAAATGTCAGACCCAGGGGTTTAGAGTTGATCTGTGGAAGGAAAAAAAGGTCAGAGTCTTCTAATCATGTTTAGGGTTCACTTCCACTACAGGGACATAATTATTAGTATTAGACTGACATTGATATTTATTAATTTTTCCAAAAATCACTGGGGAGATTCTTCATTGACATGGAGGTCCCCATGGTTTCCAAGCACTGATTATTTTTCCAAGGGGAGTGAATGCACTCATTTCTGGCTACAGATCTACAAAGAAAAGTCACAGACCAGGACAGAATGTTTATCTCCAGGTAATAAGGAAACGATTCAAAATGCTAGTAATCTTAGTCTAAGATGGGACATAACAGAATAACAGAGACTGGCTGAGATGGAGGAAGAGGAGGAGGAGGAGGAGGAAGAGGGGGAGGAAGCAGCCCAATCTGCTCAAAGAAAAGAAGGTAGTGCTCTGTAGAGATCTTGAAATAAAGGAGAAATGACAGGAGCTCAGGGGCAGCTGGGGGCCCTGTAGTGGATAGTGCCCTGCATAGAGTCAGGAGGACCAGAATGTAAACCCAACCTCAAACACTTACCAGCTATGTGACCTTGGGCAAGTCACTTAACCTCTGTCTGCCTTAGTTTCCTCATCTACAGAATAAACTGGAGAAGGAAATGGTGAACCATTCAAATATCTTTGCCAAGAACACCCCAAATGGGGTCACAGAGAGTGAATGAAAAAACACTCAATGACATGATAGGGGTTCAAGATCATCAATTCAATCTACATGCACTTGACCAGGGCAAGTACTCTGGAACAGGGGTGTGGTAAATATGGGTGTGGGTTTTCCTCCCTCCCCCTCCCAATTTAGGAAGAAGAGGAGATGAGAGGGAAAGAGGATAGATGCTTGTTAATTGAAAGGGGGAAAAAAGACTTACGAACTTTTTTTTCAAGCAATGAGCCTTGATTCCAGAGAACTACCCATCTCCTGCCAGAGACCAAGTCAAGGTGCAGGATGAGATTTACCTTTTTGGACATGGCAAGTATGAGATTTATTTTCCTTGCCTACATTTTTTTGCTACAAGAGTTTGTCTTACTTTTTTGGGAGGGGATTGCAGGTGAGGAGAAAAATGCTTGCCAACTGCAAAAATTCAAAGAAAAGTTTAAAAGCACACAATAAGAGAGATACAAGAACTCCTAAATGAGATGTTTTCTTTTAGCATTTCATTCATTCTACACTTAATTTTTATTTATTTTTTCCTCAATTACATGTAAACAAAACATTTTAACATTAGCTTTTAAAATTTTGAGTTCCAGATTCTCCCTCTCCCTCCCTTCCCCCTTCTCTCCCTCCTCCTTGAGAAGGCAAGCAATCTGATGTAGATTATACACGTACAGCGATGTAAAACATTTCCATATTAGCCATGTTGAGAAAGAAAACAGACCAAAAAATCCAAGAACAATGAAGAAAGCAAAAAAGTAAGTTTCGATCTTTATTCAGATTCCGTCAGTTCTTTCCCTGGAGATGGATAGCATTTTTCATAGTAAGTTCTTCAGGTTTGTTTTGGATCATCATATTGCTGAGAAGAGCTGAGTCACTCACTTGATTATTGTACAATATTGTTGGTACTGTGGACAATGTTCTCTTGGTTCTGCTCATTTCACTTTGCATCAGTTCATGTAAATCTTCCTAGGTTTTTCTGAGAGCATCCTATTTGTCATTTCTTCTACTACAATAGTATTTTATCACAATCCTATACCACAGCTTGTTCAGCCTTTCCCCAAATGGTGGGTATCCCCTCAATTTCCAGTTCTTTGCCACTACAAAAAAGGTTGATATAAATATTTTTGTACATGTAGGCCCTTCTTCTTTTCCTTTGATCACTTTGGGATACAGACCTAGTAGTGATATTGCTGGGTCAAAGGATATGCACAGTTTTATAGCCCTTTCGGTATAGTTGCAAAGTGTTCTCCAGAATGGTTGGATCAGTTCACAACTCCACCAACAATGCAGTAGTGTTCCCATTTGTCCACATCCTCTCCCACATATGTCTCCCTTTTCCGTCATATTGGCCAATCTGGTAGGTGTGACATGGCACCTCAGAGTGGTTGTAATTTGCATTTCTCTAATCAATAGCGATTTAGAACATTTTTCTCAATGACTGAGATAGCTTTGATTTCTTTGTCTGAAAACTGCCTGTTCATCTCCTTTGATTATTTATCCCTGAATAAGAGCTACACAATCTCTAAGCAAATAGTTTTAGTTTCCTTATTCTTATCTTAGAACCCGCAACATTTGGTTCATTTGATCTCTATTTCTACTTTCCAATTGGCTAATTAATAATAATAATAACAATAACATGGTGCAGTGGATAAAGTGCTGGGCTTCAAGTCAGAAAGACCTGAGTTCAAATCTGGCCTCAGATGGTAGCTATGTGACCCTGGTCAAGTTACTTGGCCACGGTCTGCCTCAGTTTACTCATCTGTAAAATGGGGGTAATAACAACACGTCCCTCATGGAGCTGTTGTGAGGGTCAGATGAGAGAATACTTATATAGCATTCTCAGCACCGCGCTTGACGCATGGTCAGCGCCATATTTGCAAGGCTCTTTACATATGCTTAGCCCATTTGAGCCTCCCAACCACCCTGGGAGGTAGGTGTTGTTATTATTTCCACTTTGCAGGTAGGGAACGGAGGCTGGGAGAGGTTGCGTGCCTGGCCCCGGTCACAGAGCTAAGTGTTGGAGGCAAGACCCAGTCCAGGGGCTCCCCACTACTTCCAGGATTCAGTGTAAAGTCTCGTGTTTGCTCTTCCCAACCTGGTGCCCTCCTACTTTTCCAGTCTTTTTTGGCTTAACTTCCCTCCACACGTTCCACCATCCTGACCCACTGACACACTTACTCTTTCTTGAACATAAAGCTCCATCTCTGGACTCCATGCCTTTGCCCAGGCTGCCCCCATACCTGGAATGCCTTCCCTTCTCACCTCTGACTGTTAGCTTTTCTGGATTTCTTCAAAGCCAGAATCTCACTCTCTGCTGGAGGCCTTTTTCCCCAGGCTAAAAGCCTTCACTTATAAATTTCTTTTCCATTCACTCTCTTTGTATCCTGTATGTTCCTGTAGGGGATGGGGGGGGGGGGCTGGAAGCTGTCTCCTCCATTATACTATATACTCCTGGAGAGCAGGGACTGTCATTTCTTTGTAGCCCCATACCCTGGTACACAGTAGGTGCTCAAACGATGTTTGCCAACTGAGTGCGTTCTTTGCTTTGCAGCCCAGTCCCGCTGTTTTGTGCTGTGGGATCTCAGACATCCTCTGTTCTCCATCCCTAACATGCTGAGGTTGTCTGCCACTCACCCATCCTCCTCAGCCCACGCTTGTGTGCTCTGTGGCTTCTCACCACTGACTCATTCGTGCCTTCAGAGATGCATGTCACCGTGAGGAAGGGAGAAGGAGGTGTGAACAGTAAACAGGAAGTCCCCCCTTCTGTCCTGGGCCCCCTTTCTGTCCCTGCCTCTTCCCAGAATTAACCACTCACTGGGCTGGGCCCGGCATCTGCAAGAGAGGCCTCTCCAAGCTGGAAGAGGCCTGGGAGCCCCCTGAGCCCAGTGTGGATCTACACAAGTATCTGCACTATAATGGCCCAGAGAAATGGTCATTCAGCTTTGGCTAAAGGAAAGGTCCCCTCCCCAGCCCAGACTCCAGAATCTGGGTCTATCTGAAGTGGGGGTGGAGGCGAGTTAACCTCGGATCATCAGGGCTCTAGCCCATTTTGGGGGGGAAGGGACAGACAAGGTTCAGGACCATCAAAATCCTGGCTCCACAAAGGGCACAGGACTAGAATCTTGGGCTAAATCTATCTGCTGCCCCTCAAATATCCCAGCTGAGGGGCATGATAGGCTCAGAATAGAGCACTGGGCTTGGAGTCAGAAAAATTCATCTCCTTAAGGTCACATCTGGCTGCTATGTGATCCTGGGCAAGTCATGTAGCCCTGTTTGCCTCACTTTCCTCATATGTCAAATGAGCTGGAGAAGGAAATGGCAAAACACTCCAGTATCTGCCCAGAAAACGCCAGGTGGGGTCCCAAAGTGCTGGATGCAGCTGAAAGCGATGGAACAATAACAAAGCTTTTACTTACACACACCAGCTTAAAGCCTCCTCACCAAACACCAGTTACACAAAAGACCATCACCAATAGGAAATAGCAAGGAAACCCATTAATCTAAGCAAAAATCAATCAGAGAAGTTCTACAGATTAGAACAGGCGTCAGCAAACTTCTTCTGTAAAGGACCAGTTAGCAAATATATTAGGTTTTACAGGCCAAGAGGCACATTCTAAGATAGTATATAGGTAACAAGAGAAAAAACACATTTCCACAAATTTTTATGGACAAAATTCCAAACGTAATAATGATAACAACCATATAATAAAGAACAGTTTTTATAATACAGGTTTAATAATGAGAAGGATGGAATTTGGGGCGATAACATCCCTAACCGAGTTCAGAGCTCGTGTTCCCCATCATCCACATTAGTTGCAGACATTCATTTGTT
Organism: Petaurus breviceps papuanus; assembly: GCF_028583685.1. Classification (NCBI taxonomy): domain Eukaryota; kingdom Metazoa; phylum Chordata; class Mammalia; order Diprotodontia; family Petauridae; genus Petaurus; species Petaurus breviceps. Next base: position 2,821,491 of record NW_027187322.1, read on the forward strand.
GACGCTGACCTGTAATGAGATTCTATATATTTCATCTTTGAAAAATGTCTTTTCAGAAGGTAATGGCAAATGTTGTTATCAATATATGAATACATGATTTGAATTAAGCATATTTGTCTTAGAAGACGTGTATGGAATTCCATTAGATTCTTCTTTTGATGTTTGCCTTTTTAGCATATCATTACAATGCAGAGTGATCTTTTCCATTTGAAAGTTAGGTTAGAAACCCCTCAACTAAACAGTTCAATGGATTTCAAAATTTGGAAATTTCTTTTGCTTTTACATTTTCATGAAGAGTCGTGAGTACAAATCCAGCCTCAGGCACTTAGTAGCTGAGTGACCCTGGGCAAGTCACTTCACCCTGTTTGCTTCAGTTTCCTCATATGTCAAAATGAGCTGGAGAAAGAAATGGCAAACTTGGGGAGGCTAGGTGGCGCAGTGAATAGAGCACCGGCCCTGAAGTGAGGAGGACCTGAGTTTAAATCCAGCCTCGGCACTTAACACACTTACTAGCCATGTGATCTTGGGCAAGTCACAACCCCAATTGTCCTCCAAAAAGCAAAAATAAGAAAAAGAAAGAAATGGCAAACTACTCCAGTAACTTTGCCAAGAAAACCCCAAATGGGCAGATATGACTGAAACAACTCCACAACAACTTTGCTTTTACCTGGAGATCGGAAAATAAAAATGTTGCCGGAACTGTAGTTTGAGTTCAGAAAACTGATTGCCTGAATGTGTGAGAATGAAGAGCTTACTTCTACTCTTAATTTTTGATAGCATGTCAAAAGTGCACAAAGCAGCTTAACATAACTGGTAACTCAAACAATAATAGTTGGCATCAAATTGACTTTGCTGAAAATTAAGTTCCACATGTATGTGCTTTTGTGTCTTGCAATCTGAGGTTGAATTTCTTAAGAAGTATTATCAAGTCTGTAGCAAAAGCTAATTTTCAAAGCCATTTAGTGTTCAGTAACAGTGGTTGAGAGCAGTTCTTCTCATTCAGAAAAAATTCAGCATTGGCCCTAAATGCAACAAATCTTAATAAATGTTTTTTCTCTTTTTGACATGATGGGTATGGACTGGTAAGATGTCACAGCAAAGTGATGTGTGTGGCACCTGAAACACTGTCCAGTTGTAACTGTATGTGGTGTATGTGGTGGGAGACGTCTGGCTGAGCCTGGCCCCCTGCTGTGTCCCGGGCACTCTGGGGGCAGAAGGATGGGGGAGGGAGTCTCAGGAACCCATCCCCCTTTCTTTCTCTGTTTCTGTCCACATCCTTCCCATCCTCCCGGGCACTTTCACAACCTCGGTCTTTCTTGACTTTTTCCTTTCCTGCCAAGTCCTCTTTCCACAGAACTCCCCTATTCACCCCCTTCTGCCCAGTCCATCCTGCCATGCAGCTGCTGAAATAAGACCTTTTTGAACTGATGCAAAAGGAAAAAGGCAAAAGCAGGAGAACAGGAAACAAAAGCCCAAAATAATGTAAGTGGATTCAACCCCTAAAGGCAGCCAGGCTTAGCTGCTGTGACCAGTCTTGGTCATGAGGAACATGCTTGCCTCCTCTGGGCAGAGAGGTGGGGGACTGTGGCTGCCGGATGTCGCATGTCCTATCGCTATCTGACTACTTTGTGTCAGAGGCAAAAATTTAACGGTCTGGCTTTGATACAAGAGAGGGTCCAGGGGAACGTAAGCTCCATAAGCTCCAAGAGGGCAGGGGTTGTTTTCATTTCTGTCCTTTTGTCTCCAGTGTCTGCCTGGTGCCTGATAGGCAGGGAATAGTCACTAAATGTTAAATGAAAAAAACCAGAAAGGGACATGATGAGAAATGAGTGTCACAGCATAGTCATCAGAGGACATCAATAAAGCTTTTTAACCGAATTCTGAAGCCACCAATCCGAGCTTGTCCCTCTCCTGCTTCAGAAGCCCACACAGAATCCCAGCGTTGAAGACTGTGGAATCCGAGGCAGACCTGAAGGGAAATCCCCAGAGAGTGGTGCTGGAGATCTCCCCACCTCTGGAGGCAGCCCCTTCCACTTTGGGACAGTTCTGGTGCCTCACTTTACCTCTAAGTCCCCTCTCTTGTGCCTCCTCTTGTCCTTAGGTAAAGCACAGAAGCTTTTTTCTTTTCCTCATGAAGACCTTTCCAATACCCAAATTCTGTCCAACAAACACAGGTAAAGACGGGTATGGAGGCAGATTTCAGTGGGCTACAGAGAAGAGGCGGAGGAGTGTATGCTCTGTCCTGAGGGCAGGGGATGGAGGGAGTGACGTGGCCACATGTTTACGAAATGTCACTTTGGTCACTGTGAGGAGAAAGGAGTAGAAATAAGGAGGAAGTGGAGATGAGGCGGCCATCCTCACCATCCATGCAAAAGGAGATGAAGGTCTGAATTAAGACAGTAGCTACCGGAGTGGAGAGAAAGGGAAGGGGGCAAGCCATGCTTCCAAGGGATGATCGACAAGATTTGGCAGGGATGGCAGAGGGCAGAGTGGACCATGGAGGGGAGGGCCAAAATTGGGGGGAGAGGAGGAATATTTTCTCCTCTGCTCCTTTGATTCTGAAGCACACAGGTAAAGGAAGTAGGAACTGGGGATGGGCCTACCTTAGGATGGGGAAGGAGCACTTGCGACATAGGCCATCCTGTGGAGCTGGAGACCAGAGTTAGGAGAGGCCTTTGTGATCTCTGACTCACAGAGGACCAGGATCTCTTGCAATGTGAGATTATGGCAGGGAGAATGACCAACTGAGGATGACACTGAGGTTTGGGGGTGCCTTTGGCAGAAATAGGGATGGTCAAAAGGGAGCTAGCTGGGTTTAGCAGGGAAGGAAATGAGTTCTGCTCTGGATATGTGGAGTTTGAGATACCCATTGGAACGTCCAATGTGAGATGTCCACAAGGCAATTAGTGCTATGGGACTGGAGCTCAGGAGAGAGGCTGGGGCTAGTCGTCACGTGTCTAGGGTGATGACCAAACCCTTGGGTGCCGATGAGGTCACCTCGAGAAGGAAGCACCCTTTGGTGACCAACCTTTGGGGACATCCAAGCAAAGGGCCTCCCATGTTCCCAGGCTGGGGATCTCAGGCTGTTGCGAGCTCCCCTGGGAGAGGGAGGCCATTCCCTTCAGTCCAGTCTGCCTCTCCTATGGCCTGAGGTGGAGCCCTTCTCCTTCCCAGCGGCCTCCTCTGGAGAACTGAGCACAGTGAGGGACCAGATATGGCCTGATCAGAGGAGAGGACAGTGGCACGGCCTCTTCCCTGTCGCAGAGCACAGCACAGCTCTCATGACAGCCTGAGACCCCCAGTGCTTTCTTCGCTGTACTAATACACTGGGACCTCTCATTGAGCTTGCTGGCCACTGAAACCCAATGAACTGGGACTTTTCCCAAGACATGATGGGAATCTCCCCAGCTCACACTGTGAAAGCCAGCTCCCTGTACCTGCTCTGATGCCCAGACATCACCATCCAGCCCCCTAGAGGCTGTGGTTCCACTTGCCCCTACCTGTCACACCCTCAATTTTCCAGGCTGCCCAGGAACTGAGGTCTCTTAGGCCCTTGCCTGGGTTCTCCCCTCCTTCTTTCCTTTCTGAGGGTGGGGCCTATGAGTGCTCTCCCTGCTCATCATTGAGGTTGGTGGCTGGTTTCCTGGCCTCACTCATCAATCTGATTGCTCTCATTTCACTTCTCAGAAGGCTCCCTGGCTTCATGATGCCCCCCGCTGAGCTCTCCTGCCTCCTGGGGCTGCTGGCCATGGCAGGCCTTGCCTGGAACACCTACCCTGCGCTGGATCTGGTGAGGCCCCATGCTGTCTGCTGGCCTTTGATCAGCACTCAGTTTTCTCTTAACATTGCCCCCCAATTCAGATTCTGCTACCTGTCCATGCCAGACTGCAGACCTCTCCCCTGGCACCTGGTCCTGGGGGCCTTTGGCTCTTCCCTTCAGTCTCACCTGAGCATCCCGGTGTCCTCCCTCGCCTCGCCCATGCCCAGATCCAGTGCTCCCGTTCTGAGCTCCTCACTCTCCTAACTTCCTGTCTCCCACCCCTTTCCCCTGGGGCCTCCACCAAGGTTGGGAATGACATTGGGAGGGAGGGTTGCCAGGTGCTGGACCTGGGCCATGTTTCTGGCTCTGGCACTAGCTAGCTACGATAGCCCCTTTCTCTCTCTGGGTCTTGGTTTCTCCATATCCACAATGAGACTGAGGCCCTTTGCTGGTCTCAGAAGGCTCAGCCCAGATGGGGCCTCAGCTCTCCAAGTCCAGCCCCTCTCCAGGGGCAGGCAGTGGGGTCTCCCTCCACAGCCACCCTCCCTGCCCTGTCCCCAGGGCCTCCCTGACCTGGCGCCAGTCACCTGGGACATCATGGAGCAATTCAAAGCCTTTCAGATTCAGTATAACAAGAGCTACTCGGACCCAGCAGGTGGGATTTCTTATGTTCCTTCATGTCTGTGCACATACATGCGTGTGAGTGTGCACATGTATGTCACACACAGATCAATGGGACACCCGTGTACTCACATGTATGGCACACATCTACACATGCATGTGGGTGGTAAAACTCTCCATGTGTGTGCTAGGGTCCCCAACCCTCAGTGACTTTTTGCCTCATCTAGCATTGCCCAGGAAATCAGGAGAACCACGTTCTCTTGGCTGGAGTTTTCCTGTTTGTAAGATGAGGCATTTGGATAAGGACGTGGTCTCTACAGTGGCCCCCTGATGACATTCTGTGTCCTCTCATGTTTGATGTTCTAGGTTCTCAGTCTCCCTCCCCCTGCTGCTGACATTCTGGGTTCTAAGTTCTAGGTCCTTCTCAGCTCCGACATCCCAAGTGTCCTGTTGAGAGGTTCTGTGTTGCTGCCAACATTGTCTCTAGCCCAGAACATCTTGCTCTGGGCCCGCCCTCCCACCCAAACACAGGATGCTCCCTACAGACACTCAATCCCCTCAGAGATAGGTGTGGAGAGGGGGCTGTGAACAGCAAACAGGAAGGTTCCTCCCCTCAATCGTCCCATGTTCAGCGGCCACTTGCCTGATCTGAGGTCAGCAAGCCCCCACCCAGGGCCAGCAGGGATGATCTCTCCTGCTCTGAGAGTGTGTGTGACCAGGCTCTTGTGGGTGGCAGACCAAAGCATACCAGGATGACTATCATGTGAATGTGACCTCATTATTGTCCCCACGTTCTAGATGAGCAGACTGAGGGTCAGAGAAGTGGTGCCCTTCTGTCCCTGCACTGCAGGAGCAGCCCAGACAGAGAGTGGGGCTGATGGGAGAGATGAGACCTAGGAAGAGGCTGCAGTCCCTCTCACCTGGGTGGGTCAGGGAGCCATGCAGGCGGCCTATAGGGACAGTGGTTCAATGGCCTCGGAGGGGAAGATGCCTGAGGGCATCCCCAGCCAGAAAGGCTGCAAAGCTCCCGGCTGGGGGGCAGAGGAAGGCCAGGAACTCTTCCTATCCAGACGTCCTTCAGGGTCTGCAAAATCCCCTCTGTAGAACGAGAGTGGCGCTTGGAGATCTTTGCTGACAACCTGGCCTGGGCCCGGCAGCTGACGGCGGAGCACAGGGGCCTGGCCCAGTTTGGGGTGACCCAGTTCAGTGATCTCACAGGTAAGGGGGCCGCAATCAATCAGAACTGAAGAATCACCTCTGAGGGTCAGGTCCTGGGGGTTGGCCGACCAGAGGCTCTGAGGTCTGCAGCTGGAGGACGTCTGGGCGAAGCCTCGACTGCATTTTATAGATAAGTGACTTGCCCATAGACCCATAGGCCATAGATGCCAGAGCAGGAATTTGGACCGAGGTTTTCCTGACTCCAAGTCCAGCATTCTATCCAGGCCTTACCCCAGGGAGCTTCTGGCCCACCAGACCCACTTCCTAGTGTCCCCCATATCAAGCTTTTCAAGATTCAAGTACCCAGTCCTCTAGGATCTGCTATGATCCCTATTGGGATGCAGATGAAGATTATTGTCCATGTTTTATAACTGAGGAAACTGAGGCCCAGGGACAGGAAAGGACTTTTCAGCAGCACCCAGGGTGGAGCAGCAAAGTGGTGCAGACCTGGAGTCAGGAAAACCCGGGTTCAAATCCGACCTCAGACCTTTACTAGCTGTGTGACCCTGGGGTGGTCATTGAACCCTGTTTGCCTCAGTTTCCTCACCTGTAAAATTCAGAAGGAAATGCCAACCACTCCAGTATCTCTGCCAAAAAAACCCTAAATGGGGCCACAGGGAGTCGGACATGATTGAGCAACCACCAGCTGGGCAGAGGCAAAGTTAGGAGTAGAAACCAAAGATCCCTCCTTCCTATCTGGACCTCTCTCCTCCCCCCTCCCTTCTTCCTTTTCTTTTCTCCTTCCCTTCCTTCCTCTCTTTTCCTTTTTTTTTGGAGGGGGAAAGGCAAGGCAATTGGGGTTAAGTGATTTGCCCAAGGTCACACACCTAGTTTTTTTGTGTCAAGTGTCTTGCGTCGAATTTGAATTAAGGTCCTTCTGATTCCAGGGCCAGTGCTCTATTCACTGGGCCACCTAGCCACCCTCTTTTCCTTTCTTTCTTTCTCTATTCCAAGTTCTGACTTCAACACATCTTTGCACAGTGTTTCACTTGACAAATCTCTTCCTCATTACAAACAAGTTCCTTGTCTAGACCCAAGACAAGGATGCAACAGGAAGCAGCACCCTATGTAGCTGAGCTCACAGCCCAACCAGGCAAGTATTGGTAAAGGCTACCTGCCTAGTTCTGAGAGCAAAGAAGGCATCTCTTGGTCCTAAGCTATATTTTGCTTTCTTTGAGAAACATGACTGCCTCAATTCTGCAACAATTTTGTGTTTGCAGGAAGCTGGGGTACAATGGAAAGAATGGTGAACTTGGAGTCATTTTTCTCTCCACGGGCCTCAATTTTATCATCTGTAAAATGGCAGGATTGGATTGTATTCTTCTAGACTTATGGTCTACTGGCATAGAAGTTACTTTATAGGATAAGGTCTATGGGCTCTTTCCAGGAGATCTTATTGTTTGCTCTTTGAAAGAAGGGCATTTGGTGAGTTTGGATCTGGCCTCAGACACAACACAAAAATTAGCTGTGTGGCCTTGGGCAAGTCACTTAACCCTAACTGCCCTCCAAAAAGCAAAAAAAAAAAAAAAAGGAGCATTTGGGAATAAGGAAGTTTAGTGTAACGGAGAGGGCTCTAGAATTCTTACTGGGACCCAACCTTAATGGGGCCGCCACCACGTCAGGCAGTCCCTGCTCCCCTCTCTGAGTGCCAGTGTATGTCAAGTTAGAGACAAGGTGATCCTTAAGGGCTAACATTGCAGCTAGAAATGGAAACGGCTGGTGGTGTAGGAGGTCAGGATCTTTGGGTCTATGGTCATGGAGGCCCTCACATGTTTGCACAGAGGAGGAATTTCACCAGCTTTATCAGCCATCCCGGCCCAGCAGTTCAGATCCCAGACTGAAGATGGGAGGGCACCCGAGATTGCAGACGCTTCAGACTCGTTCCTGTGACTGGAGGAAGACAGAAGTCCTGAGCCCTGTGAGAGATCAGGTACCAGTTCCCACCCCAATGGCCAGCTTCATTTCACCCCTATCATCCCCATCCCCAGCCAGACCATCTTACTAACCCTAATTCTTGAACAAAACTATCCCCCCCTTTCCCTGACACCCTCAAAGGAGCAGATACCTCTCATCAAAAATCTCCTCTCCTTCCATTCCGGGTGGACAGAGGGATGCAGAGAGCAGGGATGGGGAAACCAGCTAGGGCAAAAATGGATTGCTCCCCACAGAAAAGTTGCAAAAGCTGCTGGGCCATTTCAGCCGTGGGCAACGTTGAGGCCTTGTGGTACATCCAGCACCAAAAGACATTTGTGCTCTCTGTGCAAGGTATGGAGGGCTGCTTGCATATGGGAGCGTCTATGGGGGCAGGGCCACCCCCTGCAGCATCCGTGTGTGAGATGAGGCTCCCAGAATTCTGTCCTAGGCCCCCCTCCTCCTCCTGTGCTGTCTCGTGTGGTGACCACATCACTCCATCACCACCATGCAGATGTTTTCTGCTTTCATCTGCCCGGGTCTTCCCACTGGATGTCCCTTAAGCATCATCTTCCCAAGATCCACTCCTCCCCCACCCGCCCCTTGCCAAGGTCTGCAGCCTCGCAAGCCTCATCTCTCCCTTCCCTCACTCCCACGTCCCATCAGCTGCCAGGTTTTAGCTGTTCTGACAAATGAGTGAGCACCTTCCAGTAGCTCACATTCTCCTGGTGGGAGGGGAGAAGAAATATAATGCATCCACAGGTAATTAAATAGAGCACCTAGACAAAGATGGCCGACATGATGGGGAAGAGGCCCAGAAGTGAGCCAGGGCTTCTAAGAACTGAGGCTGAGGGGGTATGGGTGTGCTAGGCAGGGGCACAGCCTATGCAAAGGTACGGAGGTGGAAGACTGAATTGTCTCCTTCAAATTATCATGAACATCTTCATTACAATGTGTCCCTCCAGGAGCCTGGGGAGGGCCAGGACTATTTTTGTCTTGGTATTTCTGTGTGTTGCACAGGGCTTAAGCTTTTTGGGGTGGAATATGGAATAAGGGAAAGAGGGCTGGGCCTGGATTTGGGAAATCAAGATTTGGAGCCTGGACCTCAGCCAGTCATTCACTGCTCCTCACCCACAATGCAACAATCTTCACTGCCACCAAGTGCTGCCCGGAGCAGTCCCTGGCAAACTGCAGAAGGCTGTAGAAACAGGGACTATGACCATCTGTGAGGAAGCCCAGGGCACACCATCACAGCCTCCCAGGATCCTGGAAAGCTCCTCTTACTGAGGAGGTCCCATGGGCAGCAGACAGGACTGGGAGCATTGGAACCCAGCTCCTGGGCTGCACCAGCCCCAGCAGACATTGGCCCTGGTCCAGTGCCTTGAGCTGAGTCTCGGGGTTCTCTGAAGCCTGCCTGGTCCGCGGTGAAGCAAAAGCTCAGCAAGCCCAGGCTTTGGGCATCCATAGATTGGGTGGCGTATGTGTGTGATTGAGGACCTCTCTCCCCACAGAGGTGCTAGACTGTTACCGCTGTGGACATGGCTGTGAGGGTGGCTACGTTTGGGATGCCTTCCAAACTATCCTCAACCAAAGTATGTGCACCCCGACCCTGTGGGCCCAATGGCTCCATCCCCTGGGACAGAGGCCTGGACCCGGGAGAGGACTCCAAGGGTCTGGCTCTGGCAGGATGTGGGGACCCTAGGGGTGGGGGCCTCTGCCTCTCCTCCCTCCCATCTAGGTGGCCTGGCCGAGGAGAGGGATTACCCCTACGAGGCCCGGCTCTCCCGCAACGGCTGCCAGAAGAAGAAGAAACAGGCCTGGATCCAGGACTTTTTAATGCTGCCCAGGAAGGAGAAGTGTGGGTGTCAGGGCCCCTGAATGTGAAGCTGGCCAAGGCCAGGACACACTGGGGGCTGCTGGTCCCCACTCCCATTGGGCAGTGCCAGAGAGGCTGCTAGGCTCTGAGATGAGATCTGCTTCCTGGTGCCAACTAGCTCAGTGACCTTGAGTCAGTCCCTTCCCCTTGAAGAGACTTAACACCCATCTTTACAGCAGAGATAAACCCTCCCTACTTTGAAAAAGTGAATTCTTAGCCAGTTCTAACCCACCAGGTAGGCTTCAGCAGAAACAGCTGCTCCCTCTGGTCTGGGGGCCAGCCCCCTGTGATAGATCCTCACTTGTGAAAGCATCTGGTGGCTAGTGGGTGTGGAGGCTGTCGGCCTTCTGGGCCCCAGCCTCCGGACCATGGGAGGGGGAGGGAAACCAAGGAGGAAAGTGGTTAAAGTAACTCAGGGTAGGGCTCTGGGAGGAGGGTGGTGCAGAAACCTCAGAGCCAAGGGCTGGGGCAGGTCTACAAGCCACTGTGACCTTGAACACCACTTCCCCTTAGCAGAAATGAGGGCCCTTCCCCTTCTCCTCCCCCATCCCAGAGCCTAACACCTGCCTTTCCTACAGATATGGCCCAGTATTTGGCAGAAAAGGGGCCCATCACCGTGACCATCAATGGGAGACTCTTACAGGTGGGGAGGGGAGAGGGCAACCCTGAGGCTGGCTACACCACCCTTGACCCCTGGGGCTCACCCTATTCTATGCCCTTCCCCACCAGAACTACAAGAGAGGGGTGATCAAACCAGGCCACAACTGTGACCCCCACCAGGTGGACCACAGCGTGCTGCTCGTGGGCTTCGGCCACAGTGAGTGTCTGGGGCAGCCTGGGGGCCTCGGGCCTCAGCTCCAGGCCCCCCATCACTCTGGCTTCTCATCCTTTGTGCAGTTCACAACTTTACCTACTGGGTCCTAAAAAACTCCTGGGGCACTAACTGGGGAGAAAAGGTGAGTAGGGGGAGAGGGCAGTGGAGGGGGCAGCAGAGGGTGGCTGTCGGGCCTCACCCCTTCAGCTGCCACCCCCCTACCCAGGGCTATTTCCGGCTTCATCGAGGGAGCAACGCCTGTGGCATCACCAAGTTCCCCATCACCGCTGTGGTGGGGGCACAAGGCCCCCGGACCCGCTGCCCCAGCTAGAGCCATCAGATGCCCCCAGAAGCCTCATGCCCTATGAAGTATTCTGTGCTCTGAGATCAATAAAGTCGTATGGCCACAGTCTCCAGAATGAACTGACCAATGGAGGGAGGGAAAGCTCACTGAGAAAGGAGGGGCCCGGCATAGCCCTGCTGCGGGCCCGCCCACTACAGGGTCGCCTGAAGGTCTCCGAGGAGGGGTCTCCCACTCCTCCAGGGGCCAGCCCCAATGGGCAGGAAGAGAGGGGATGGACATGTGCTCAAGAGTGCATGGTGCTGTATGTATGTCATGGGGGGGGGGGAGTTGTCACCCTATCCCTGGAAGTTCCTTGTAGGCCAATTCTGGCTCACACTCTCCTGCTGTGCTGAGCCTGTGCTGAGCCTGTGGTCCACTAAGAGCCCCAGATGTTCTTCCCTATCTCAGACCTGTGAAGCTGATCTGTGCAGGGAGACATGGGTAGTCTTGGAGGTGCAGTGTGCTGAGTGCTGGGTCACCTTGAGTTAAGACCTGTGTTCAAATCTGGCCTCAGACGTTTATTAGCTGAGTGACTTTGGGTAAGTCACTTAACCTGTTTACCTCGGTTTCCTCTTCTGAAACAATGCAGATGATAATGGTATCTACCTGTGAGCACCAAATGAGATAAGTGTAAAGGGCCTAGCACCTTGCAGGCTCCCTCAGGCCTGCCCAGACCCTCCTCTGTGCAGCGTTTCTTCTCCTTGGCCTGGATGGGCCGGCCACCCAGACCTGAGTGAGTGCAGGGCCCAGATCCCTGAGGCACTCCCCAGAAGACCTGCCAGCAGACCCTGGGCCTCAATGAGGACTCCAGAGTCCAGCCTCGCCCTGAACCACCTGACTGGTCTAATATGGCCATTCTTCACCGGGGGTCACCAGACAGATTTCAGGAGAGGGAGGGGCGTCTCTGAACTCAGATGGGAAAAGCCACCTTTTCTCACTGACCTCTAACTGAAATGTGGCATTTTCTTCCCTTCTGAATTTGAAAAATAAAAGCCATGACTGAGAAGGGGTTCCTGAGTTTCCCCAGCCCAGCTGAGGGGACCCCTGCTCCCAGCCTGGTTGCCCCTCCTCAACAAGAGACCTTTGCTGATGGCTAAAAGAACTCAGCCTCCCTCCTGCTGAACAGATGAGGGGGCCTCAACTCAGATCATCGGGGCAGCCAGGGGGCACCAGGGTGCACAGAGCACCAGCCAGGAGGATCTGAATGCAAATCCTGCCTCAGACTCGTCCCAGCTGTGTGACCCTGGGCAAGTCACTTCACCTTGCTTGCCTCTGTTTCCTCATCTATAAAATGAACTGAAGAAGGAAGTGGCGAATCCCTCCAGTGTCTGCCAAGAAAACCCCAGACAGGGTCACAAGAGTCGGACATGACTAAAACAACCAAACGACTTAGAACAGGGAACGTCAGACTTGGGGCCAGGGAGAACCTTGAGCCCAGAACAGCAGAATTGGAAGGAAGCAGAGAACACAGAGCTCAAAGGGGGCTCAGAGGTGATTGTGCTCCCTGCCCCCCCACCCAGAGGCCACCATGACTTCCACCAACCTGCTTCAGGTCCAAGAATCACCCTGGGTCAGACTCCCCAGTCAGCACTCAGCCCAGCTCTGCCCATTTATTATCAGCACAAAAAGGGCCTTTGGCCCAGAGTCCAGGTAGCCGCTGAGTCGTGGGCTCAGGGGCTGAGCTGCCCTATCCCCTCCCCCCGACATCCACAGGGCAGGAGGGGCCTGAATCAGGGGACTTGGGAGCAGGAATCCTGGTCCTGAGGGTTAATCTCCCCTTCCTGGGTCTGGGCTCCCACCTGCCAACAGGGGAGATGGCAACAGAGGCTGAGCTGCCCTCCCTGGGCCCGAGTTCACCCTCCACCCCCTCCCATCCGCAAGGCAGGAGGGGCCCAGGAGAGGAAACACTGAGACAAGGGCTGTGCTGTCCTGCAGGGCGGCCGCAGAGCCCCTCAGTCGTGGTACATGCGCAGGAGGCAGCTGCGAAGAGTGACCATGTACCGATCCCAGAGGGCCTGGTGCCTGTCGGAGGAGAGAGTTGCTGCTAGGAAGGACAAGGTCCTGGCACCCCGGGCCTGAGGTCGAGGCTGGCACGGCCCGAGGGCAGCCTTTGGGGCCCAGAGCCAGGATGTGGCCTGCCAGGCCCCTGGGGCTGAGGAACGGGGAGAACAGGCCAGGGGACCCTCACCGAAAGCCGTCCAGGGAGTGGACCGAAGCCGTGTACTGGTTCAGGAAGAGCCGGACATCGTTCAGTGGCCACCGGTCAGAGCGGCATGGTTCTATAAACTTTGAGGAGACAGGAGGGCTCAGCTTCACTCTCTCCTCCCCCTGACCCAATCTTTTCAGTCACAACAAGTCACAGTTGAGATAGGCAGAATGGGGCGAGAGGAGAAGGCAAAGGGGAGCCCCATGTGACAGTGAAGGGCAGGTGGGGGGGGCAGTCCCAGAACAGGAGGATCCCCACCTTCTCAACCAGGTCCACAAATAGGTCCCGAACGTCCTTGGTGTGGGTTAGCTTGGCGGCGATGTTGACCAGCCCTCGGGAGAGGTTCTGTGGGGCCAGGAAGGCAGGGGTCCTGGAGTCTGTCCCTCTCACCCCAGGGACCCCAGAATCCCAGGGCAGGAGGGATCTCCCCTTCTATAGGACCCCTCCCTTCAGGATCAGTAGCAGCATCTCCCACAGAGTCACTACACGAAACCAGGGTGTGGGGGGGCCAAGCTGGGGACAGCAGATGCAGGGTCTGGCAGAAGCCCTGGGCTGGCCTGGGCCCTGGTCCTGAGAAAGGCTCCTCCCCTCTCTGGGCCTCTGAGGAGAATGCAGAAGGGGCAGCAGCTCTAAACCCCCCCTGGCCCCCCCAGGGCTCAGGATCCCTTATGGTCTTCGGGGTGCAGAGACACACCTTGAAATTCGCTTCCATTTCTGGAAACACACTAAGCTTCCCTCGGAGAGCCGTGCACACTAAGCTGGGAGGAGGAAGCAAATGGTCAACCCTGGGCTGCAGGCCTCCTCTCCCTCCCGCCCCGCCCTGCCCCCCACTCCCCTCCCCCACCTCTTATGTAGATCTAGCAGGTCCTTGTCAGTCACCAGCACCTTGAGCTCCTTTAGGTCCTGGAGGAATTCCTTGTCCAAGTCCACGTCCATGTCATCCACCTGAGAGTCTGCAGAGGGGCCAAGGGAGCAGAGAGAGGGCTGAGCCCAAACTTACAGGCTGGGGGACTAGAGTGTGGTGGGATGGCCTGGGCTCAAAGCATGGCCTTGGGCTGCCCCTGAAGTGGGCACTAAATCTGTGATCCTGTGACTCAGTTTTCCCCCAGGGGAAAATGATGGGCCTAAAGTCAGGAAGGTCTTGATGCCTGGCTGTTCCTGCTCTGAGTCTTACAGTCCCTGTTCATATCAGTCTGCCAGACAGCAGTGATCACCCATTTGGGCCTCTGGGGAGAGGGAGACCAGGTGGGACTCAAGGCCAGGAAGCCATTGTAGCAGGGAGGGGGGTGGCAATATGTGCGGCTGGATTGAGTCAAGGCATCCAGAACTTCCTGACCTGGAATGTTCCTTTGGGGAGCTGGGGAAGGGGGGGCCGCTCACCCAGAGAGGGGGAGGGCAAGGGGGGCTGCTCACCCACAGCACCAGGTGTCCAGTTTTGAATCATCAGCTCAGCGCAGAAGGCCAAATCCCCAAAAGTCAAATACTGCAGTTTCTTCTTGCCCGTCTCAAAGCGGTTGTTAGCAAAGAAGACGACAGCGGCATAGTCCCTGGGGGAGCCCCAGCTCTTAGCCAGCCTCTAGACCCCCAGGGTCAAGCCCTCCCAACTCCCCACCTCCCTCACCTGGCCAGCCGGTCTGACAGGAGGAAATGCTGCTGGATGTTGCCAGCCAGGGAGCCCCGCATCTCCTCCACCACCTTGAAGACTCTCTTGAAGTTGTCAAACTGTGGGGCAGAAAAGGCGGGGGGCGGCTGAGGTAGGAAGCCAGGGGTCCTCGAGCCAAGGGAGCTTGAAGGAAAGAAGTTAGCAGAGACTAAAGCAGGTCAGTGCCAGGGCTGAGAACCGGGCCAAGAGCCTGGAACGTGGCCTCAGCCCCATCTCCACTGCCAGTGAGGTCATCCTTTTCATTTCCGATATTGGTCAGTTTTTTTTAATCAAATGAACCAATGGTTTATCTGTTTTATTGGCTCTTTCATAGGTTGCTATTTTATCAATTCAATGATTTTCTTACTTTGAATTTCATTTATCTCTCCTCTGGTTTTCAGGACTTCCAATTGGGTGTTTAATTAAGGGGTTTCTTTGTTCTGTCTAGTTTTTTCTTTAGCTGCGTGCCCAATTTGGTGATCAGCTTGTTTAGAGATAGGACTCTCCCCCTAAGTGCTTGCTCTGGCTGCGCCCCCAGCCTTTGCTATGTTGTCTCAGGGAACTTGAAGGCTGGAGGAGAGAAGATTCAGAACCACAGAGCTACCTCTGAGGACGTGAGGGGCAGACGGGAGGGAAAGGGTGAGTCTGGGGAGCGTGTCCAGGAGCCTTGGAAGGGACATTCGGATGGACACCTGGACATCCTAACAAACAGCCCAGTCTCAAGTGAGGATGGGCTGCCCACAGGAAGAGATGGAGAGGCACTTCCTTGGGGGAGAGGGGAGAGAAAAGACCCTCATTCCAGTTGGGGTCGGCCCAGTTTGCCTCTGAGGTCTGCTCCAATTCTGACATTCTGTGGCTCTGGGCCAGACAGACCAAGGTTTAAGTGCTGCCTCAAGCACTGTGTAACCTGACCAGTCAGCCTCAGTTTAGTCATCTGTAAAATGGGGATAATAACAGCTCCTAGAGTTCACATGAGACAACTATCATGAAATGTCCCTGTCAGTTGATGTGTGACCTGGAAGGCAAAACATGGTAATTCCCAGAAATGGAGGCAGAGCTGGGAGGAAGGGGGAATCCCATCCCTGGCAGGGGAGGGAGAGAGGCATTCCTGAAGTTTCACCAAAGAGGAAGCACTTTGGGCAGGATGCCCACATCGTATTCAGTGGCTCTGGCACCCGGGGTCAGGACAAGGAGCTGTGGGGAGGAAGCCCTGACCAGAGGGGAGGCCGGGGCAGACAGAGTCTGAGGGGCGCTGGGCACCCGGGGCCAGGAGTGTAGGAAGCCCTGACCAGAGGGGAGGCCGGGGCAGAGACGGGAGGGGCGCTGGGCACCCGGGGCCAGGAGCGGAGGAAGCCCTGACCAGAGGGGAGGCCGGGGCAGAGACGGAGGGACGCTGGGCACCCGGGGCCAGGAGCGGAGGAAGCCCTGACCAGAGGGGAGGCCGGGGCAGAGACGGGAGGGGCGCTGGGCACCCGGGGCCAGGAGCGGAGGAAGCCCTGACCAGAGGGGAGGCCGGGGCAGAGACGGAGGGGCGCTGGGCACCCGGGGCCAGGAGCGGAGGAAGCCCTGACC
>NW_027187322.1:2842453-2866887 GCF_028583685.1 Petaurus breviceps papuanus
CATCCTCCTCCCCACCCTCCTTTCTTCCCCTCCCCACTCTCCTTTCCTTCTCTATCTCCTCTTTCCCAGTCTTCAGCTCTCCATCCCCTTTCATCCAATCTCTTCCTCCCTTTTCTCACCATCCTCCCTTGGGGCGCCCTCTCCTCCCCACCTCATTATCCCTGACCCCTACCTTCTTCCATCCTTCCCTCTGCCCATCTTTTTCCTCCTCCGCAGCGCCGTCATCCCTCCTTTTTTTCTCCCTCCAGTCTGCCTCATCACTCCTCCCCCCACTTCTCAATCCTTCTTCCGTCTGCTTGGGTCTGGTGAGGAGGAGTCCGGCCTCGGCTGTGAGGGGCCCATCTTTACTGGGGCACTTCAGCGTCCCCGTCCTACTCCGGGCTTACCCATTCCCAGCTTGGAGCTTTGGGACTAGGCTGCCCATTCAGGGAGGGTGGCTAGAGCGGAAGGATCAGTCACTAGGAAGGAAAAGGAGAGCTGGGGGACTGGGACGCTTGTGTTCTACTGCAGATAAGACAGCGCCTCCAGGGAGGGACCTGGGACGCATGGGTCCCGCGAAGTGGAAATGATGATAGGATGGGAATCTAGACGGTTAGGTTCAGGGGTTCATAGCACAGGCAAACCCTCGAAGGACAGAACCTTGGGGATAGCACAGGGACTCCTGGGTCTAGAGGTCAGAAAGATATAGGACAGAGTCTTAGAGAAGGGAGCTTGCATCCTGGGTCCAGGGTCAGGGGGGATGAGGATAGCACCCCAGGCTTCGAAGGCACAGGACACCTGGATGCCAGGTGAGGGCACTGAAGACAGCCCAGGGCAGGAGCAGAATGCTTGGAACTCTGAGGAAAGGAAGCCAGATGAGAAGCCCTAGGAGAATTGGTTCAGGAGGAGGTGGGACAGCCCCCCAGGGCAGGCACCCGGACGCCAGGGTTCTGGGGAAGATGGAAGCCCTTTGAAGATGGGGAGTTGGGACACGAGTTCCGAATTCTGCTGGAGATGGGAGGATAACCCTCTCTTCACTCCCTAAAGCCCCCGGACGCCAGGGTTCTGGGGAAAAGTAAGATAGGAGTCTTTTGGAGATAGAACCTTGGGATACTCGATCCGGGGTTCAGGCAGAGATGGAAGGGCAGCGCCCAGGGATAGGTACTGGGACTCATGGGTTCTAGGGAAGATGGGAGCCCTTTGAGGACGAGAGCTCAGACTTCTGGGTCCAGGGTTCAGGCGGAGATGAGGCTGGCACTCCAGGGCAGGCACCGGGATGACTGGGTTCTGGGGAAGAGAAGATGGGAGCCTTTGAGGACGGCAGCTTAGACTTCTGGGTCCAGGGTTTAGGCGGAGGTTAGGACAGCACCCCGGGGCAAGCCCTGGGACGTCTGTGCTCTAGGGAAGATAAGGTGGGAGCCCTTCGAGCACCGGGAGCTGGGACACCTGAGTTCCGGATTCTGTCAGAGGTGGGAGGATAATCCTCTCCCTAGCCCCGCAGGCATAGACGCCAGGGTTCTGGGGAGCTCGGATGGGAGCCCTTTGAGGATAAAGGCTTGAGACTTCTTGACCCTAGGTTCTGGTTGAGATAGGAGAATAGCACCCCAGGGCAGGCACCGGGACGCCTGGGTTCTGGGGAGGATAAGATGGGAGCCCTTAGAGGACGGCAGCTCAGACTTCTGGGTCCAGGGTTCAGGCGGAGAAGAGGTTAGCAACCCAGGGCTGGCACCGGGACGCCTGAGTCCTGGGGAAGACAAGATGGGAGTCCTTTAAGGACGGGGAGCTGGGACACCTGAGTCCAGATTCTGTCAGAGGTGGGAGGGGAGTCCCTTCCCCACCCCTGCAGCCACGGGGATGCCACGGTTCTGTAGAAACTAGGATGGGAACTCTTTGAGGACCGGGAAGTCAGTCGCCTCGGTCCAAGGTCGAGACGCTGAGCGGAAAGGACCCCTCTCCCAGCCGGCTCCCCCTCCCTTCCCCTCCGGGGCCGGCGCCAGGCTTGAGCATCCCTGGGCGGGGCCCCCCTCCCCGGGCTCCGCCGCGGTCGGGCCCCATTGGCCGCGTCCCCGTGACGTCGGGGGGGCCCCGCCCCGGGCCGCCCGCTCGCCCCCGGGCCCCCATTCTCTCCGCTGCCGCTGCTGCCGCCGCCGCCGCCGCCGCCGCCGCCGCTGCCTCGGCTCGGGCTCGGCCTCGGCCTCAGGGCCGCTTCTGCCTCGGCCTGGGCCCGGGCCGCCTCTGCGCCCCTGCCCCGCTCGGCCGGCCCGGGGGGCAGCGGGCCGGGGGGGGGATGCGCCAGCGGGCGCCCGGCCGGGGGCCATGGAGGGCGGCGAGGCGGCGGGCGGCCCCGGGCGGCCGCTGAGCGACGCGGAGCTGGCGGCGCTGGCCAAGGAGGAGCTGGTGCGGCGGCTGCGGCAGGAGGAGGCGGAGAAGCTGGCGGCGCTGGTGCAGCGCGGCCGCCTCATGCAGGAGGTCAACCGGCAGCTGCAGGGCCACCTGGGCGAGATCCGCGAGCTCAAGCAGGTCAACCGGCGGCTGCAGGACGAGAACCGCGAGCTGCGCGACCTCTGCTGCTTCCTGGACCACGAGCGCCAGAAGGGCCGCCGCGTGGCCCGCGAGTGGCAGCTCTTCGGGGCGCACGCGTCCCGGGCCGTGCGAGACGAGCTGGCCGGCTGCTGGCAGAAGCTGGCGCAGCTCGAGGGCCGCCAGGACGAGCTGCTGCGCGAGAACCTGGCGCTCAAGGAGCTCTGCCTGGCGCTGGAGGAGGAGTGGGGCCCGCGCCCGGCCGCCGGGACCGGGGCTGGGGCTGGGGCTGCCTCTGCCGCAGCGGCGGCGGCGGCGGGAGCAGGAGCAGCAGCAGCAGCAGGAGGGGGAGGGGCTGAGGCCGCGACCGAGCCCGCAGGAGGCCCAGGAGGCCCTGGCCCCGAGGGCCCAGGCGGTCCGGGGCCCGAGCTGGGGCTGCCCCCGTGCGGGGCCCGGGACGTGGGAGACGGCAGCTCGAGCACGGGCAGCGTGGGCAGCCCGGACCAGCTGCACCTGGCCTGCTCTCCGGACGACTGAGCGAGCTCCCCGGTTCTTGCCCCTGCCAACCTGGGACGCGCCCCCGGGGCATCAGCCCCTGCCCCTGCCAAGCCCCGGCTCGGCCCGCCCGGCCCCAGCTCTGTCTAGCCCGGACGCACCCTTGCCCTTGGGCAATAAAACTGCGAGAGATCCCAGCCCACGGGCCTGGACCGTGCATCTGTTTGGGGACCCAGAAGCGACTGGGGGTGAGGATGTGGGGGGTGGGGTGGGGAACCAGAGCCCCCGGGAGATCGGACCCCTTTATGTAGCGGAAGGAGCAGGAACCAGAATGGCTTGTGCTTGGAAATAGCTTCCTGGAGAAAGCTTGACATTTGTCCCCCCAGCCCCTCCCACCCGAAGATGGAGTGGGGACACAACTGCCCCCGGGAATTTGTGAGGGAGCAAATCTTTTGTGGACACCCAAAGTCCGGGGCTCAGAGGGATCTGGAGAATTTCACAGCCAAACTAGGCCCAGATCCAAACCCTGAGAAGGAGCCCCCACCCTATTCAGGCTCCTTCCTGCCCAGACCAGGATGTTTCTGGCTAAGACAATGCGGCAGGAAGCAGGTGGTGGGGTCTAAGGTCCAGATAAAGAGGAACCCGAGGTGACCCCCCCTCCCCTGGGACTTCAGAGCTGGACAAGGGGCAGGATACCTTGGGGCCTGGCAGGCAGGCCACTGGAATTGCAGGGAGGTAGTGACTGTGGGGTGCTGCTCCTCTTCCCGGAAAGACAACCCCCTCCCTCCTTCCCAAACTTCCTGGCACCTTTGGAAGTGCTCATGTGAGGAGCCAAGAGGCTTGGGTCCTATCCCTGGCCTAGCCACAAATCAGCCACCTCATCTGGGCTTCTCTCGTGGCCTCAGTTTCTCCATTTGTAAGATGAAGTTAGATTGGATGATGCCTCAAATTCATTCCAACTCTGACATTGTGTGTTCTGTGTTCCAAGGTCACTCCTGGCTCTGACATTTTGGTTCTAAGATTCCGCCTTGCTTTGACATCCTCTGTCTCATGTTATAAGGACACTGGCATTCTGTGTTCTAAGCTTGGATATCCAAGCCCTGATTGGATAGCCTATGGTCCTATGCTGTTCTATGCATACAGACTCCCGGGGAGACACCACCCAAAGCCGGCCTTCAGTCCTTTTATTCCATTTGGCCAATTTGTATAAAAATAGTCTCTTTAGGAAAATAAATAGCAGCCTCTCAGGAAAAGGAGCAGGTTCCATGTGGGGTTTGGGGGAGGCCTCTCTGAGCTTTGAGGGCTGAGGGCCACTCCAGCCCATCAAGGAGGCCTGGGGGCTCTTCCAGAAGTAGGGCCTGTCCAATGAGAAGAAGGGCACCAGAGCAGGGAGAGGGGAGGGGGTCCACATCACCTAAGCTGCTGGGAAGGGAGTTTGTGTTTAGTGTTCTATTAGACCCCTGGGGCTAGCTATGAGGGAGGGGGTTGGTCCCAAGTGGAGCTGAGGTGGGGAGGAGGCAGTGAGAGCTCAGACAGGGTTAGGGCCTGCAGGAAGATTAGCAGTAAGCCCCAGAGGACCTCGATGCAGGCAGCTTGGCCCTGGAGTTCTGAGCTGTGTGGCAGGGGAGGGGAGCAGCCCCGAGAGCTTCTGCCACAGTAACAGTTCCTGCACACAGTAGGCACCTCAGTGTTCCTTCCTTGAATAGAATCCGTCTCAGTGTGAGCCCTGGGAGGTGGCTGGAGAACCCAAGATGGAGATGGGGCTGGCCTGGGCTGGCTGGACCAGAGCAGAGGTGGCTTGAGCTCTCGGAGGGCCAGACAGCCTGGGCTCAGAGGGCCAAAAGCGTGGGTGAGCCCAGAGGATCTGAGCCAGGGTCCCCACTGCTGCTACTGCTTCGACGATGAGCTGAGGCACAGGGCTCTGGGGTCCCTGGGTAGGTGAAGACGAGGCTGGGAGTGAAAGGGGTCAGGGAGGGGGTGGTCATGAGAGTGGGCGTGTGCAGAGCCTCAGGCTCCAGCACTGGGCCGGGGGAGAGGGAGATGTTCGGCCGGCGCCGGAGAGGAGCAGGGGTGCTGCTCGACGCCCTCTCTGGGGGCTCCGCTTCTTCCTCCGATTCCTCAGGGACCTTGCACACAGGCCGGTGAGCCTCCAGAACTAGCTCCAGCCTCTCCTTCTGCTTCTGAAGATCCTCGATCTCTTTCTGCAGCTCTGACTTCTCTCCTTCCAGCTTATCTGTCTCCTGTGAGGAAAGGTGGGAGGTTGAGATGGGAGTCATCAGAAGCAGGGCAGCACCCACCCCACTCCTGCCCACTTTAGCCGGATCTTCCTGGAGACCAGGAGTCTGGCCAAAGCCCCCAGGTTCTGGGTCTGTCCAGACTACAGTGTCCATCAGACTCCCCAAGGGTGAGGTTCCTGGGAATCACAGGAGTTAGGGATCTTTTAGACCAAGCCTGTTATTTTATAGAGGAGGAAACTGAGGCCAGAGAGATTAAGTGACTTGCCTAAGGCCACCCAGCTGCTAAGTGATAAAGGTGGCATTTCAATTGGTATCAAGATGCCCTGACTGCAGTTACGCCATTCAATAAACATTGAGTCAGGGCAGCTGGGTGTCAGTGGCTAGACCACTGGCCCTGAAGTCAGGAGGACCAGAGTTCAAAATCTGGTCTCAGACACTTGACACTTACTAGCTGTGTAACCTTGGGTAAGTCACTTAACCCCAATTGCCTCGCCAAAACAAAAAGGAAGAAAAGATGAATAAACATTAAGTACTGAGAGAGACTGAGTTTGGAGAGTACATAGTTTCTGCCCCCATGGAGCAGAAGAGGGGAATAAGACACAAATGCAGATGCCATTTAATACTGTGTATGAGTGCAAAACACTGTCCTTGGAGACCAGCAGTTGGGAGGGGAGGGTCAGGGAAAGGGAAGGCAGGTAGTAAAGTAGATAAAGCCCTGGACCTGGAGTCAAGACATTCTGAGTTTGCACCTAGCTTCAGATATTTACTGGCTGTGTGACCATGGGCAAGTAAGTCACTTAACCACTGACTGCCTCAGTTTCCTCATCTTCAAAATGAGGATAATAACACCTATCTCTAATATATGTAAGGTGTTTTGAAAACCTTTAAAGCATTATACAAATACAAGTTGAAGATAATTATTTTTGTTTTTATTATTATAAAAAAAAAAAAGGCTTCCTGTGGGAGGTGGTATTTTTCTTTGGGTTTTAAAGGAAAGGTAGGATTTCAAAGGACTTGGAGAGAATTTCAAGCAGGGGGGACCAGCCTAAGCAAAAGCTAAGAAATGAGACAGGCATGGACAGGAGGGGGAAGTAAGTAGTTTAGTTTGCCTAGCGAATAGAGTAAGAGGCAACTAGAGTAAAATTAGATTGCTAAATTAGGGTAGAGGGCCTTCAATGCCAGGTAAGGTTCTGACTTTTACTTAGGGGGCAATAGGGAGCCACTGAAGGTTCTGGAGCCTTCACTATTATCAACTCTCACCAGGTCCAAACAAATAATAATAGCTTCTTCAGTGTACCAATGATTTACAAAATACTTCTTATCACCACAATCCAAATTTCCAAGGTGGGTAGTACAAATGTTATCACTCCCATTTTCCAATGGGAAACTGAGGCTCAGAAGGGAAGAATCTGGGGACACAGCTAGTGTCAGCCCTTCAGACTCCTAAGTTCCCAGCAGCTGACAGAGAGAAATCACATACCCCCCATATCCCATCTCACCACCCCTCCCAGGCTCTGAGAGCCTTTGCCCCAGAGCCTGATGGGACCCCCTCTTCTTGCTTACTGCCTGCAGGAAGTCAGTCAGCTCCTTCCTCCTGTTCCGGCATTTGGCAGCTGCCAACTTGTTTCTCTCCCGCCTGACCCTCCTCCTCTCCTCCTCCTCAGGACTTATCTGCAAGGGGTCAGAGGAAAGGCGCAAGGATGAAAAGCGTGATGAGTGGGAGGGGAAGGGGGAGGAGGAGGACCCGTCCATCTGCTGCACCCTGGGAATCAAGGGATGGCGGAATCACAGAATTGGAGCTGAAAGGAACCTTAGAGGCTCCAGAGGCCAGTCACACGCTCAGTTCTGGACATTATTGTTTCCAGAGAACATTTACCAACAGGGGAGTGTCCTGGGGGGACAATGGGGGTAGCAGAGGACATTGGATTCATGCCATCTGAGGACTAGGTGAAGGAACTGAATATATGTGACCAGAAAAAGAAACGCCTCGGGTTGGCCAAGGTCACTGTGCCAAACCCTTGGGTATTTGAAGAAGGATTACATTGGTTCTGTTTGCCCCAAAGGGCCCAACCAGGAGCAATGGAGGGAATCATGGAGCCAATTTCATCTCCCTTTCTGTTCTCCTTTCCTGACCATTAGACCATTAGACCTGTTCTGCAGTGGGCCAGGCTTCCCTGAGGGCTGGCTGGTCACTCATCAGGGAGCTTAGAGGCAGGATTCTTGTTGCCAATGGTTTGGACCAGAAGTATGAGAAGGTCCCTTCCATCTCCCAGATCCCATGACAGTCCAAACCCCCCTCCCCCCATCTGAAGATAAACAGGTTCAGGAGGACTAAATTTCCTGCCCTGTATCACAACAGACAGGTCAGAAATGGGGTTTGAACCTCTTTCCCTCAAATGCTGCACTGCCCAACCTGGACATGACCTCCCAAAGGGATTGACTAAATGGGAGGAATCCTCACTCTGCCCAGAAATAAAGGACTCTCAGGCTGCAGGGATCAAGCACCTCACATATATTTATTAAGCACATCTCACTGGGCTTCCAAAAACAGCGTCTGCCCCTTGAGCTGCTGAAGACCTTTGCTTGGGAACAGACCAGGACTAGAGGGGTTTGTCCTGCCCTCCCCCTCCAAAAAAAAAAAAAAAGAAATGAGGGGGCCAGTGATTTGCTCCAGCTCACATAGGGGGTAAATAAGAGAGCTGGCCCTGGGGCTCTTTCTACTGTCCCTGCAGCTGATTCTGGGGAGCAAAGTGTCCAAGTCCCTTATTCCCCTGCACCTCTGTTCCCTTCATTGCTGGCCACTGAGGCTTCAGCTCTAGGGTTAGGAGTCCCTGAAGGGAACTGGAAGGGGCCCCAGAGTCCAACCCCTGCCTCATTTTTCAGAGGAGGAAACTGAGGTCCCTAATTCACGTTTCTGTAGGACCTGCCTTGACACAAGCCAGGGAGAGCTGTGCTGGAAGAATTGATTCCATTTTGCAGAAGAAATCGAGGGCCACAGAAGGGACTCAGCTAGTTACAGTCGGAGAGCTGCTGTGGGGCCCATGAGCTAAAAACCTTGCTCTCTTTCATTCATAGGAGTAAGAGGGATCCTGGGCAGAATACAAGACTCTCCCCCTGTGTGTAGCCTAGGCTCCAAGCAGCTGACTTTGGGGAGCCAGAAACCACCTTCTGGATCTCTGGAGGGGAAGGGTCTTTCACCTGTTCGCTGTGTCTCCTCCGAACCACAGGCGGGGGCCCCACAGCACGAATGACCCCAGGGCGGCCCTGGAGGCCATAGGGCTGGTAGGGGACAGGCCTGGGGTAGTTGCCACCGGGTCCCAAGTATCGGGGCTGCGTCATCCACTGAAATTCCTGGCTGCTGCTGACCGTGTTGAGGGTGGGGACGAAATGGAACTTCTATGGGAGGAGAAGCAAAAAAGAAGCAGCCGGTCAAGGAATACCTCAGCTCAGGAAGGCACTGGGAAAGTGGCTTGCTCCAGGGAGGGGGGCTGCTCTTAGGCGCCCTACAGAACTCCGGCACCAAGCGTAGATGGAGGAAGGTTCGGAGGCTTCGGATGGCTCCAGGCAGGGACAGCCTCAGCTAGAGAAATACTGCCACCCTCCCCCACCTCCCAACTCCAGCACCAGACTAGCGGGGCAGGGCTCCGGAGGGCTGGTGGAGGGGTCTGAGGGACTGGGAGCAGGGGCGCAGGTTCCAGTGGCACAGGGATGACCTCGGGGACCAGAAGCCTGGCTTTCGGGAATGGAAGAAGCTAGCAGAAGCTAGTAATGAGTGGGGTGGGCGTGGAAGAGGCTAGGGAGGGCGAGGATGGGAAGAGCCCCGGGCTATGGGTCAGGAGGGGCCGGGACCCTGTCCTGGAAGCCGGGCTGTCGTGCCCAGGCTTGTTCAGGCTCAGCCTTCTCCGGGCTGAGGCGGCCCCGATGACCCCAGTTCCGTCCCCTGAGGGACTTTGAAGTCGGTGGCTTCCTCCTCCCTGGGCACCCAAAGGCGGCGGCATCACGGACAGGAGCGCCTCTGGGGGCCAGGAAGGGAGGGGCGCCCCCCCCCCCCCCCCCCCCCCACCCCCGGTGACTCAGCTGCCTGTGACTCGGCGCTTCGGGCCCTGGGCCGGCTAGCTCTCCACGCGGGACACGTGCTCGCCTGGCCCTGGTTCGGCAGGAAATGGGCACCTGCCCAGGGTTCCCTGGATCGGGGAACAGAGCACCGGCCCTCGTACCCACCACCCCAGGTTCCGGAGTCCTACACTCAATGGCTGGTGGGGGGGGAGGTGTCCGGCCAAGATCCCAGGGTTACACCCCCCCTCCCCAGCTCAATCTCAAGGACCCCCTAGCAGCCCAGAGAGAATTTCTTCTCAGCCTCATCCTTGGGGAGGGACATAAAGCGGAAAGTCCCGAGACGAATCAGATAGCCAAGAATCTGACTCCCCACATCCCTGCTCCAGGTTAGGGTGAGCGCAGGCCAGCTCCCGCTTTGGCCCGGATAACTGACGTGTGGAGACGGGGGAATAGCGGGGCTGAAGAAAGAGGAGTGGGGGGTGAGGGGAGGAAGAGCAGAACCCCGGGCTAGAGGGTCGATCAGGGTACGGACAAGAGGCTTCGAGAGAGGGAACCCTGGGCCTTGGGGGTCCAGTGGAAGTAGTAGGACCTGGCCAGTTGCCCGCACCGGCACTCTAAACAGAGCGGCTTCAATGAGTCCCATTCCCCCGAAACGGAGATCCTCTACCGAGGTTGAGCCCAGCGCGAGCCCGGGAGAGCCGAGGCCAAGCTCTGGGCTCTGTGTAGTCCCCTTCTCCATCTCCGTCCCGGTCCCGTGGCTGGGTAGTAAGTGCCAGCATCCCAGCCCGTCCCGGGTCGCTCCGGGCCCCAAGTGCACCGTCCCGGCTCCCACGTCCTCCTCACCTGCTGGCCTGAAGTGGTGGGCGGCTGCTGCGGAGCGCCGTAAGAGCCGCCCCCGGAACTGGGCCCAGCTTCCGCGAAATCTCGGAACATGTCTCTGCTAGTATTGAATGGGTCCCAGGCTTCCCGGACTCCCCGCGTCCCTGCTCGGATCTGACTCACTGGTTACTTGCTCGCCTCCTTTGCTTTTTTATGAATGAACATTTTTATGGAGTGAACCATTTTCGTCTTGGGGGGGAAAGGTCACTATCCACCTTCTCGACTTTAACTTCCAAAAAGAAAAGTCCTTTCCGAATTCCGCCTTTTTATATTCTGTCTCTTCGCTTACCTAAATCTATCTTCTCCTTCTCAGAAAAGTCATCAGGTCCGTTCTCCTCGGAGCCAGCAGTTCGTGCTTGCCCCCTTGGGAGTCAAACCGATTGGTACGGCCGAAGGGCTGATGACGTAGATGCCCATATATGGGGCAACTTCCTACGCCACGCCTGGGCTTAGGAAAGGATTCCCCCGACGCCAGACACCGCCGCAGGTTCTAGGGCACCTGGGCTCCGCCTCCTGACTCCCAGGCACTGAGCGCCCAGAGGGATGCGGGGCCGGGCCCGCGTATCCGCACCGTCGCGCTGCCAGGGACAAGGAGACGGAATTCGAATTCTCCCTCCTTTTTATCTAGCACCAACTCTGCGCCAGGCGCTGGGGCTACAGAGACCCAGATAAGGCAGCCCTTGCCCTCAGAGAACTTACGTTCTACTGTGTACTTGTCGGTACCCAGATAACACATACAAAGTACTCGGGAGGCAAAGGCACAGCGTTTGGTACAAGCGAGGCTCTTCAGAGTTCGCTGTCTGATTTGGGTGGGAGAGCCCTGAAAGAAATGGGTTCCAGGGCCCTGCCTTCAGGAAGCTTACATTCTTTTTGAAGGAGTCGGAAAGGGATACTGCATATACAGGGCTTAACAGGGAAGACACGGATGGGGAAGAAGGAGGAACCAGGGCTTCCGAAAGGAGGTCACCTGAGCTGAGCCTAAAAGAAAGAGAAGGCTTCGGAGAGTCAGAGATGACCAGGAATGTTCCAGGAAGGGGGTGGGCTCCAGCGTCAGCTCTGACACCAGCTGTGGGTCATTCAGACAGCCAATTCACTTTTCCGATGCTCGATTTCCACCTCTGCGAAAAGGGGTTAATAATACTGCCTACCTCAAAGGGTGGTTGTGGGAAAACTGCTCATTCATTCAACACACCTTTATTAAGCACCTACTATGTGCTAAGTGCTGGGGATACAAAAAGAGGCAAAAGACAGTCCCTGCCCTCTGGGAGCGCCCAATCTAAGGGTAAAGAGCACGTGCAAACAGATACATACAAGGTTAACTAGGTACAAGATAAAGAGGAAGCCATTAAACGAGTGAAAGCCCTGGGATTAAGAGCGGTTAGGGAAGGCTTCCTCCAAAAGGCGGGATTGGAAATGGGATTTAAAAGAAGCCGGAGAGGGCAGAAGGCAGAGAGCCCAGAAATGGAGTGTCCTTGTTCATGGAACAGCCAGGGAGGTGGGGTCACTAGATCGGAGAGGATGTGTCTAGCCGTGAGATGTAAGAAGCCTAGGAAGGTAGGAGGCGGTCCAGTTAGGGCTTTAGAGCACTATTGAAATGGGAGCTGGCTGGCTATGAACAGAGAAGAAACTAGGGAGCTGCCTGTCCACGCTTGTGGGAAAAAAAAAAAAAATATATATATATATATATATAGTATAGTATAATATAAATATTTATTATATTATATATAATAGACAACATATGTCATATAATTATATATTATAGTATACACGTATATGTGTGTATGTATGTATGTATATATATATATATATATAGTAAAAGAGTTAAACTCAATTCATTTCCAACTCTCAAAGAAAAAGGGGAAGGGTTCAAAGAGGTCCTCCATGCTATCTTTCTGTCTACATAGAATAAGAAACAGATCCAAATACCTCTAAGTCTTTAGGACCCCCCCTTCCCTCACCAGAGGGCCTTCACTATCTCTAAATGGGTCTGTAGATTGACAGACAAAAGGGGCCTTATACTTCATCATGTCCAGCCTCGTCATTTTACAGAAGAGAAAACTGAGACCCAAGGTTAGTCAGGTCAACAAGGATTTTTGTGCTAAATGATGAGGAGACAAAGAAAAACAAAAACAGTCCCTCCCCTTGAGGTCACCAATTTAAGGGGCAGTGACTTGACCAAGGTCTCAAGGTAATAAATAGCAGAGCCAGGACTCGGAACTCAGGTTCTCTATCTGGAAATCTAGTTTCTGTTTATTATTCTATATTGCCCTGTGCCACCCTCCCCATCCCTACAGGATTGGGTAGCTAGGTAGTGGGTAGAGCTCTGGGCCTAGAGTCAGGAAGAACTGGGTTCAAATCTGCCCTCAGACACTTACTAGCTGTGTGACTGGGACATTGGTCACAGTTTCCTCATCTGTAAAATGAGCTGGAGAAAGAAATGGCATGCCACTTCCGAAAACCCCAAATGGGGACCCAAGGGTCAGACAGGACTGAAACAACCTCACAGCAACATTCCCATAGGGCTGCCTTCAGGTGTGTGGAGGGCTGGCTCTGGACTCACTGGATGGGGCCTCCTCACACAGGATCCCCAGGGCACACTTGGCCCTGAGTGACCTAAGCATACAGTGAACAGGAACCCTGCCTGAGGTTGGCTGTGGGGGGATCTCAGGGACAGAAGGATAGGAACAGCCAAACACTCGGATGCTGACACATGCAGACATGCTGTGACACACACAGGCTGACACAGACTTAGCTCGTTCATCTCTACTGAATTCGACCCAATTCCATTTGACAGCCCCACCCCTACAGAGGCAGGAAAGGGGACAGTCAGGAACCCAGGGTTCTAGCCCCAGTTCTCTCACTGACTTCATGTGTCACCTTTGAACAGCCCTCCCAGCTCTTCTTGCCCTAGGCAGTGTTCTAAGGGCCCTCCTACCCATGACATTCTCTGTTCTAAGATCCCTCCCATCCCTAACACTGTGTTCTAAGGGCCCTTCTAGTTCTACCATACTACTCTGTAAGAGTCTTCCCAACTCTGATATTCTTCGTTCTATGTCCTAAGGTCCCTCCTAACACTGACATTCTCTGTTCTAATTTCTCTCCCATTTCTAACATTCTGTGTTCAAAGATCTCTCCTAGGGTGGCTAGGTAGCACAATGAATAGAGCGCTGGCCCTGGAGTCAGGAGGACCTGAATTCGAATTCTGCCTTAGACACAACACAAAACTAGCCCTGTGACTTTGGGCAAGTCACTTAACCCCAATTGCCTTACCTTACCCCCTCCAAAAAGCAAAAGAAAACAAAACAAGATCTCCCCTAGCTCTGACATTTTACATTCGAAGCCTCTTCCCAGCTGTGATAGTCTTTGTTCTAAGGTTCCTCCAAGTTTCAATGGTCAATGTTCTACAAAAGGTTTCTCTGAGCTCTGACATTTTCCAGTCTAAGATTCCTTCCCCCCCCCCCATCTTAGCTCTGACATTTTATGTTCTAAGGCTCCTCCCAGTCTTGACATTCTCAGTTCTAGGTTCTAAGGGTGTTCCCAGTTCTGACTTCTCTGTTCTAAGTTCTCTCCTAGTTCTGACATTCTATGTTCAAAGGACCCTTCTAGCTTTGACATTCTCTGTTGTATGTTCTAAGAGCCTCCCACCTCTGACATTCATTAGAATACAGAGCATAGAAAATCAGAGCTGGGAGGAGTCTTAGAACATGGAATGTCCGAGTTGGGAAGGACCATAAAATATATAAAGCTGGAAGGGACTTCGGTACACAGAATCTAGAACATGGAATGTCAGAGCTGGGAGAGATGTTATCAAAGAGAACATCAAACCTTTGAGACTTTAGAATATAGAATAGAGCGTATCAGAGCTGGGATGACCTTAGTCAATCTCTAAGCATTTATTAAGTGCTTATTGTATGCCACACAAAGAACCCCATCCCCAGTTCTGAATGTCAGAGCTGGGAAAGACCTTAGATGCTAGATTTTTGTTTGTTTACTTCATTTAACTAATTTTTGGGCTACATTTTAAGTTCTGAACTGTTTCCCTCCCTGCTTCCTCACCCCACACTAGAGAAGGCCACCATTTGACATCAATATACATATATTTTTTCATATACATATGTAAAATCATACCATGCATACTTTTATTTATCATTTCTTTCTCCGGAGGGAGCATAGACTTTAGTTTAGAACATCATTGAATCCCACCTCTTCTGTTTAAAAATGAGAAAACAAAAACCCAGGGAGCACCAGCCCTGGAATCAGGAGGACCTGAGTTCAAATTCTGCCTCAGACACTTAACACAAAACTAGCCGTGGGACCTTGGGCAAGTCACTTAACCCCAATTGCCCTGCCTTCCCCCCCTCCAAAAACAAAACAAAAACAAAAAAGAAAATGAAAACACAGAGAGGGCAAGGGCCTTGCCTGAGGAAGTGGCCACCCAGCGCCACAACCTGGGCCCCTGACCAGAGTCTGGTTTGGATGGAAGTCAGGGCAGAAAAAGTTCAAGGAGAATGAGGTCAACAATGATAAGGGCAGGCAGGAGTGCTTCAGGCCTTAGGAAGAGGTCATTGAACCTGGTCAAGAGGAAGGAGCCCAGAGAGCCCTCGGGAGCTGTGGGAGGTCCTGCCTTCAAATACACTTTAGATCTCTGGTTGGGTGACACTTGCCTTCCCCTTCTGGCCCCAAACTAAACCCTAAGATTCCAGAGAGCAGAAGGAATAGGCAGAGATGCTTTCTCTCCTGGTTTCTCTGCTGGTCACATCTCCATTCATTTTTTGGTGAAGCCAAAGCAAACTTCAAGTCCTTTCCAGGTCTTTACCATCATGGTAAAGAGCTCAGGCTCTTGAGAAACAGTTCAATTTTCAGCATGAGCAATTGACAAATGCTATAAATCAGGACTTGATTTATCATTTTGTTGATTGTTGATTCATGAGAAAATGTAATAATGCATGTTAGACTTAAAAGTATGGCAGGCATAATTTTTTTTTAAAGGAGAGACAGTTGTTAAACATTTACCAGCAAAGCCCTAGTCCCAGGTCTACTCGGATGGCTTTAAGGCACTCCCCCTCAATCCCCCATTCCATGACCTGTTAAGAAGTGAAAGGTAGATGGACTAAAAGGCCAGGCAGTTTGGAAAGATGCTGACAGCCCAACTCTTAAAATGGGAGAGGAGACTGGGAAAGGAGCAGGAATCCTCTAGGCTGAGGTTTGCCTGGGTGTTGATGTGGCTGTTAGGAGTGAGGGCAAAGAAGAATGGGGTGGGGGGGGAAGGGCACCTGTTTACATACAAACACAAACACAGGCATTCTGTCTCCCAGTCAGTCTCTGCATCTCACTCTGGGAAAGCAAAAAGTTCTGAGCTCCTGGGATGAAAGGTGCTAATGGGTGATCTGGTTGGCCAATAAATCTGCCACACCTCACTGTCGAGAAACTCCAAATGCCCGAGGGAAACTGAGTCACAGAGGGGGAGCAGCCCAAGACTGAGGAGTGAGTCACAGGGAACTTGAGAAGGCACAGGCACACCTTCTCAAGGTTGCCTCCTCCTTCCCTCTGGCTCTCCTCAGTTCTAGCCCAAGCCTCAGCTCTCTTGCTCTAGAATCACAGTGTCTTCATCAGACCCCACTGAGAAAGAGAAGAGAAGGAATGTGTCCCAGGTTCAGCGATGCACAAAGAACAGAACCCAGGAGTCCCCCCTCCCAGGACACTTCTTTTTGCTCTGAGCTACACAGTTTATAAGCAAAGCTGACCAAGGTTGGGGGGGGGGGCGCGGAACAGCAAGGTACCAGCTGGCACACCAATTCCTGCCAAAGATGGAGAAAGCCAGACAGCTGGCCATTCAAGCCTTTCCCCCCCCCCCCCCCCCTCCCCAGGCAGACAGGAAGCTTCTGACTCCAAAGAAAAGGATTTGGGGTTTGGAAGGAATTCCGAGTTCTGAAAGAGGGAAAGAGGCAGAAAGCTCCCTCTAGCCTCCTGCCCCTGCTGCTTGGCCCCAGGGCTGACCTGGGCTCAGGAAAGAGCTTTCCTTTTTGCTGCTGGTGAGGTTCTTTCCCTTCCCACCCCCTCCAGGTGGCCATTCCCTGCTGCTTGATCGCCACCCCCCCCCAGAATCAGCCCTCTCTCCCCATTTCTCCTTCCACAGAATCCAGACCTTTTGACTTTTCAGGATAGTTCCTTGACCCCCAAAGCAGGAAATGGGGATTGGAGAAAAGCCTGAGGTGGCAGAAAGGGTCAGGAAGGGGTGGTCTGGGGGCCCCTCAGAGAAACCTCTCGTGACCCTAAGTTACCCCCTTGCTATCCCTGCGATGGGAATCAATGAAATGGGGAGTTTCCCCTGAGGATGAATCAACCCCATGTGTCAGGTTGCCAGGGGCTGAGGCGCCTTACTGCCACTCCCTCCCGGCACTAAGCAGGAGTCAGGGAGCCTCAGCCAGGGAAATTCCCCATTTGGGGGCTTTGAACCCCATCCAAAGCCAGTTGCTTTCCCTCAAGTCAGTCATTTCCTGTTTCCTATAGCACACCCCTGGCGTCCCTCCTTCCAGGACGGACACCTCTGCCGCCATTTGTGATGGGGTGGACAGAACTGAAGAGACTCTTTTCCAATTTAAGACACAAGATACCATTTAACAGGCTGGGGAAAGCAGGATGGAGAGGGATGGGAAGGTTGACTGCTCTACTTCTGATTCCTTCCACCAGAAAGGAAGGAGACATCCGGAGGCTGAGACAGAGAGGGGCTCTTCCCCACAACTGCCCCTATAGAGGCATCCTTCTTTCCCTTCCCAGAAACAGGAATCCTTTTGCCTGGCATTCAAGGCCTTGCCCAATCTGGTACTTCCTCTGTTTCCAGGCCTGTCTTTGATCCCTCCCCCTCTACACTATGCTCCAGTTGGTTAGAGAGGATGAGGCACGATCCCAAACATGCCCCAAGGCATTCCTGGAGTTCAGCCCGCATTGTTCCCTCTCTCTGCACCCTCCCCCTTACCTGAGGGATTCTTCCCCATTCTCTAAACACCAGTTCAAACGCCTCTTCCTCCTGGAAGCCTTTCCTGACTGCCTGAGGCTAGGAAGGATTTTCTGCATGGAATCCACTTCTCCTACAATGTTGGAAATTGAGGTTCTCTGGGGTTTGCCCCCTCTTGGACTCAATCCCATGAGCACAGACCCAAGAAGGATGAGTAAAGCTGCAAGGCAGAGGGGATAAGGGGGAATCACCAGGGAAGGAGAAAGGGAGGAAGAGAATAACCATTTATAGTGTCTACCATGTGCCAAATGCTTTACAAAAATTTTACTGGATCCTCACAACAACCCTGTGAGGTGGGCCCTCTTATCTTTATTTTACAGATGGGGAAAGAGGTTGAGAGAAATTTAGTGACTTGACTTGCCCAGGGTCATACAACTAGTAAGTACCAGAGCCAAATCTGAACTCGGGCCTTCCTGACTCCAGGCCCAGCTCTACTCACTAAGCCACCAGGCACACAGCCCTCTGAACTCAGTAGCTTAACCAATGACGTCTGTAGAACAAATGGAGGAGGGGGCTATGCCTTTATCTGGACTTCTGGGGCCCACCAAGGGCTTTCTTTACAAGTGACCTTATTTCCTCCTCCCCACAAAGCTGTGCGGGAGATGGTCCAGATAACCTTATCTCTGTGTTACTGATGGTGAGGAAACTGAGCTGCAGAAAGGCCAGGCCTTCCCCAGAATCCCACACCCAGGTCTCACCTGCCCACCTTGACCTAGAAGTCAGAACACCAGCGTTCTAGGTCCAGCTCTGGCCCTAACTAGCTGGGTGACTGGCTGTGCCTTTTCTCTCTGAGCCTGGGTCTGGTCCTTTCAAGGATTCAGATATTTGATCAAATTTGGCAGGACTGCTAGAAATCAGAGTGGAGTGTGCATGTCTTCAGTGGGGGATTCGAGGGCTCAGGTGCTGAATGGCTCCAGGGGAAACTGAGGCACCTGGCCGAGAGATCCAGCAGCTGGGAGGAGAGACTCGGCCTTGCCCTGGCTCAGGAAGTAAAGGGAGGAGCCTCAGGGGCGGGGAGGAAGCGTACTGGGGGAAAAGTTACTCCTCCAAGCTGCTGCGGAGGTCTGAAGAGGAACCTTTCCATCTCTCCCGAAACATGAGCCTTCGACTTGAAAACCGGAAAGGAGCAGGAGGCGCCCAAGCTTGTGTCCGATGACTCCCTGTGTCTGACACGGTGGCCCACGGGGAGAAATCCACGAGGAACTAACTGTCCATGACTCACCTCACTTCCACCTCCCCTCTCCCGCCAAGTCAACTCAACCCTGTGGCATCTCCGCTCCCTGGCCGTGGCATTCCTATCGCGTGAGGCTCCCGGTCCTGACTCAGCCTTCGCACGCAGCGCTGCGCCCCAGGAATCGGCAGTCTGAGAGTAAAGGGGGAGAGCCGGCAATGAGGGGCAGCAGCGGAAAGCCAAGCTGGCCCGAGACTCCGGGGACCCAAGCCAAAGGGACAGCAATGAGCAGAACCCGCAGGCCCCTGGCGATCCCCCCTCCTTTACTCATACTGCTCCGGAGCCCACGGTCCTGGGGGAAGGAGCCGAGCACTCAAATGGGGTGCTTCACAATCCAGCCAAGGACGACCGACACCTCGTACTTAACAGCACAGGAAATTCCAAATGGAAAAATGGTCCAGATAGGAAAAGCCACTCCATAAAAAACTTAGGACAAGGGAAAGTTCAATCTTTCACAGTTGTGAGGAGAAAAATTCATAACCAGTTAAGGCATACAAGACAAAATGGAGAATTTCAAATATATAAAAATGTAAGAGTTTTTGCACAAATAAAATCAATGCAGCTGGAATTAGAGAAAATATATGGACTTGGGAAAATCTTTCTATTAAATATTTGACCAAAAAAATCGACAAATACAGCTTGTAGGGAACTGACATAAAGGTGTTTAAGAACCTCAACAGAGAAGTTTATCAAGAAATACAAAAGGTAGGCAAACTAATTTATTGCTAGTGAAGCTGGTCCAGCTGTTCAGGGGAAAACTGGAACTATGCAAGAAAAGTTACTAAATTGTTCATTTCCTTTGACTCTGAAATCCCAAGACTGGGAGGTCACTTCCAGGAGGTTACTGACAGTAAGAACAACTCCTGATATGCCAAAGCACTGATAGCAGCATTATCTGTGATAAACAAGGTATTTGCCCAGGTAAGGGTTGGTCTGTGAGCATAAAGAAATATTCCTGTACTCTAAGGACTGCTGAACCTGAAAAATCCAGGGGATCCTGTGAGAAAAGGAAGTGATGCCAGTGAAAGAAAACAGGGCCAAAATTGGGCCAACAGGATCACTGTGGAAAAGCAAAGGATTCAGGGCCAGGATAACTGCCAGGTTTCCACCCCACCGGTAGTTAAGAGATACATTTCCCTAACTTCTCTGTTATCAATCCAATTGCTTTTGAGGGGAGTGCACCAGGTTAAAGAGTACAGTGAGGTGCTCACTGTGAAATATTTGTTGTGTCCAAATCGAAGGTTATCAATAAAAATTTAAAAGAAAACAATCATGCTCTGGCTTAGTGATCCCTCCAAAACGGCCAGAGAATATGGATTTATTCCAGGCCTTTAAGAGTATGTGATTGCACTGGTGATGGAGGCAGGTACTATTATTATCTTCATTTTTACAGTTGCAGAGACTGAGGCAAACACAGGTTAAGTGACTTGCCCAGGGTCACACAGCCAGTAAATGTCTGAGATTGAATTTGAACTCAGGTCTTCCTTCCTCCAGGCCCAAGGCTCTGTCCATTACTCTACCAAGCTCCCCGAGTGACTCTCTGGGTGGCCTGCAATTATGTTTTGGGAGACAACATTTTCCATGATACTTAGCCATACAGCTGACTAGAAGCACCTTGGTACTTAAAGAAAGATGGCTTTTTGGTTTGTTTTGGTGAGAACCTTGGAAATCCTTAAAAGTGTTGCACAATTTCCCAAATGAAAGTCGGCCTGGTCAGTTCTAGGTCTGGTCGAGACCTCTGCAGCATCTGCCAAGACATAGGCCATCTACCTAAGTACATGTTAGCCCAGACAGCAGGCAGATTTCATCCACTTGGCTCTTCCCATCACAGGTTAGTTCCTGTGTCTTTCAGGAAGCCACATGCAGGGGCTCACTGCGGTCAGCAGACTCTGCCAAGAGGAGCATCTAAGTTCTACAAGATGCCACTGTCTCCATTCGGATTCTGGAGGGGGATGTAGCAAAAGCTTCTGGTGATGACCATCCATTTCTCATCATTCATCAGAGGATCACTGAATCAAATGGCACTCTACTCTTGTCTTTCAAGGCTCCCTGCATGATTCTCACAAGCAATGCCACAAAAGAGGCAGGAGGCGACTGTACTATAAATAGTACAGAACAAAAGCTCCTTGGGGGCAGCACTCTGTTCATTTTTCTTTGTATTCCCAGCACAGAGCCTCGTGCACGTTACTGGGAACATAATAAATGCTTGTTGAAATAAACCAAGTTTCACCCTGAGAGGCAGAAGTTATAGCATGGAAAGAGGATTGGAAGTTGCAAGACTCAGGTTTGAATCCCAACCCTGGCAGCTGTGTCACATGACCTGTGTGCCTCAGTTCCCTTATCTGTAAAATGGGGATACTCACTATGCTCCCCATTCCATGGGGCTGTCATGGGGATCAAATGAGAATAGACTGAAAGCTCTCTGTAATTTACCATGCGCCCATACCCATAAGGCAGCGAGCAAAGCTGTCAAAGGAATCAGTCGGTCAACAAGCATTTATTCCGGGCTCACTAGGCACCAGGCACTGTGCTAAGTGCTGTGGATACGAAGGAAAGCAAAAAATAGGGTCCTTCCCTCAAGGGGCGCACATTCTAACGGAAGAGACGACGTGTGAACAACTACATAGACACAGGATATGTACAGTGTAAAGGGAAGGCAGGGGGCACACCCAATGCAAAGGCCTGGAGTCTGGAGGTGGTACCACCTGTGCAGGAACAGCCAGGCCAGCACCTGGATCATCGTGTTGGAGGGAGAGAATAAAGCATCAGAAGAGTGGGAAGGGAGGAAAAGACCAGCCTGTGAAGGGCTTCCATGCCATGATCAATCTGATCCTGGAGGTGACGGGTCAGGCCTGTGGCTCCCCAAGTCTTGGTCCTAGGATAGCCCTTAGCTCCCTTGGTCCCAGAAGGCCTCCCTCCTAACCCCATTCCTCATCACATCTGAGCTGACCAGTGCCACCCAAATCTGTGAACCAGAGGACCAGGAGGGAGGGGTGGGCTGAAAACAAAGGTGGGCTTTATTAAAGCAATGAAAAGAATAGTATAGGAATGGGGGCACAGGGAGGCACCTACTCCAGGAGCCCCTCCTGGTGGCCCTGTCCATGGTCAGAACTACAATTCCCAGGATGCAACACTCCACCAACTCTTGGGTGCTGTGCCAGCCAGGGATGGGGTGGAGCAGCTCTAAGCAGGGGGAGGGAGCCCAGCTGAGGCTCTGGGCAAGGAAGAGAGTCCCATTCGCCCTCCACTGACTGGGCCAACGCCGGGGAAGGGGGGTGGGGAAGGATGGCACGTTTCAGCCTCCTTCTCTCCCTTCCAGACACTTGGGCCAGCCGAGTCTGTGCCCCTTGCCCTTTCCTGAGGCCTGACACTGGTCCCCAAAGCTGGGAAGGTGGGCAGCCCCGCTGTGGGGGCTGAGTTAAGGGCCAGATCTCAGCCCCAAAGTCCGCTGCCCAAGAAGGCAGGCCAGTATTATTGTATGTGCCCTCCCCACCCTCAGGTGTCTCGGCTCCCAGCATTGGGGCACCCACCCCAGCTAAGTCAGTGCCATGTTGTTGAGCCGGTCCAGGACTCGTGAGCAGTGGGGGTCACTCTCCAGGTGGTAGCTGCTCTCATACAGCGTGGGGCAGAGGTGCCAGCGGTTAGCTCGGTAGATTCCTAAGTAGGTGTACACATCTGGCTTGTAGGTCAGTGGGCACTTGACCCCAGCTGCTCTAATGGCAGCGTCAGCCTTCAGCACTCCCTCCTGGTCTGTGAAATCTTCCGTGTAGACACAGATGACCTGCCGCTCTTCTTCCTGGGCCCGAGGGCTCACTTTGGCCACTTGCAGCTTCCCCTCCACAACGGCCCTGGCAATGCCAGCCCACGCGTGGTCCAGCTTGAAGCCAGGGCTCAGGTGCATCAGCCACTTGCCGGTCAAGACCTGGTGGGTGAGGGCCAGCTCCCGAAGGATAGCCGGCGTGATGGGCCGCCCACTGGCCTGAAGGGCTTCCCAAGCCCCCTGGAGTCCCTGGACATCGCCAGCTCCAGGGGAGAAATCAGGCCCATAAACTGCGATCCAGCCAACAGGCTTGGGATTGGGGGCGCTGGGGCCCCCGTAGCGAGAGACGCGGGAAGGGGGATAGGCAGCCAGCCAGGAGTCCAGCTCACAAGGTGGGGTGCTGCGGGCATCGAAGACCAGCCAGGGGTCCATGTCCGCTGCCATGGCCTCTGCGGCCAGATGCTCTGCCGTGAAGCCATCCTCCTGGCCTCCCGAGGGGATCTCTTCCTCTGGCAGCTCGATCCTGCAGGGAAGGGGAAAGGTGAGGGCCCCAGGACCCCGATCCTCGTGCTGGGGGCCACGACCCTCCCCTCTGCAAAGTGAGGCGTCGGCCTGCCCTCTTTGTGGCCCTTTGGAGAGGGGATGGGTGGCAACGTGGGTAGAGCGGTAGATTCGGGTCTCCGAAGCCCTGAGTTCAAAATGCTGACCCGGACTCCTACTTCGCTGTGTGACCCCGAGCAGTGAACTGACTGCTCTCTGCCTCTGGGGATAATGACAGCACTTGCCCCTTCCCCAGGTGGGGGAGGCCCGCAACCCGTGGCAACCCTGGGTGCTACGTCATTGTCGGCTCCGGCTTCGGGGTGACCACATAGAGCTCCCTCCCTGCCCCCCACCCCAGTTCTTAAAGGAGACAAGGCCTTAGTCTAAGGACAAAACCCAAGCGGACCCCGGCAAAGACCACTAGCTGGGAGTCCGGCCGGGGCCACCCAGGCCAAGCTCCTTGGGGCATCTCAGGCTACCCCCAAGAAAAGGAGGCTCCTCGCCCCACCTCCGGCTCCTTGGAGCGCCGCCTCCTCTCCCCGGCCGGAGGGGGCGCTCGCCGAGGCTCGCCTCCTCCTCGCCCCTCCCCCCACCCCGCCTTGGCCCCTCCCGGCTGCCGTACACTCCCCGCCGCCGCCACTGCCCCGGCCGGAGACTCCCGTCCCGCGATCCCGCTGCCTCTCCTCAAGACCCAGTCACCTCCGCCTCTCGCTCCTCTCCGTGCCAACCCGGCCTGGCCCCCGGTCTCTCCGGGGCTCCTCTCCGCCGCGGGCCCTCCGCTCCGCCCACCCCACGGCCGCCGCCATCTTGGGCCGCCTGCCGCCTCAACAACAACTTTATCGGCAACCGCCGGCCGCGGCCGGGGACAGCCAGAACGGAAGGGGTGGGAGGCGGGGGGGCGGGACTTATCCGGACGTGGCCCAGGACGCTACCAATGGGGAGCGGGGCCTCTCCGCGGAGGCTGGAACTCGCGGAGGGCGGGGCCGTTGAAGGCGTTCCTCCAGCAGCCGGGAGGCGGGGCGAACGTCGTCCTCCTCCTCGGATCTATGGGAGGAGGGGTGCTGGTGCGAGGCCGCGGGGCAGAGAGGGGAGGAGCGGAGCGTGAGCTGCCGGGTGGGCGCTAGGACCTGGAGGATCGGGCGGAGTGTCGGCGCTAGGACCCTGAGGGCAGAGAGGGCCCGGCGCTAGGACCCGGGCGAGGCCGCAGCCGGAGCCGGAGGAGCCGCGGCGGCGGAGCCCGAGGAGCCGGGGCCGGAGCCGGGCCGGGGCCGGAGGGCCGAGGCCGAGGTGCGGCGAGAGCAGCGGCGGCGGCGGCGGCGTCAGCAGGAGGCCCCGAGATGCCGAGCAAAAAGAAGAAATACAATGCGCGCTTCCCGCCGGTGAGGACCCGGCCCGGGCCCCCGCGGCCGCCCCCCGGCCCCTCCGGCCTCCCCTGGCCCGGCCCCCGCGGCCGCCCCCCGGCAGCTGCCCCTTCCCCCGGGCCCCGCCCCCAGCGCCCCCCGGCGCCGCCGCCCTCCCCCGACCCGGGACCTCCCTTGGGGACAGAGGTGGGGATGGGTCCTTGGGCCGGCCTTCTCAAAGCTGTTCTCCGACTCCCCCGCCCCAAGGCCAGGATCAAGAAAATCATGCAGACTGACGAGGAGATTGGCAAGGTGGCAGCCGCGGTGCCTGTCATCATCTGTATCCGGGAGCCGAGGGGAGGGGGGAGGGGGGGCTGGGGGC
>NW_027187322.1:2866987-2906385 GCF_028583685.1 Petaurus breviceps papuanus
GGGGGCTCAGGAGGCTGGGGACATTGGAGTTGGGGGTCCGGCCTGGCCAGGCTTCCCTGGTTTTTTCTTGACGAGCTCCCTCAGCCAGGGCATTAGAACTGTTTTTGGAATCGCTTCTCAAGAAAGCCTGTCAAGTGACCCAGTCACGGAACGCCAAGACCATGACCACCTCCCACCTGTGAGTTGGCCACTAGCTTCCCCCCTCCATGGGACTCTCCTCTATCCTTCTCTCCAGTCCCTACCTCACCCTTTCCCTCTGCCTCTCTCACCTTTGACAAGAGCACCTGACTCTGAATGAAAAGGCCCAGTCTCGTCTCTGCCCTGCCCCTGACTTCAGCCAGACCCTTTCCTGTTCTATGCCAGTTTTCTCTGCTCTAAGATTAGGGGGTGAGGTGCCTCCCAGTTCTCCATCCCAAGAAACTCTGCTGCCCCCAGTCCCTCTCCCCCTGAAGCCCAGAGGAAGAGGAGGAGCTCAGTCCCCTGTTGTCC
Organism: Petaurus breviceps papuanus; assembly: GCF_028583685.1. NCBI lineage: Eukaryota > Metazoa > Chordata > Mammalia > Diprotodontia > Petauridae > Petaurus > Petaurus breviceps. The sequence continues at coordinate 2,867,477 of NW_027187322.1, forward strand.
CCTAGGAAGCAGTGCATTGAGCTGGAGCAGCAGTTTGACTTCTTGAAGGACCTGGTTGCCGCTGTTCCTGACATGCAGGGAGATGGAGAAGACAATCACCTGGATGGGGAGAAAGGCGCCCGAAGGTAAGGGGTGTAGCGGGACATTCCCTGTTCTCCTTTGAACCACCCTAGGAAGGCCTTTGGTTTCAGAGAAAATATTTCCAAAATCTAACCAGTACCAAAAAAAGGGAGAAGGCTTCTTATACAAAGTAGAACAATCAGGAAATCTTTATTCAGCTTTTAGTGTGTGCTAGGTGCTGGGAAACCCCAGATCTCTCTGTCTCTGACTGTCTATTGGTGTATCTGGCTGGCTGGCTGGCTTTCTTCATATATGTTTTATATAAACATATGTGTATGTATGTATATTCCAACATTGCTTTCTTTTAAAAATTTTTTATTGATATTTTTTGTTTTTACATCACCTAAATTTCTCAGGGCATGCCCCTCTCTACCCCCTCCCAAAGAGCTGGCCCATATAGCAAACAACATTTTTAAAGGAAAAAATCAGCAGAAAAGATCAACCCTTAGAAGAAGTCTGGAAATGTGCAGCACTCCAGATCCGTGGACCTCCACCTCAGCTAAGGGGTCAGAGTGGGGAGGGTGTCTTCCCTTCTTTGGGATCTCACGGAAGCACAGCCAGTTTTCGCTGTTCTGGCTGCGCTGTTGAAGCCCATGTATGCATAATTCTCCTGATTCTCCTCCTTTCTTCTTCACGAGTTCATACAAATCTTTCCAGGCTTCTTTGTCCCTTTCCTGTTTTTACAGCACTCTCATACCCCATTACACTCAAACATCCTACTTTGTCCAGCCCTTTCCCAACACGTGGGTCCATTTCAGAGATGGGTCCAAAGGGTGCCGATGGTTTCAGACCTCTTTGACCAAGGGTCCCTTGGGAACAAGAAGGCTTAAAACCCTGTGTTCTAAAGGGCCTGTGATTCCTGTGAGCCTCACAGTGTTGAGCTGTCTCAGAAGCTGAATGGAAGCGTTTTGAGATTAGGCCCTGGTTTTTTGTGTCCCTTGTGGCCTTGCACATTCATAAATGTTCATTGGATTGCTTAGGGTACCCACTGTCACCCTGGTCTCTGCATCTCAAAAATGACCTTGAAGGGCCTTTCCAGTTCTAAAATCTCATGGTCCGATTCTAGGGGCAGGAAGCCTGGGAGCAGCCGGAAAAATGGCGGTGCTGGAGGCAAGGGGAAAGACAAGAAGCAGTCTGGGACAGATTCGGAGCAGGAGGTAAGTGAGCCCAACTAGACTGTCAGTGCGCTGAGGGCAGGGCCTATTTCCCATAGATCTCTCCAGTGACTGAGGGACTGGATTGCTGCTGAGCCCACAATGGCCCCAGGCTTCTGGCCACCTCTAAGTGGAGGCCGTCAGCCTTCTTTGGCCTTCTTTGTCCCTTCTCCTTCTCCCCTCCTTGCCCTATGTGCCTGGACACTCAGTGTGGCCCCTTCCCCCTGAGCTCAGGGAGTCAAATGGCTAATGTGGGCAAGGCCTTATCCATGATGCCACCCACAGGATGATTCTGAAGACACAGAGACAGATGGAGAGGAAGAGATGCCACAGCCCCCACCCCAATCCAGTCGACCCACAGTCCCCTTCCAGAGGTGAGGTTATCAGCCTGGAGGCAGGAGTGGGGAGCAGTATGGGGGTGGGGTGTGGCCCAGCCCAGGACCCATTCATAATGTCTGCACCACCAGCCTCCCAAGCCTGCTTTGCAAACCTTTCCAGCACCCATGGAATGGGCCCCATAGTTCTCTAGGGTCCTGTCGGGGGAGGCAGGGATCCTGGCCTTGGGGATTCCTGTGCAGCTAATCTGATGGCCTCTCTCCTTTCTTGTCTCTGCTCCACAGCCCCCCAGCCCCTTTTCTCCCCTTTTCCTCCACCCTGCCTCTCCCTCCAGCACCCCCTGGCCCTACAGCTGTTGAAGAAGAAGAAGATTATGACTCATAGGCCCTCCCCCCCTGGCCCTCCACACCTCCTCCCACCCTCCACCCTCATTTAGTCAATTTTAGTGGCTGGGGGTGAGGTGGGGGGGGAGGGGAGAGCCTTCTTAAGTTTATTAAAAATTTTTAAAAAGAAAGCGGCTCCTGAGTATTCGGCCCTCTCCTCTATCCCTGAGTGCTCTGTCCCACTGCCCCACCTTTGCTGTCCTCCTCCCACCCCTCACTAGATGCTTGGGAAGTCCCTTCTTCCATAGGCCTTACTTTCCTGATCTGTAAAAGGGGGCCATTGGGTCCAGTGTGCCTGGAGAGTGGGCTGGCTGCTGGGCTTGGAGCCAGACCCTCTGCCTTGAAACCTTGACTCAGACACTTCTTCAGTCCATTCACCCATTCGCTCATCTGTAAGCCAAGGTGGCCGCTCCCCCAGAGGGTTGTGGGCAGCCTGGCAGAGGGAACCATCCAGGGCCAGGATCCTGAGGCTGCTTCCCTGGTTTCCCTGCATCTGTCAGGGCCTGGGATCCAGGGTCAGTAGGGTCATGACAGCCCACCTTCCTCTCTACTTCTCTGCACCCACCCCTGGCCCAGTGACTGAGGGTCACTAGGAGTCCCAGCAAATCTTCTCTTTGGATGCCCGTGACTTAAGAGTGAAAGTCACTGTATAGATGTATGAAGGCTTCTCTGGACCTTCTGACCCCTCCTTGGAGAGGCCAGAGGCTTGTGCAGGTGCTCAGTGAGAGGATAAAGGTGAACGCAAGACCATTACCCGTGGAGGTGGAAGGGACCCGAGCCATCACCCAGGCCTTCCTCGTGCTACAGACAGAGAAACTGAGTTCTGGGCCTCGTATCACCTGAATTTGAACCTGGGTCTTCTGGCCTCTCCTTTTTTATTCTTTCCCATGAAGAAATGATGCCAGATGGAAGGTGGCAAAGGGAATATAATCGTTAGGGTTGGTGTGTAGACCCAGGCCCTGACAGAAGACCCCTTTTTCCCCTGCTAACCCTGACCCTCCTGCCCAGAACAGCAGTTTCAGCTCCTTTCCTCAGAGACCCAGCTTGGGATGAAAGAAGGAAGGCAGGAGCTGCATCGTGAAGTGACTACTCTGGGCCAAACCCTGAGGATACCTAGTGGAAGGGAAGACATGGGGGAGCTCCCTCCCTAAGGGGAAGAGGGGCCCTAGGGCTTTCGTGACCTTGGGGAGAGAGGTTCTTTATGGCCCTGGGGGTGGGGCCACCCTGCATTGCCCATCCCACTCCTAGCCCCGTGCCCTTTGTCTGCATGGACTTTTGTGTTTCAAAATGCCTAAACCAGACCTGTGAAGACCCTGACCCCTGCTAAAACCTAGGAGTGGAGCTGCCTGGGTTCTGGGCAGTCACCTGCACTGACCATGATCCAGAGAGTGTCTAGGTCACCTGAGGCCAGAGATAGGACATGTCACGGCACATGTCTCATGTAGCCACACTGGTGGTAGCTGTTCTCTGCAGACGGCCTTCTGGAGGTTTGCAAAGCGCTGTAGATACCATACCATTGTGCCCTCTACCACCATAAGGCAACAGCTGGTGTCCTCCCCAGTGAGTGCGCGGCTGACCCTCAGATGAGCAATGTGATTGGTCAAGAGAAGGGTGGGGCATGGCGATGAGCAGCATCTGGGTCTCCCCAACAACTCCAGACCCCACTTTCTGTCCATTTGTCTGGACCACTTAGTAGAAGGTGGTTGTACCCCAAAGTTCCCCAGGGTTCCCCTACTTCCAGCCTCCTCCCTGAGGGTGGCCCTTTAAAGGGCCACCTTTACTTGAAGTGTGTCATGGAGTGGGCCTATCTGGTGAAATTCAACTGTTGAGTCATTGGGGGAGGGAGGGCAGGAGTCATGGGCTGGCATGGGGGACAGGGAGGCTCGGCCTGAACTTAGTTTAATCACCCCGTCACTTTCTGCATAGAGTCCCTTTGCCCTCAGTGTTGCAGAATCTCCAAGTTAGAAAGGACAGGCTTTCGAAAGGCCTCAGATGGTCTCTTGACTGCCCCCCATTTCACTCCCCCCATACGCTGTGTGCCTCAGCAGCAGCGGAAGACTTGATGCCCAGAATTTAACTCAAAGAGGATCCTCAGTCTCCGCTAGAAGGAGGCTTGGAGGCCTCCTCGTTGGATGCCATCATGTGACACAGCTCCAGCTGGGTGGGTTCTGGAGCATGCCTCTTAACCAGACCTGGGATTGCTTGGCTGTTCTTGGCTCCATCTCATATTATTGGGTCATTGGAGCTTGCAGTCCACTAGGGACCCCAGATCACTTTTGCAGGTTCCCAAGGGCTTTCTGGGCCAGAATGTAGTGAGGCTCTTCTGCCTAGACAAAGTGAGACTTGAGCTAGATGTCAGAGTACCAGCAGGGCTGGGCATGATGGGAAGGAAAGGGAGGGGAGAGTGAGGCAGAGTGGAGGAAGGTGGAAACAGGCAGTGCCTACATAGGCTGAGCATGCCCATGCTGGGCCTTGTGGCTTCTGGAAGACTCATCTGATTGACTACAGAAATCACATGAGAGGCTCCAGCTTTGTATCCCCGGGCATCCCAAGAGTTGATTCTCTGGCCCATTGCTCAAAGGAAGCCACAGCAGTGGGTGATCCCAGCACCCTGGGAAACCAAGCACTGGAAATCCATCTTTCCAGAAGAACGTGGAGGAGGGATGGACAGTCCAGCACTCAGCACCCTGAGAAAACTCAAATGGTCGCAGGATGCCAGGGCTTGAAGAAGTCACCAGTCTGCTCTCTTTCTTACAGAGCCTGTGATTCTGAGACTCAGGAGAAAGAGCTCACCTGGAGTCCTAACTCTGACTCCACCCTAGGCCAACCCACTCCAGGGCCACCAGGACAGACAACCCTGGGGGAAGATAGAGATTTTTCTTTTTAATTTTATTGATGTTGATTTTTGGAATCAGCATAATTTTTCCCAGTGGGCATGGTGGATAGAGTGTTGGATTTAGAGTTAGGAAGACTCATCTTTGTGAGTTCAAATATGGCCTCAGATGCTTCCTAGCTGTGTGACCCTGGGCAAGTCACTTCACCCTGTTTGCTTCAGTTTCCTCATCTGTAAAAAGAGCTGGAGAAGGAAATGGCAAACACCTCCAGGATCTTTGCCATGAAAACCCCAAATAGGGTCACTGAGAGTTGAACACACCTGATACACCTGAATAATTTTCCCAGCACCCCTTCTCCTGCCCCCACGTACAGAACCATCCCATATAGCACTATTTTTCAAAGACAAAAAGAGGAAAAAATCAGCATAACTGAGCAATACATCAAATAAGTCTGACAATATGTGCAGCATCCGACCATCACCTCTGCAGAGGGACTGGCGAGTTGGGAGGGGGTTCCTAGGCTGCCTCTTGGGGCTAGGCTTATTCTTTATAACTTGGCAACGTCACTTGATTTTTTGTGGGTGGTTATCTCCATTTCTATTGTAATTACTGTGTAGGTTGTTTTCTCAGCTCTTCTGACTTCCCTCTGCATCAGTTCATGTCAATCTTCCCATGCTTCTCTGTGTTCATCACACCCATCATTTGTCTAACATTCCATTTCACCTTGTTTAGCCATTCCCCAATCATTGGGTAGCTACTTTGTTTCCAATTCTTTGCTATCACAAAAAGGGCTGCTAGGAATATTTTGGTATACTTGGGGACCTTCCTCTCATCAGTGGGGTCTTGGCAATTGACTGAGCAAATCAGCCAAACTGATTTTGCTACACGGAAGCTCCAGTAGGTAAGGCACTCACGTGGCCTTAAGGAGGAATCCAGGAAGGCTTCAAGGAGAAGGTGGCCTTTGAGCTGCCTGTAGGGGCCTGGGTAGGGAGGACATTTCAGGCATGGGGCGCTGGTCCTCAGTCTCCTCTGGAAAATAAGAGGGTGGCACTCGTCTGCAAAGCGTCCTGTGCGGTGGGTAAGGAAGAGTCTCATCCCAGTTTGATAGATGAAGCAACAGGCACAGGGTTCATTATAACGTAGGATCGTAGGTAGCGGAAAGGGACCTTGAAACGTCATTTTGCATTCGTGGAAACTGAGGTAGATGGAGCGCTTCCTACAGATCTGGCTTCCAGGCTGGCTCGCGGTACCTGCCACCTTGTCTCTCCGCTAAGAGGCCGCTGGGGACGCCGAGGTGCCCGGCGCTCCACCCAACTTCCCACCTTCATCTGTGCAATGGGCGTGGTCGCAGCACCGCCCTCCCGGGCCGCATTTGTAGAGTTGGATGATGCGGATGCTGGATTTCATTGGAGCGCTTGCTCTGGCAGGTGCTTAGGAAGCCTCGTCCACCCGCGTGCCGGCAGCTGCTGGAGGTGTGCGAGCCCTGACCGGCTTCTCAAGATGCTCGGGAGCCTGGAGACAGTTTGCTTTCCAGTATTTTCAATGTTACCTCTGTAATCTGCTTGGCATGATCACCAGCCACATGTTCTGTGCCTTCTGAAATCCTGGTGTCCCTTTCTGTGTTAATCTGGGGATGTCCGTTGGCACGGTTCTCTCTCTGGCACTGGCAAGAGGCTCCCCAAAGCACCCACTTTCCCGACTCCTTTTTCTGCTAGTCAACTGACTGATGGGGGATGGGGGCGTGAAATGCACAGTTAGGTATCACACAAGGCGAGGAGTGATAGGGATCAAGGAGAGATTCAAACCACTTTCGGACATGTCGGGGCTTCCTGAAAGAGGAGCATCTAAATTGAGCCTTGAAGGAAGGGAAGGATTTCCCAAAGTCAAATCCATCGGCCTTTATTAAGCCCCTATTATGTACTAAGCCCTGTGCTAAACACCTGGTGATGCAAAGAAAGGTTAAAAAAAAAAAGCAGACAAAAACCTCAGCCCCTGCCCTCTGGGAGCTCCTGGTCTAATGGTGGAAACCACATGCAGACAGTTATGTATGAACAAGCTATACACAGGTTATATTTGAGATCACCCCAAGGGGAAGGTACAAGATTAAAGACCATGGGCAGAGAGGCTTCCTGGAGCCGGAAGCCATCGGGTGGAGGTGAGGAGGGACAGCATCCCTGGCAGGGGGGACACCAGGAAAAGGCCTGGAGTCCGGAGATAGAGAGGCTTGTTCAAGGAACAGCAGATAAGGGATGAGGAACGGCAGTCAGGAGGGGGCAGGAGAAGACCAGGGAACATCGAGGAGTCCAGTCGGCTGGAGGTTAAAGACTTCTAAAGGCAGAGCTGAAGGCGACCTGGGGCCATTTCATTCAGTCCCTCATATGACAGGGAAGAGAAATGAAGCCTGGAATGCTAAGTGACCTGTCCAAGGTCACAGGGACAGAGTGACGGAATCAGGTCATTTGGATGTCGATTCACACTGCCTCCTCTAATTTCCTAACCCCCATTTCTGTCCAAAAGCAGCATGGGCAGCCTTAAGAGAGAGGTAGTTAACTCCCCATCGCTGGAAGTCTGCAAGCAAAATTTGGATGCCTAACTATCAGCAATGTTCAAAAGTGGACGCCTGCTGGCTCAAGGAGGGAGGATTTGATGCCTCTGAGAAGCTTCTTCCCAGCTCTGAGTATGAGGAATGTGGATGGAGTAAAGCTGGAAGGAGGCCTGGAAATGCCAAGTTAAGTGAGGCAAGAAGAGAATGGGGCTGATACTTATCCTACCGGCCATGCCTGGGGCAGGGAGGCCTTTTGGAAACTTGCAGACAGGGTCTTCAAGGTAATCTCCTGGGAGGATTCCAGGCTGGCTCACCCTGAGCCTTTATTTCCCTTCACTCAAGTGGGAACCTCCCATTTCTCAGACAGGATCTCGGACTCCCAGAGCTGGCATGGGAGGGAGGGGCATCTCATCTGAGCCTGCCGAATACAAGGACACACTCAAGAGCGCTCATCCTCCGCCTAAGCCCCTTCGAAGTCCATGCTCCCAGCCCAGTCCCACGCCCAGGGCTCCATAGAGGATTACCAGCCAGGCAGAGACCAGGACTCACCCCTGTAACCAACTGGGGCAGCTCAGAGAGCAGGGTCCCATGCTAGGCAGAAGCGTAGACCAAGCAGAGGGGGGATCCCCATTTCAGGGAGACGGGCTGGGAGGGAGCAAGATGAGGGTACCGAGAACCTGAGCTAGAGGGGCCCTGAGCGACCATCTGGTCTGCCTCCCTTATTGTTCCCATGGGGAAACTGAGACCCAGAGGGAGGAAGGCCCTGGCCTGGGACTCCAGGGGTCCCTCAGCCGCCACTTCAGACACGGCACGATGCTATCGGAAGCAGTGGGACTCCGAGAAGTTCAGCTCAGACACTGGGCCCTCACATCCCCTCCTCTGGGCCTTCCTTTCCTCCCCTAGCTGTTGCTCTCCTGAGCTGAGGCCTGCTATGTGAAAGACTCCATTCAGGGTCAGGTCAGACGCTGCCCTCATGGAGGCCACAGTCCAGGCCAGACCCACAACAAGACACGATAACGTGATCGGGGCGCTCTCAGAGGCCAGGTTGCCGTGCCTCCCCAGAGGCCTGTTGGTCTCCATAGTGACAGGCCAGGACCACGCTGGTGGAAGTTCTGAAGTGGGGGGATGGGACAGAAGAATACTTCGGCAAGAACTCATCAACAGTCAATTCTGGCTGCCTCTGCCGTGAAACTGAACCGCGATGCCCAGGCCCGGCTCTCGTCAGCTTCATCTGAAAAGGGAACAGCCGCCGGACTACTGGCACGCCTTTCGGGAGTGCCTCTGGCCCACCAAGTAGGCGGCGGGAAGCAGGATGCCTGGGTCCAGGGGGCACGGGGGAGAAGCTGGAGAGGGCCCCTAAGGGCTGCGGAAGCTTTAAGGCAGACAGGATCCTTGATGGTCTCATCACCTGGAAAAAGGCTGTGGCTCCATGGATCCCCAGAGTCACCAAGGATCCCTAGATCCTGTGGCCTCCCAGGTGTATAACAAGATAATTCACCTGGGCAGAAAGAGTCCCAAGTCCCAGGATCTCATTGTCCCCAGAGCCAACATTCTGCATGACTGTAGGGCAGTCTCTTCCCCTTTCTGACATCAGACCGATGATGGGACTTCTTGTTCTTCACCTGTGGGATGCAAGGCCCTTGCTGTCATGGTCTGCGCTGGGCGGGGAAGGCCGTTATTCGTCTGAACTCCCTCACTTCCCCTTCCAGAGTGCTTTTGGGAATGGAGATGGGGTGCTGATCCAAGGCCGACCTAGGGCTCAGAGTGCAGGGAACGCCAGAAAGAAAGATGCATCCAGCAAAGGCAAGAAGGGGAATGAGCCTTCTGAGGCTGAAGAGTGAGTACCGGGGGTGCAGGGAGGGGATCTGGGGCTCAGGGATGCCGATATTCTGACTGGCCGCTTCTCTCCCAATCCCCAGCCTCATCCCTCCACCTCCTCGGAAGCCCTCCTTCCCGTTTCAGTGGGCCTGGGAGAGCTTCTTGGTGGATGGCCGGAGCCTGCCCCTGCCCTCCCCTAATACTTCCCTCCAGAACCTGCTACCTAAGAGGGCCCAGACCCCAGCCCTGCCACCTGCCAGGGCCCCCCAGAAGTCCCAGTGGAAAGCTGTGCCCCCATCTACCCAGCCAGCCAACTTCCCACTCTACTGGAAGATGGAGACCCGAAGTAAGGACATGAAAAGGCAGCTGAAGACCTGGCTTCAGTGTGAGCTGGATAGCCAGGATGGCCCAGAACAAGAAGGGTAAGAAGACCATGATGGCAGGGAGGAGGAGGGGCCTGAGGGCCGGAGGGAGCTCAGCCTCTGGCCCTCTTTGCTGTCTCCTGAGCAAAGGTTGTGGCTCTAAGTACGGGGCCCAAAGGCCAAGGCTGGAGAGGAAGCCGAGGGGCAGTGGCAGCTGGCGGGTGGGGCTGGAGGGGCAGCAGAGGGAGAGCAGAGAGTGGACAGGGCCTTAGAGCAGTTAGTCTGTTCCCTGCCTGCTGACCAGGAGCAGAGAAGAGGAGAGAGGCCAGTTGAGGAAGTGGAAGGCCCTCCACCTGGCTGGTTTCACCCTCCTCAAAGGATTCCAGAGGAAGCCAAAGGCAAAGTCGAAGGAGCCAGAGAAGCTCTTGGACCTGGACGCTGTGCAGAAGCATTTGCAGGAAGAGGGACTCTGCTGTGAGTCACAAGCAGGCTGTGGCTGCTCCCCTCTCTCTGGCCTTCAGCTAACTTGTCAAAGGAGGCCACCAACATTTGTACTCTGTGAACAGATAGAAACAGTTGAGATTGGCAGCCCATTAGCCAGAATAATTGATTATAATCAGAATAAGCCAGGCAGCGCCCCAGCCTCCCAGCCTGGCCTTCCCACCCCAAGAAGTGACCTCCTGGTGTCCTGAATCACAGCTGCTCCTCTTCTTCACTTAATGCGATTTGTCTCCAAAAGTTTAACTAAGGACCTTTGGTGCTGCTTGCCTTGAGTGCTTGTTATGGCCCTGAAACCCTGGGTCTCCAACTTCAAGCCCAGGCTTCTCCCTGACCAGGCTGCACAGCCTGTTTAAGAGGGCAGATGTATGGGCAACATCTGAAAGGTTATGGTACTTCAGGAGCCAGCTTCGGCACACTTCCCTTACTTAGACTCTCCTGGCCCCTCTGCATTGGAGGATGATGGGAGGAGTAGGGAGCGGTCTCTGACTTCTGCTTCTCTGTCATCAGTCTCCCAGTGGCCTATCCAGGATACCCCCCACCCTCGAGCTGAGAAGGTCCAGGCCTGGGAAGAGATGAAGCCCTTCCTGCCAACTGGCAGTACCACCAAAACCTTCCAAAAGCGACGACAGGCCACCAGGTACCTGCCCCCTGGGCTGGTGGGGAGGGAGAGAAGATGAAGACCCCTGGCCCCTTCATCATTCCTTCGCTGGCTGGGTCATTGACAGGTTCAGGTTATACACAGAGGTATAATATGCCCACATTGGTCGAGGGCGCTTCCGAATCTGGCTGTTATTACATCATTGAATCACAGACCCACTTCCTGTCACCTATCATCCATAACACACACACACACACACACACAGTGGAAGAGGCCTTCCACCCTCTCTTTTTGTAGTTAAGGAAACTGAGCCCTAGAGACCTAGAGGGGCTTGCCCAAGGTTACCCAGTCAGCTTCTAAGCCCTAAAAATCCCAAGCCCTTCTGGGGCAAGGGTGGGGGGCCCTCAGCAGTCCCTTGGTTGATGCTTGGGCCCCAGGATCATTATGCTATGTGACTAGATGACTCAGAACTCCAAAGGAATCCTACCAAGCCCACCTTCTTCCTTCCAAAGCCAAAAGTCTTGGTGGGCTCAGCAATGAAAGCAAAGCTCACATGATGGGGCTAGGTCTGCTGGGCTAGGGGACGCCCACACCTGAGGAAAGCAGGCAGCAGATCAGAACAGAATGAATACTATCCTAGGGCCAGGCCAGTTCCCATCTTGGACCCTTAGTGGCCCACAGTAGGTAGTCCTTGTGCCCCAGTGCTGACCAACCCCACTGGGCTTAGTGAATACGTGGGGATGGCTTGCTGATGGCAGAAGCCTCAGTTTCCCCATCTGTAAAATGGGCACGCCAACATCTGCCTCAGAGGGTTGGTGGGAGGCTCAGCCTGGGTCATACACAGGACGAAGCAACATGTAAACCTCACAAAACTCCCCAGAACCTTGGGGCGTGGCCTGGCCCGCAGCCAACGTGACCAATGTGAGCCCAGTGGGCAGTTTCCTGAGCCTTTTGAGGTCCCCTTCAGCTCAAAATCTGCATTCCCTGAGTCTGCTTTTGTTGCCCATTAAACTGGGAGCCCCTCGAGAGCAGGGACTGGCACAGTCTCATTCTGTTCTCGGACTTTGGTTTGTGTGCCTCGTGCACAGAAGGAGCTTTCTAGATGCTCATGACCTGAAATCCAGCCAGCACTGACTAAGAGCCTGTTATGTGCCAGCTGTGCAACCATAGGGAGGCAAAACCACAGCACCCCCTACCTCACGTGGCTTACATTCTACAGGGGGAAGGTGCCACATATACAAACAAATGCGAGGTAATGGGGGGCACTAGAGATCCACAAGGAGGACGTGAGGAGAGAACTATGTGGAGGTGTGGACCGAGGCACGGGGATGGGAGTTGGTCAGACCTTGACATGGGGGAAGCCTAGAAGCAAGGCCAGGGCCAGATGGGGAAGGGCCCTAAATGCCAGACCAAAAAGTCTGCCTTGGATCATGCTTCGGCAGATCACTGTGGCCACTGAGGGGAGGGCAGAGACCTGGGATAGGGAGGGTAACAAGGGCCCGGCCTAGGGGTGTGGTCAGGGGAGCCATGAGAGATACATGACTCAGGAAGGACGGTTGGGGACGACGGGGAGTGCTGAACCAGTAGAGAGGCGAGTTTAAGGGAAAGACAATAAGGTCCGTTTGGGTGTCTTGACTTTGAGGGGCCCAGGGGACATCGAGTTAGAAATGACCAATAGGGGGCAGCCAGGTGGCTCAGCGAGTAAGAGCACTGGCCCCAGTGTCGGGAAGACCTGGGGATCGAATCCGGGCTCAGGTACTCAGCACCCACCCAGAAATAACTGGCCATGTAACCTTGAGCAAGTCACTTAAGCCCAATTGCTTAAAAAAAAAGAAATGACCAATAGGAGCTTGGAGCTCAGGGTCATTGAACCCACAGAATGGACAGGCTCAGCAAGAATGGAGGGAGAAGAGGAGAGTCTTGGGACAGACCCATGGTGGGGCGTGGGGACTGGGATGTTAGGCGACAGAGATACCACACGTTGGGGAATCAAGACAGATCAGTATAGTGCTAGCCGGGATAAGAGAGAATGTCCAGGAGCAGCGGGTGGTCAAGTGGCTGAGGCCACAAAGGGTGAACACTGAGAAGGAAGAGCTCTCTGAGAACCTGGACAGGGCAGGGGCAGCTCAGTGACAGTGTCGGAAGCTGGGACTCCCGGGGTCTGGAGGAAGAGGAGGCAGAGACCAGCAGTAGTGTTATCTGGTGTTCTGTCAGCAAGAGGGAGAAACGAGGATGCTAGCTCAAGGGGAGGGAGGAATCAAGGGAGAGGGTGTATGTGTGTGTGTGTGTGTGTGTGTGTGTGTGAGTGTGTGTATGTGTGAATATGTGTGTGAGTGTGTGTGAGTGTATATGAGTGTGTGTGAATATGTGTGTGTGTGTGTGCGCGCGCGCGCGTGCGTGCATGAATGCAGAAGGCTGGGGCCTCCTTGTGGCCAGCAAGGGAGGAGTCAGGCCGTTCCTTGAAGAGGCTTCCATTCTCCTGGATGAGTCCCCCACCTTTGAGAGAACAGGGCAGGGAAAAGCTCAGGTCAGGGAGGGCCTTCTGAAGGCAGAGGCGGTGAATTGGGCTCTGAAGGCAGTCTGAGAAGCTGCTGAGCTGAAGGGAAGGCAGATGCTTAGGGTTAGGGAGGCAGCTGGGCCAATTTCAGAGTCCCATAAGAGATGGAAGCTGGGGCCCTTGGGATCTGGCCCATAGACGATGTCCTCACCCCAGCGAGACCTTGTTCCTTTGCCCCCATCTTCACTGGACACCCTGAGCTTTGCTCCTAATTACCCTATCTTTGCTCACCTTCCCTTCTGCCCGTGACCTTGGCCCTCAGTGATTCTGCCTCTGTGGGTTCACCTTTGTCTCTTTCTGTCCCTCACCTGGATGCAGGCCCTGCCACCTCTTCTCAGACTTAAGAAAGGAAAAATGGGTCTAGGGGAGACAGTCCTGGCCAGAGAATCAGGTAGCATTGGTCCTCAGCCCAGCTCTTTCTTCCCCTGGCTGCCCCTCAAGGCCTTGCCCTTTCTGAACCTTGATGCCGAGGCTAGAAAGCAGTATCTGGATGGGGGGATCAGAGGGGTGGCTGCCCATCCTCTTCATCCCCACCCCCCTCCCCAGGACCCTGATGCTGGACTGGGAGCGCCAAAAGCGAGAGGAGCTGGCCAGGCAAGAGCAGCGCCGAGCTCAGGAGCTGCGGGTCCAGAAACAGGTGGCTCGGTGCCTGGCAGCCTATGGGCCTTCCAGATCCAAGGGGTCTGGGTCATCCCATCGCAAGCTGGATGAGCTCAGGTGCCCACCCCTGTGGTGGGGGGGGGGCGGGGAGGAGGTTCCCTGGAGGTGAGGGCACAACTGGTCCCTGCAGGAGCCTTGAGTGGGGCTCCAGGGCAGATGGGGAGAAGAGAGGAGCCAGGTCCTGCCAAGGGTGGGGAGGGGCCCCCCACTTTGCCTGGGGAGCCAGGAGCTGTGAGCAGATGTGCCCAAGGCAGCCTCACATTGACCCTGCTGAAGGCCAGGGTGCCGAGGCAGAAGCTTCCAGAGGTCTTGGCAGAGGGGTTACCAGTGTAGCCTGAGGGAGTAGGAAAGGCTACCAGGGGAGGAGAGGGCTTGAGTGGGAGGGGGCATTCTGCAGGTGAAGCTGGGGGAAATTGGAGGGGTAGGCTGGGAGGGAACTAGGGACAGTGCTGAGGGTGGGAGGGAGGGTGGCTTAGCTGATACCTGGGGTGCAGGAGAGATAGAGGTTGGGGGTTGACTGAGGGAAGCACTCTGGGCCAGGATTTATGTAGGAGCTAGGGGATATCAAAACATGGAGAGACACGGAAGGCTGCCTCCCCAGAGGGGGTGGGCACTGTGGATGGCTCCAGCTGGCTGGGCAGGTGGGTCCTTGCCCAGCCCCCCCCCTCCGATCTTTGCCTCGTCTGGCTGTCAGTGGGACCAAGACCCCTGCACCCTGGTCTGAGAGTCCCCTTTCGGGGCTCAGTGTCTTACCATGACAAGAGCCCCTCTCCTCATCCCGCTGTTCCACTATGGAGAAGGGCCAAGGCTGAGCAGGAGCTGGAGTGGCTGCCAGCACCAGCAGTGGGCAGAATGCATAAGCTCCGAGGCCCATAGCAGTGCTCCAGTTCCCTGGGACCTGATTCTGAGCCATTGAGGCCACACAGCCAAGGAGGAGCTGGGGAAGGTGGGGGATCCAGCTCCAGGTCATCTGACTGCAAATCTGGGGCTCCTTTCCTCAACTCATCCATCCCACCAAGACTACTGTGTGCAGAGAGCAAGGGAGCAGAGGAATAAAATGTAGTCACTGGTCTTCAAACTGACTGACTGTTGCCTGTCTGGGAAAGTACTGCCTTCTCCAGGGGGTCGGTTCCCCTGCCATAGAAATGGGCACAGTGTACGCAGTGACACTACTAAGAGTAGCTAGCGTTGATTTTGCACTTTACGGTCTGCAGACTGCTTCACCATATCACAGGAGGAAACTGAGGCAGGCAGGTTCAGTGACTTGCCCAGCGTCACACAGCTAGTGCCTGTGAGGGCAGATTTGCCCTCAGGCCTTACTAACCTCAGGCCCAGAGCTTTCCTCACTGCGCCACCCAGCTGCCAAAGCCAGAATTGGGGAGATGTGGCTTCCTAGCCATGGGGCCCTGGCTTCACCTTTTGGTCAAGGGCCAAAGTCTAGCTCCTTAGGTCAGCCTGGCCAAGCCCTTGGTTTATGCTAGGAGGGTCATTTCAGAGGGTTTTCAGGCTGAGCCTGACCTATAGTGACCCTAGTCTGTCTCCCCAAGCCAGGCAGCAGGAGAAACAGCGGTTGGCAGAGTACCAAGATGAGCTTCAAGGCATCCATCACCGGGTGCAGAGCCGCCCCTTCCTCTTCCAGCAGGCCATGCAAGTATGGGCTCTCATCTCAGCTGGGCACTGCCAGCTTTGTCCTCTCTGGCACCTGGTAGGCGTGGAGCCAGGGAGAAAAAGATCTTCCCAATTCTGCTGCCCTCTCTCCCCCAGATACTTAACTGCCCTTAGCCCCAGGCCTCCCCAGTGTCATCCCCAATCAACAAAATGCACATTGATTAGGTCCCTGCTGTGTGCAGAGCCTTGTGTCTGGGTGAGGGGACTCACCACCTAGTTGGGGGATAAGTTATAAATACTCCACAATTCCAGGGGAGCTGCCATCTCACTGATAAGCTCCTTCCCCCAAAATGCCACTCATCCTCTGTCCATAACCGTCCAGCCTCAGTTTCGTCAGCTGTTTGGGAGAGGGGAAGGGCTTCCTAGAGGAGGGGACATTTTGAATTGGGTTTTAAAAGATGAGAGGAAAGGAAACATGAGAGGGGAGGAAGGCATGCCAAAGAGAACGGTGTGAGCTAAGCTGGAAAGGGGTATGGAGGTGCAGGGGGGCTTGGCAATCCAAAGGGTAGCTTAGGCTCGAGTGCAGGTGGAGAGAAGAGCATGGTCAAGTCAGAAAGGTCGGTCAGTGCCCTTTTCCTTGGCGGCCAATGGGCACCCTCTGGAGAGTGTGTAGCAGAAGACAGCGCTGCAGGGGTACCAAGGGTCAGAGAGGCCCATCAGTTTAGAGCAAGAAGGGATTGTAGGGGCAATCTTACTCCAATACCCTTGTTTTACAGAGGAGGAAGGTAGGGTCCAGGCACTGGAGAGGGGAATGGAGGAAGTCATCCATTAGAAGGTGAACAAAAAGGGGGTGGCAATGAGGGCTGCCCTCAGGTGTGTCTGTGGGACTAGAGAGGAGGAGAGGGTGCTGCAGAGGTGAGTTTGGCTGGCATGAAAAGGGAGAGCCCCAAGGTGAGGAGAATGAGTGACAGAGTCAGTGGGGATGCCAGGGACAGACATGGAAGTGGGAAGGGTAAATAGGTTAGCAGGATTGGAAAGACCAGTCCCCTTCAATAGAACTCTCAGGCCCAACCCTCCAGGAGCCCACTTCAGGGAATGAAGCCCTCCTAGCTCTGCCCATTTTAGGGCCCATCACCACACCCTTCTTCTATCAATCAATCAGCAAAATCAATCCATAAACAAGTCTTTATAAAGTGCCTACTCCTGGCAGGCACTCTGCTAAATGAAATAGCTTACTGCCTCCAAGGAGCTAGCTCCTCACTGGACCTCCCAGACTGGGGAGCGGGAAGGTCTCCATCCCTACAACCTCCCGACACTGGCCAACTCCAGAGGGGGCGTCTCTCTGATCCCTCCCGCTGGCTTCAGGGGCTCTTGTCTCCCTAACAGACCAATGCCCGGCTCTCAGTGAACAGGCGTTTCTCCCAGGTGCTGTCGGCCCTGGGTTTGGATGAGGAGCAGGTATTGGCTGAAGGGTTGAAGGATGAGATTGAGGAAACCTCCTCAAAACACAGGTAGGGCCCTGGGCTTTCCTCAGAGGTTTAGAGGATCTAGAACAAATCCCTCATTTTTCAGGGGAGCAATGTGAGGTCCAGAGAGGAGCCTCCAGGCTTCCCCAAGGTCACACACCTAGCGGGGTTAGAACCCTTCAGGATGCCTAAAGAACCGGGACTTCTTGGTCTTGACACTCAGCCTCTGGGTGGTTTCACTTGGCTGGTCCCCTAGCCTCCCGACTTCACTGGCTCCCTCCCAGCCTTAGGCCAGAAGCCTTTCCCAGTCCTTGGCCTTAGTGCCTCCCCTCTGAGATTGCACCCACACTGTCCTGTATACATCTTGTCTGCTCAGTTGGGTGTTCATTGTCTATGAAACGCTGAGTTCCTTCAGGAGGGGGGACTGACTTGCCACTTTTGGTATCTGCCGTGCTTGGCATACTGTTTGGCACACAGTAGATGTTTCATGAATGCAGTTGGCTTGATGATTGACAGCAGGACAGCTACCTCCCTCATTGCTACCCAAGGGGCTGAGAGGGAGAAGCTTGTATGGGGTCTTTCCAGGTGCTGGGGATGCAGATGGAGGAAAGGGGCCTCCAGATTGGGAGCCCACATCCAGCCCACTGCATTCATGTTATGGACTGAGAAACCCTCTGGGGAGTAGATGAGGTCCCTGCTTCCAGCCCAGGCTGAAGGGGTGCTTCAAAGAGGCAGCTCCCAGGCCAGTTAGCCCCCAAGGGGAGCCTGGGTGCCAAAGAACACCCCTCTGTCTCTTCCCAGGTCCTCAAAGACCAGGAAGCTGGCCAGGATCAGAGCACAGCAGTCTTTGTGGGGCACGGAGTGAACAGAGCCAGAAGCTGCCTGAAATTAGCAAATCGAGTACAGGGAGAGCATTATTGGGGGCCAGGGTTGAATGGGAAAGATGGAAAGAAGGAAAATGAAATTACTGTATTTAAGCCCAGCATCTGCTTTCCTGCCTGACTAGAGCCCTTGGGAGCCTGGGGTCTGTCTGGGGAAGTGAGCAGCAATGATAGATAGTTGATGTTGACTGGGGATAGAAGTATGGGGTCTGTGTCAGAGCCAGAGGGAAGTGTATCCTCGATGTTCCTCTGCCCTCCAGCCTGGACTAGGCATACACCCTGGCCAGCCCAGCCCTGGGGAGTTCAGAACTCCCTCCCCACCAGTGATTTTTTTAACACCAATGTTTAAATTCCTTAAGACCTCAGACTTACACAGCCACAGAGACCTCTCAATCTTCATTCCCTTTAGGGAAGGAGACAGTTCTCTATGGCTTATGAAGGAAGGAACTGAGGTACATGGAGGCAAAGGGCTCACATGGAGATACCCTACAAATCATCTGGTTCCATAAAAAGGCATTTAGGAAGAAAAATACTGTGGGGGGGGGCAGTGAATTTCATAGAGCCATCTGAATTCATGTATTAAGCACCTATTGTGGGTGGTGCCAAGGAGATAGCAAACAAGGTCCTTGCCCTCACAAGGGCTTACTGACTCACAGCAATAGATTAAGAAGGAGCCACACAACTAATGCACAACAGAAGATGATCAAGGCATTATAGGAGCATAAAAATCGGAGTTAGGAAGGCCTGGGTTCAAATCTCGCTTCAGACAGTAGCCCTGGGAGCAGATTTCCTGTCTACAAAAGGAGGGGATGGGATGTGATATTCTCTGTGCTCCCCCTCCAGCAGGATCTGACTTGAGCCCCCTGACCCTTCACCTGGCCAAAGGGCAGGCTGGGTTGGTGTTCAGCAAGGGAGGTACAGAGGTCTTGCAGGCCCAGAGAGGTCAAGTGACTTGTCCAAAGGCCCTAGCAAGAAATCTGGTCATATGGATGCTCAGGAACCTTTAGGCCCCCAGGACTCATGAAACGGGAAGAGCCTTGAATGTGGAGTTGGGGGATCTGGCTTTGAGTCTTGCCACCTCCCTCTGTGATTGACTTTTTGGGGTCTCAGTTTTCTCATCTGTAACAGGATGGGGTTAGACTTTTGAGGTCCTTCTGGCTCTACATCTCCGAGTCTATGACTCCGATTGTCACCAACTATACAGTTTGGGTCTCAGGGTTCTAAATGAAAGCAGCGCTCATAATACATTTTCCATTTATTTTTATTACCAAATTCTCTTTCCCCACCCCTTCCTCATCCATTAAGAAGTCAAAAAATAACAATATCCTTTATACATAGGGAGTCACACAAAACCTATGTCCACAGGAGCTACTCACAATGTGTTAATGATGCTATCATTGGTTGGCAGCATTGACCCTCACTAACATCTTCCTCCAATGCCTACATCTGGGGAGAAGGAAACCCGGGCTCAGTTGGCAACATTGCAATTATGGCAGGGCACAGAGATTTTGTCCCCAGGCTCTGAATTTAGAGTTCCCACAGCACTTGCAGCCAGGAAGGAACCACAGAATTTCATTAACAAGAAATGATTGATTAAAATAAGATTCCAGATGGTGGGATGGCTCCAGCCCTCCTCACACTGAGGGCAGGCTTCATGTACAGCTCTTAGCACGGTGTCTACCAGCGAAGTCTGCCAAGCTGGGAAGTGTCAGACTTCACTGCTGATGAAAGGAGCAGTCCCAGAAGGCTCTGAGAAGAGGTGGCATCTTGGGCCAATTCGGCCATAGAACCATGAATTTCCTTTCTTGGGCACCAGAACAAATCTTCCACAACTGGCTAACAACAGAAATACCCAACACTCTGTCATGGTGAGGATTTACATAAAAAATAAACCAGTGGTGATTAAGCTCATGCTGGAGATGTTCAAATGTTAATTGATTTGGGCATTCTCTTCAACAATGCAGAAGGTAGAGGAGGGGCTAGGTGGCGCAGCAAATAGAACACAGGCCCTGGAGTCAGGAGGACTTGAGTTCAAATTCGGTCTCAGACACTTAACACAAAAAAAATTAGCTGTGTGACCTTGGGCAAGTCACTTAACCCCAATTGCCCTCCAAAAAGCAAAAACAAAATCAAAACAATGCAGAAGTAGCCTGTTCATGCCAGGCAATTTTTGTCCAGGTCCTCCCCAAAGTTCACAAGTGGTCCACCCAGTATGCTAAAAAACTTCTAGTAGCCGAGTCACGCCAGATCGAAAACTATAAAGCAGCAGTCATCAAAACTACTTGGCTAAGAAATAGAGTGGTGGGTCAGTGGAATAGGTTAGGTACACAAGACACAGTAGTCAATGACTATAGTTATCTACTGTTTGATAAACCCAAAGACTCCAGCTTCTGGGATAAGAACTTACTATTTGACAAAAACTGCTGGGAAAACTGGAAAATGGTATGACAAAAACTAGGCACAGACCAGCATCTTACCCTGTATACCAAGAAAAAGTCAAAATGGGTACATGATTTAAACATAAAAAGTGATACCATAAACAAATGAGGAGAGCAAGGAATACTTCACCTGTCACATCTATGGAGAAGGGAAGAATTTATGACCAAACAAGAGAGAGAACATGATGAAATTCAAAATGTTTAGTTTTGATCACATTAAAAAGTTTTGCACAAAGCCAATGCAACCAAGTTTAAAGGGAAGCAGAAAGCTGCGAAACAATTTTTATAGCCAGTGTCTCTAATAAAGGCCTCATTTCTAAAATTATATATAGAAAACTGAGGCAAATTTGTAAAATACAAGTCATTCCCCAATTGAGAAATGGTCAAAGGATATGAACAGGCAGTTTTCAGATGAAGAAATTAAAGCTATCTCTAGTCATATGAAAAAATGCTCCAAACCACTATTGATTAGAGAAATGCAAATGAAAACAACTCTGAGGTATCACTTCACACCTATCAGATTGGCTAACATGACAAAAAAGGAAAATAATAAATGTTGGAGAAGATGTGGGAAAATTGGAACACTAACACATTGGTGGTGGAGTTGTGAACTGATACCACCATTCTGGAGAGCAATTTGGAACTATGCCCAAAGGGCTTAAAACTGAATGAATACCCTTTGATCCAGCACACATCAGAGAAGGTGTTGTACTCTATGAGCAAAGCAGAATTGAAACAGCTCAAAGGAAACACAGGATGGGCAAATGTGGAGAATCCAGCCCAAATGTTCACACAGACTATTTGTGCCTGACCTGTGGGAGAGCATCCCGAGCTCGTATTGCTCGGGTCAGCCCCTGTCAGACACACTGACACTTGTCATTTTGGTCCTCCTCGAAAATGAAGCCCCCTTCTAGGGCTGTGTCCCCAAAAGGACCCACATGTACAGAAAGGGTTAGAGCAGCTCTTTTTGTGGTGGCCAAGAACTGGAAACTGAGGGGAGGCCCATCAACTGGGGAATGACTGAACAAGTTGTGGTATATGAATGCAATGGATTACTATTTTTCCATAAGAAATGATGAGCAGGCAGATTTCAGAAAAACCTGGAAAGACCTAGATGAACTGATCCAAGCAAAGTGAACAGAACCAGGAGAACACTGCACGCAGTAACAGCCACATTGTACAATGACCGACTTGGATAGATTTAGCTCATCTCAGCCATAAAATGATCTAAGACCATTCCAAAAGCCTCCTAACGGAAGATGCTGCCCACATCCAGAGAAAGAACCTGGAGTCTGAATGCAGATCAAAGTATACTATTTTCTCTTTTTTCTTTTTTTTTGGTGGTTTTTCCACTTTGTTCTGATTCTTTTTTTTCACAACGTGACCAATGTGGAAATATGTTTAATATGATTGTACAGGTCTAACCTATATTAGATTGCACGCAGTCTTGGGGAGGTGAGAGGGGAGAGGGAGAGAGAACATTTACTTCTCTAAAATCTTATAAAAGTGAATGTAGAAAACTGTCTTTCTATGTAACTGGAAAAAATAAGATGCTATTAAGCCGGGGCGGGGGGGGAGAGGGGAAGGGATGAAAACCTTCTGTCCAGTGGAAGGCATCCATTTTCCTGTCATCTGTCACGCAATCCTCTGATATCCTTTACTGCTGTTTTTTTAGGAGCCCTCGGTTATGTCAATGCCAGCTCACACCTTCCATGTGCTTTTTGGTGCCCCTGATGTGATATTGATGTGTAGGTCTTCAAAGGCAACGGGGTTTCAGGTCTTGCTGTCATACAGCAATACTGGTCGATGTTGAAAAGATTAGCCCTTTGCTATCATGGGAACCAAGGGGTTAGTAACAGAGCCTTGCAATTTCCCAAAAGCAATAGAATTCTCCTCTTGCCTTTTCAAATCTGGATCCAGCTCATGGTCCCTCTATTGTTTATCCAGAAATACATCCTGTTGGTCAATCCCAGTAATCTGCCAATTCAGATGTACATCAAAAGACGAGCAATGGTCAGGCTTCACCTAAATGATCTTTCCTGGGTGAGTGAAGAGACCAAACTACTCTGGATAGTTGGAGCTCTCTTCCAGGAGACTGCAAGGTCTTGGGACGTGATGCAGTCAATGTGTCACCCTCAATAGGAACATCAGAAGGACCTCACCACCCACAAGAGAATCCCTCCTCAACAAGAACTCTGTGTGGATCACCAACAGAAAGGCAAAGATTTAACGTAAGATTTTAAGGTACCTACCTATTTCATGCCTCATTGGGTGTTTCTGATGAGAGGGCCACTGAATAGGGTTATTTCTGTTATATCTTCTGAGGAATCTTGAATGAGCTTAATACATAGATAGGACACACCTAGTTAAACAACAGCCTGTAAAGGGGGTTGGGGAGCAGACTTTATTCCAGTTGAATGCTTTCTTTTTAATCAATGAACACAACCGGGTCTTATGATCTCAACATCTTTCAATCGATTGCAAGATGGTAAACATGTAGCCTGTTGCTGAGCATAATTTATTAAAATTTATTATTTACTAAAACCCTTTCTGAGTTCTCAGTTAATAAGCGTGGCATACATGATCTTGAAGAAGACTTGGAATACAGAGGAGAGGTCTTGGCCTGTAGTGATGCACCCATCTCAGATTTTGTTACCCTCAATTTGGCAAACCAGTCCCTACAGCCACCCTCCTTTCTCTCTCTATGTATACATATATGTACATATAAATACATAGATGTGGGTGTCCATACATGTGCACACCCACATCTATACTTGATTCAAACCAGTTAGTTCCCTTTCCCGTCATTTCCCTCTCTATTGTTGTCTTTACTTCCATAAGCACCCAAAGGGCTGTGGGGTGCAGGGACAAGAGTGATGCTCCCACTGTCCCGACGAGAAAAGAACGTTTTATATATTTTTGCACATCTTTTCCATTGTCCCCCCCTCTGTAGTCTTCTTCCCTTTTTCACTTTTAAAGCCTTCAGGAGGGCTCTGCTTACTTGGAAATCTTGCCAAGCTTTCTTTGGACTGGCTTTGCCCTCACTGCTTATCTGTGCTCCCCAAGACAATTCTGCTCCATCATCCATCACTTCCTCCCTAAGATTTTACAGATGAGTTTATATTCTAGACGCGTCTGGCCTTTGCGAATCTGCATTCTGTTTGGCAAATACGTCCAGTGCTTTCTGAGAAGCTTGCTGGATCTCTTGGTCTCCTCTTCTACTAATTAATCCATGTTGGTTTAACTTCCACTTAGATGTCAATGTCCCAAAGGGAATGGGTCAACCTCACTGTCACTGAATTGGGCTTAAGGAGGGGATACCTTACACACTCAATTGGGTATCTAACCCTACAGAGAAGCAGGGGGAAAGGGGATAAGAGGGGGGATGATAGAAGGGAGGGCAGATTGGGGGAGAGGGCAGTTAGAAGTAAACCTTTCTGGGGGCGGCCAGGTAGCACAGCGAGTAAGAGCACCGGCTCCAGTGTCCGGATGACCTGGGGATAGTATCCCGGGCGCAGATACTTAGCACCCACCCAGAAACACCTGGCCGTGGAACCTTGAGCAAGTTACTTAACCCCGATTGCTTAAAAAAAAAAAAAAAAAAGTAAACCTTTCTGAAAAGGGACAGGGTCAAAGGAGAAAATAGAATAAGTGGGGGCGGTCCAGGATGGAGGGAAACAATATACCTACTATAGAGGCGTTTTGTGTAACTACACATGTACAACTTATATTGAATTGCATGTCCTCCCAGTGGGGGCGGGTGAGGAGAGAAGAAGGGGAAGAATCTGGAAATCAACGTTTTAAAAACAAATGTTTTTTGTTTTTTACATGCAGCTGAGAAATAAGAGAGACAGGCACTGGAGTGCAGAACCTATCTCGCCCTACTAGAAAGTTGGGTGGGGAAGAATGTGAGAGAGATTGGGGGAGGGGGCTCTGTAGGCTCGCTATTTTGGAGTGGGGATAGGGGAGAGACGGGGAGAAAAATTAGTAACTCAAAATTTCGTGGAAACGGAAGCTGACAAGTTGGGAAAAAGAAGCGGCGTCCTGGACGCTCCGGTCCTCAGACTTCCCCCCACGCCCGGGACGCAACCTCAAGCGTCTTTTCCCTGAGGTTACACGTTCGCCCCGGCAGAGGCGGGACGAGCCGGGAGAGCACATAGGGCGACGCAGCGGGTGGTCCCCGCGGCCGCCTCGGTGCGTGCCCAGGCTGGGCAGCGTGGGGTACTCGCGCCGCACGGCTGGGGGGCAGCGGCGCGCGGGACCGAGCCCTTCTCGGAGGATTTACAGAAATGCGATTTAGCGGGTGGGATCCACAGGGCCAAGTGCCCTGCGCGAGCCTGAGGCCCGAAGGAGAAGGCTGGGGCTGGGGGCATGGTGGCAGCCAGGGTGCAGAAGCAGAAGCTCAGGGGCCACAGACGGTCGCGGCCGCGGGCTCACTGACAGCCCCCCATCCCGAGCTGCGCATGCGCCCCCCCCCCCCAGCGCCGTCCTTCACTAACTCGAAGGGTCTGGGCTGAGCCGGCCTGAGACCTTACGCAGCCGCAGTCGCACAGTGGCGCAAGCGCCTCTCGGCCCGCACGCGTTGGGCGATGGGAATGTGTAAGAAAGTGGCCACGGCTGGGGAAGAGAGCGCAGTGACGAACTGACGCCGGAAGCCTCCGGCCCGACTTCCCGTCGGGCGTTGGGCGGGAGGACCAGAGCACAAGGGAATCGGCGCCTTTTGGTTTCCGGCAACAGCTGCTGAGGGGCGGTCCGTAACCCGGAAGAGCTCCCATTCTGCGTCAGGGCCCGGCGGTGACGGCGGCCGGGGTTCGGTGGGAGCGGAGCCGCCATGGGCTCCTCGAAGAAGCACCGCGGGGAGAAGGAGGCGGCGGCGGGGGCCGGGGCGGGGACAGCGGGGAGCTCGGGCCCGGGCACAGCCGAGCAGGCACCCCGGCACCGCGAGCACAAGAAGCACAAACATCGCAGCGGGGGCGGCGGCAGCGGGAGCGGCGGGGGCGGAGCTGGCGAGCGGCGCAAGCGCAGCCGGGAGCGCGGGGCAGAGAGGGGCAGCAGCCGCCGCGGGGGCGAGACCGAGGCCCGCAACGGGAGCGCGCACGGGCGCGAGCGCAGTCAGGCCGAGCCTGTGGAGCGGAGAGTGAAGCGAGAGAAGCGCGATGAGGGTTACGAAGCTGGTGAGCTCGAGGCCCGAGGGGCGGGGTTAAGCGAGGCTGGGCCAATGAGCGGCCGGGAGCCTTGCTCGCTCTGATGGGCCTGTAGGGGTGGAGCTTGAGGGGTGCAAGTCCGGCCCCGACCTTTCCCTAGCGCCGGCGAGTCTAAGATCTTGGGGACCTTAAGGTTTATCCAGACCAGATGTTTGTTCCATTCCCTCCCCAGCTCTTGACTGTGGGGAACTGAGACACGGGGGTGGAACCCAGTTGTGCTGTGGTTCGAGGTGGCCGATCCTGGGCCCAGGGGAGCGTAACTGCCACTGACCCGCATGACTGGGGGGTCGGCTCCCCCAGATACAAAGCGAGAGGGGCGGTCGGGAGCCAGAATGCCAGTTGCGTGCCAGGCTCTGCCCAGGGCGGGCGTGCCCTGCCCTCAGGAGCTTACAGTCTAGTGGGGAGGCGGCGTGCAGGCACAAGCTCAGGCCAGGTCCATGCAGGAGGAATAGGAAATCTCTGGCGAGGGAAGCCGGTGGGAGGGAAGGTCTGGAGCGGGAGCTCAGCCAAGGCGGCAGCACTGAATGCCAAGCAGAGGGGCTGGCATGGGATTGGGAGCCTCCGGGGCGGCTGCGTGGGGATGGACAGGAGTAGGAAGAGCCTGGAGGCGGGCGGACCTCCCAGCCTCTGCAGGAGCCTGGGGTGGGGGGTGCCATCTGAGAGCTGGTTCTCCGCAGATTGAGAGGCCTTGGGATTCTGTTTGATCCTGGAAGGGAGAGAGGGACAAGCGATGAGAGAATTCCCTCAGAGTGCTAAAGTTCCCTTCAGCCCCAAGTCTGGGTCTGCTGCTCTGTGGCCCAATTCCAGAGTGTTTTGGCTCTGTCTCTGTACCTTACTTAGTCCTGGCCTAAGACACAGCTCCTGCCCTCAGGAAGCTCAGGGCTCATCAGGGGGTGAAAGATAAGTCTGAGAAAGGCAGCAAACATAAAGGTTGAAAGGGAAAGGGTCTTAGAGAAATAAGCCGGTTAACTCTGATCTTGATGGGTGAGCAGGGATTCAGGAAGGGAGAGTGATTGGGAATCACTGAGGCCTGAAGGCTGAGGTGTCTGGAGCTGTCTGTACAGGGATGGCTGGATGAGACAAGATGGAAAAGTGGACGAGTGCCCCACACACCACAGAAATCACTTGGCTCCATGTGCTGGCTGACAGGAGCTCGTACCTTAGATTTACAAAATGTTTTCCTCAGCAACTCAGAGAGAATTAGCACCATTTTTCAAAAGAAGAAGTCAGGACTCACTAAGATTAGATTGGTTTGCCAGACGTCAGGGGGGTTAAGCCTGGAAGAGCTGAAAGTGAAATGGCCCACTACTGTGGGATTGCTGCCTTTCTAAGTGTGAGATACTTTGGTTCTAAGTGGTTTGCCTCGCTCTCTATCCCAGGCCTTCTGGTTCCTAGGCCAGAACTCTGCTTTATGCTTCCCTAGCTCGGCTTGAGCTCAAGATTGGCATGGATTTATTTGGAGGGATAATGCAACATTGGTAGTTCCCAACTCTTAACTTGTCCTCTCCCAGGACTTTGGGGGAAAGTGTGATGATGCCAGGCAAGGGAAGAGCTGGGTTTTGGAGCTAACGAAGTTTTTCCCAGGGAGGGCTAGGGAAGCAAAAAGAGAAGGTAAGGGAAGTGAGCATTCATGCCTGTGCCAGCTGTTGACCTGGGACTTGAGCCGTGTTTAGGATTCCCTCAAAGCAGCACAGAAGGTCAGTAGAGTGGCCTTACACTCGTCTTTCTTGTTCTAGCCACCAGCTCCAAGGCCAGCTCTGGAGATGCCTCATCTCTCAGCATTGAGGAGACCAAGTGAGTAAGGCTGGGCTGCCCTCTGACCTCTCCTAGCACACTCCTCTACCAGTGGGGCCACAGAGCCCTTGTTCCTGGTCCTTCCAAATAGGGCTGAGCAGCATCTCTCCCCAGTCCCTTTTCTTCTTAGTTCATCCAGAACTTAGTTGTCCTATGTTTCCTGAGAGCCTCGTAACCATAGCTGTCTCTTTTATTCTCAGTAAACTCCGAGCCAAGTTGGGCCTCAAACCTTTGGAGGTCAATGCTATCAAGAAGGGTGAGTATTCAGATGGGCTGGCCGGGAAGGATGGAGTAGGACTGAGGGAGGACTTTGGGGGGTCTGGAAGGAGCATGATGGGCCCAGAGCAAAGCCCAAAATCGGTGAATTAGCCTTGATAGCTGAGTGTGCTGCCCTGTGGTTGGTAGGACTAGTCATCATAATAGTGCACATCTGTATCATGCTTTAAGGTTTGCAAAGCATATGTTGTCTGATACAAAGAAAACCCAAGACATGCTTTGTCCTTAGAGCATCTGCAGTCAGTCAGAGACAGGGTGAAGCTATTTGTAAAATTCATGAAAATATATCAGGTACAGACTTGGTCTGGAAAGACCAGAGATCTGTGTGAGATGGCCTGGTGAGTGGGGGTGATTTCACCAAGCTGGAACTGGGAAGGAAAGGGTGTTTGCTACCCCTGGGCCCTTTCCTCCCAGAGGCGGCAGGCACCAAAGAGGAGCCGGTGCTGGCCGACGTGATCAACCCCATGGCCTTACGGCAGCGTGAGGAACTTCGTGAAAAGCTGGCAGCGGCCAAGGAGAAACGTCTTCTCAACCAGAAGCTGGGGTGAGTGGAGAACACCGTGGGGGGGGCATGTGGGAATGTGTGTAGATGGACAGACAGATGCATAGACAGGGTGAATTGTGAGGCAGAAGCAGAACTAGGCCTGAAAACAGGGACATTTGGCAGCAGGAGGGCACCTGTATAATGGGTTGGAGTCTTTTCTATGTTCCTTCTTCCTCAGGAAGATCAAGACCCTGGGGGATGACGATCCATGGCTGGATGACACAGCTGCATGGATTGAGAAGAGCCGCCGGCTGCAGAAAGAGAAGGATTTGGCTGAGAAGAGGGTGAGAACTGGGTCTGGGGAGGGTAGGGAGAGAGCCTCAGGAGGCCCCAGGTGTGAGACAGCTGGGCTAAGTGGCCCTCTCCCAGGGCTGGGGAGAGTTGAGACCTTGCTTCATGGAGATGGGGGGCTGGATCCTGGGATAGCTGCCTTTGTCTGGACCTTTGTGTTCGTGTGAGTGTGTGTGTACACACGTGCGTGCGTGCTTGTGCCTTTTGTTCCCTCTAAACGCTTTCTTATCACTGATTTGCTGGAAACCCATATGTTGTCCTCCCACCGTCTGATCCCATAGGCCAAGCTATTGGAGGAAATGGACCAAGAGTTTGGAGTGAGCAGCCTGGTGGAAGAGGAGTTTGGACAGAGGCGGAAGGTGAGGTGTGGGGAGGGCCTGTGATCGTGGTGAACGCTTCCGAGGGGATGCTTCAGGCTGCCATCCAGACAGAGAGGGCCCTGAGTTGTATGAGAGCCACTGATGCTGCCTTTGTGTCTTCCCTAGGAGCAGTACAGTGCTCGGGACCTGCAGGGGCTGACTGTGGAGCATACCATCGCCTCCTTCCGCGAGGGGGAGACCATGATCCTCACCCTGAAGGACAAAGGTGTGGCTGGGTTGGGGGAGTCAGCTCGGAACCTCGGGACTTCTGTGAGGGACTTTGGGTGACTGTGGCCGTGTCTTCCTCTAGGTGTGCTGCAGGAGGAGGAGGACGTGCTGGTCAACGTGAATCTTCTCGACAAAGAGCGGGCCGAAAAGAATGTGGAACTTCGGAAAAAGAAGCCAGATTACCGACCCTATGCTGAAGATGAGAGCGTGGATGACATGGCTGTGGTTTGTAGGGAACACTGGGCTGGGGCAGGGCTCAGAAAGCTGGCCAAGTGGGAAGGGAAGGGAGGGACTCAGAGGTGGGGAAATGGGACTGACCCTACAAACCTCCACAGTTTAAGCCCCGATCCATTCTGGCCAAGTATGATGAGGAGCTGGAAGGGGAGCGGCCACACTCATTCCGACTTGATAGGAGCGGGACAGCTGATGGAGCCCGAGAAAGGGAGCTGGAGGAAATCCGGGCCAACCTGAGGCAGCAGGCGCAGTCCCTGACAATGGCTGGACCCCGGCTTGCCTCAGAGTACCTCACCCCACAGGAGATGGTGAGTCTCCAGCAGAGATGAATGAATGAAGGCATCCAGACTGATGGGGGTGAGAAGAGACAGACAGACACCTTTGGGGGCGAGGAGCCTAGTGCTGTGATATGACCTCATAGATCTCAGCATCCATTGCTCTTTGTGTGAGGGAGCCACTGGGGAGAACCCTCCAAGGGGCCCCCAGGTGCATCTGCTCAGGGAGGGTGTCAGGGAGACCCAGCTAGAGTCTCCCAGGAGTGTACTTCTGTGGGGTGAGGGCTTTGCCAGGAGGGATCTGGGAGTTCTCAGCTTTCAAGGCTCCTGGAATGGAACCATAACAGTCACAGGGAAAGGCCTGCTCTGAGATGGGGAGGCTACATCTGCTATCTAGCAAATGGGCCTGAATAGAGGAAGGCAAGTGTCCTGAAATCTGGATAGGATGGTGTGCTGGGGCAGGACCGCCACACCTGCTGAGGAGTCCTTTTATCCCACTGGCAAGAAAAAGCCCCAGTGGGGCTTATACTGGCAAGTATATGGACAGGTGTCTGCATTAGCAATAGCAGTGTGAAGGATGGATGGGAGGGGGAAAAAATACAGAATGGTATGAGGCTGGGGTTGTTGTCCAGAAGAAAGCACCCAAACCAAGTTGGTGGCATATGAACAGGAGATCCCAGAGAGAAGACTTGGAGACTGGCTGCGGATGGGAGAGGGAAGACTCCCTGTGACTGGGGCCAGACTTGGAGGCCAAGAGGATGGATGCTTCTGAGCAATAGTTTTAGATGGATTAGATTGGGTTGGGGGTGGGGGAGAATGACCCTGCAGCCTTGAGGCCACACATGGCCTTCTAGGTCTTTGGCTGCGGGCTTTTGACCTAGTCCACATTTTACAGAACAAATCCTTTATAAAGAGGATTTGTTCGATGAGTTTTGGATTCAGAGGGCTGCCCTGCCACATGTGGCCTCAAGGCTTCAGGTTCCCCACCCCTGGATTGGATTGTTGGCTAGATGGCATCATGGAGCTCTTTAATAGCTAGGGGTGTAGACATGAATGATCAGGCTGGAGGGACTCATTTGAGGGATGAGATTCTCAAAGAGAGGATCAAGAGAACAGGAAAGAAAGTCCAAGCGAGAGCTGTTGGAGGTTGGGGGCAGGAGAAGGATGGACCAGGGAAGGAGAGTGGAGGATCTTGTTAAGGGAATGTCCCTGGATCCCAGAGCACTGGGGGCAGGGGGACTGGAAATGCAGGAAGGGGCCAGGTGATGGAAGGCTGGGAAAGCCAGGGGGGGAGGGGTTATGTGTGGGTATGAACTTTAGGAAGTTCACTCTGATGGCAGAGTAGAGGACAGACTGGATCAGCGAGACCTTGTACAGGAAGGGAAGGGGGCATACACCCCATGCTAAGTGGGGGATCAGGGATGCTGTAGGTGGTTTACTTGGCTTTTACGGAATTTTGCTAGTTTTGTGGAAAAGCTGAAGAGGTGTGGGTGCGACCATAGTGCAGACAAGTGCTCACAAATGGTTGAAGGTGACCTCCCCTGGGACACCTAGATGTCTTCGGGTCAGATTTAGTACAGGTGACCCTCAGCTGAGAGGAGGCTTGAGAACCGGAGCTATGCTGAAATGCTGCTGGGATCTGGTGCCTGCCCCAGGATGTAAGGGGCTTGCACTTACTGGATGGGTGACCCACCTGCAGGAGAGTCTGTAGAAAAGGACCAGAAAGACATTGATGGCCTGGGTGGGGGGGGGGGGTCAAGGAAGGGCTTCAGGGACCAAGAAGCCAGAAGTGGAGAAGGAAGAAGCTGATGAGGTCTCATGGTGTCAGACCTCGGACCAATTCTGCCTCTCTTCCCCAGGTGACCTTCAAAAAGACAAAACGGAGGGTGAGGAAAATCCGAAAGAAGGAGAAGGAGGTTGTGGTTCGAGCTGACGATCTGCTTCCTCTTGGCAATGAGACAAGTGAGGGAGACTTTGGCTCCAGGTAACTGGGCACTGCCTGGGCAGGGGCAGGGGCTGGCTGGGGGGCAGGGGTTGCCTGGGCTCAGTCCTCTTCTCTCCCTCCCACAGGTTGCGGGGGAGAGGCCGCCGCCGAGTCCCTGAGGCTGAGGAGGAAGCCCCTGGAGAGCATGAGAGGGAGGCCCCTTCCCAGCCCCCCCAGTCTGATGACACCCGTGTGGAAAACATGGACATCAGCGACGATGGTGAGGGGAGGTGTTGGCTTAGTCGGGTGATGCTGGGAGCAGAAGGAGCAGCTAGGTGGGGGTCAAGCCTTGAAGTGGGCCTGTGTCTGTCTCCTAGAAGAGGGGGGAGCCCAGGGGCCAGGCTCCCCCGAGATCCTGGAGGAAGATGAAGTAGAGGCTGAGCTACAGAAGCAGCTGGAAAAGGGTCGGAGGCTGAGGCAGCTACAGCAGCTCAGAGACAGTGGGGAGAAGGTGAGAGGCAGAAGGACCCCAGGGAGGCCTCTGGTGACAGGGAACAGGTACTCTGGCCTCTGCTTGGGTCCTTCCATCCCTCTCTCACTCCCACCCCCATTCCGGCCTCTGCGAACAAGGCAGCTGGGGTCTAAGGCTGTTTCCTTTTTTTTTTTTTTTTTTTTTAAGCCATTGGGGTTAAGTAACTTGCTCAAGGTTACATGGCCAGTTATTTCTGGGTGTGGTGCTAAGTGTCCGAGCCCAGATTTGATCCCCAGGTCATCCCGACACTGGAGCCGGTGCTGTTACTTGCTGAGCCACCTGACTGCCCCTAAGGCTGTTTCTATTCAGTAGTCCTTCCTTCTGCTCTGTGAAGACAATTGTCACGTCTCCCCTAAATCTTCTCTTCTCTAGGCTATAACAACCCCATCTCCCCATAGGTGATTGAAATCGTGAAGAAGCTTGAGA
This sequence comes from Petaurus breviceps papuanus, assembly GCF_028583685.1. Lineage (NCBI taxonomy): Eukaryota > Metazoa > Chordata > Mammalia > Diprotodontia > Petauridae > Petaurus > Petaurus breviceps. The sequence goes on from NW_027187322.1 coordinate 2,899,825, forward strand.
CACGACGCAGCCGGGAAGAGGATGAAGATCCGGAGCGGAAAGGGGCCATTGTGTTCAATGCCACCTCGGAGTTCTGCCGCACCCTGGGGGAGATCCCCACTTACGGGCTGGCTGGTAACCGGGAGGACCAAGAAGAGCTCATGGTGGGTCCTCTTAGGTGGGCAAGGAAACGGCACGCCTGGGGCTGAAGAGGCCGAGGAGGTGGGTGGGAACATTGTGCTTAGGCCCTCCTGGCTCCTGCCTGCCTGTCTCCGGGGGCATCCAGGGCATCTTCCTGTTTTTCCCATTAGGACTTTGAACGAGATGAAGAAAGGTCCGCCAATGGTGGCTCAGAATCTGATGGTGAGGAGAATATTGGCTGGAGCACGGTCAACCTGGACGAGGAAAAGCAGCAGCAGGATGTGAGGAGAGAAGCTGGGGCGGGTGGGCCACAGCGGGTGTGGACTGACCATTGACAGGCACCCCCCTCTCGCTCCCCCTAGTTTTCAGCTGCTTCTACCACCATCCTGGACGAAGAGCCCATCGTGAATAGGGGCCTGGCTGCTGCCCTGCTCTTGTGTCAGAACAAAGGTAAGGAGGGAGGCTCTAGAGAGCCCGGAAGAGCATCCCGGGGAGGAGCCACCAGGGTTGGGGCCTTCCTAAGGAAGCTTCTTCCTCAGGGCTGCTGGAGACAACTGTGCAGAAGGTGGCTCGGGTAAAGGCCCCCAACAAGTCCCTGCCTTCCGCTGTCTACTGCATCGAGGACAAGATGTAAGTGGGTCTGGGAGCCACTGGGCCCTCACAGATGAGTGGGGCTCAGTCTTTTGAGGGACCACCTTTGTGCTGTCCACCACAGGGCCATTGATGACAAGTACAGTCGACGGGAAGAGTACCGAGGCTTCACACAGGATTTCAAGGAGAAAGATGGCTACAAGCCTGATGTCAAGATTGAGTATGTGGATGAGACCGGGAGGAAGCTGACGCCCAAGGAGGTAGGGGAGGAGAGGCCCCCTCAGGGTTAGGGACTTCACAAGAAGCTGCAGTGTCTGCTCATGGCTGTTGGGGCCTAGAAGAACAAATATAACCCTCTTCTTCCTGTGATCCCTTCCTAAGCTGTGGGGTGGGGTCAGCTGGCTCCATTCTTCAAACTAGACCTTGCATGGTGTGGTTTCTAGTCCCCTTGCCATTAGGGTTTTCCTCCTGGACTTTTCACCACATTCCTCCAGATGTCCCCTGGCCAAGGCATTCTTGCTGACATTTTACATTGGTCACTCATTCTGAGCTACGTGCCACTAAATGTTACCACTTCCCTAGCTTTTTCAAAGTCTGGAGTAGTCGGGTCAGCTGACACAGGAATTGGCATTGGAAGTCTAAGAAAGCTGGTTTAAACACCCACTCTGCTTCTTCCCATGACTATCCATATGATCTTAGGTCTTCACTGATTAACAGTAAAATGAATGGCTTGGTCTGGATGACCGGCCTTCCAGGTTCCTGGGCCTATCCCAGTGAGGTACTTGTGAAGTTGGGCTTAGAAGACGAACAGAGGAATGAACTGTCTAATCTGCCCATAGGATAAGCAGGCCCTCTGTGCCTTCATCTGTGCCGGTCACTGGTGAAGATGTTGAAGGCCAGTGCCTCAAGGCACTTATCAGATACCGTTCCCATCGATGGCTCCTTGTTTCTAGTCAGTCAGCTTCCAGTATCTTGTAGCCCATGAGGAAAGCTTGAGAAATTTTACACAGTGCCTGTGTCTGATGCACCTAGTCAGGAGATGAGGCTGGGGCCTGGCCCGTCTTGGCTTGTAGTGACCATCTCCATTTCAGATCCCTCCAAGCCCTCCCTTTAATCTCATCTGCTAGTTTTGCCTGTAGTTAGCCATGCTCACCTGTTCTTTCCTCTTTCTTGGAAACCGGGACATCAGCTTCTCTTTGGTCCTATTGCTTAGAGATCAGAGATAGGGGTAGTCCAAATACACCCCCTTCTTGGAGGAAAAAGCCAATGAAGTATTAACTCACATCCAGTCTTCTCTGAGAGGTGTTCTTTTATTTTACTCCAAATACAGCAGCCCCTGTTGTCCTTTGTGAGCACCTCTCTTTGTGTGCTCCTCTCCTCTTGGGTTCTTGCTCCCCTGGCTTCCATCTTCTCTACATTTTATCAGTCAGCTGCTTGTTTGAGTTCTGTGCACTTCTGCCTTCTTGGCTTTTTTCTTGTGAACTCCAACTGATCCTTTCCAATTCTAGTGTCTCAGATGTCCTCCCAAGGACATAAAAAGTAGAACAGTGACTTCCCAAGGTTCAGCCCTGAATTCTTCCTTGTTGGACATTATAGCAGGCCTCAGGAGATGTGTTAGGATGGTCACTGCCCAACTCTGGCTCTGTCCAGATGGGGGCGAGAATGCAGGGCTCTCCCTTGCCAGTGCTTTGATTGTGGTTCAGATCTCCCTCTCCTGCTCCACAACAGTCCTGCACCCGTCTGGCCTTCCTTATGAACAAAGTTCACATAAGCCCCTTAAGAGCTAAGAGCTCGCTTTATCTAACTGTAGTTGAGCTGACCAAGACATTTTTTTTGCTTTTTGTTGTGTGTGTGTGGGGGGGGGGGGGAGGGGGGGGTGTTTAGTGTCTGAGGCCAGAACTGAACTCTGTAGTGCTTTACTCACTGCGCCACCTAGCCACCTGTGCCCAAGACTTCTGAAGGCAAAGTGACCCTCCCGTGAGATTTTTCCCCTATTTAGCCAAGCTCTGGGGCACCTGGTCTGGCAGACAGAAGCCTGGCCCAAGAGCCATCTACCAAAAGCGTAGGTTGTTTTCTCAGGAACACAAAGCTTTTTGGTCACAGTAACGCAAAAACATTACCTATATCTCCCTAGCCTTGGTTTCTCGGCAGGGATCCCATCGTCTAGCAATGCTACCCCTCTCAGGGAGGGGGTATCCTATGGGAATCCTTGGGCACCAGGAACTGTGCTCATTAGCTGTGGCTACCTCCAGCACCAGCCCTGGTCTCCAAGGAGGGAGCTTCATCCCTACCCTGTAACCCATGAAGAGTGCTTGGTTTGCCCAGGGCTGTACTGGTGACTTCATTTTAGCTAATTATCCAAGGCTACTTTCTTCTGACTCCAAAGGCCGGCTTCTTTCTCCCATCAAGTTCTTCCATTGGTCAGCCCTTATTTGAAGGCTCATCCTTGTTTGTTTTACCATTTCTCTGATAACGTAGAAGACTGTGTCCCTGGTAGAAGCCTTAAGTCTCTTGTCCCCCATTAGCCCAGATTTCTTTTGGCTCTGTGTCCCCTACTCTAAGCTCCTCACCTGTTGCCGGGATTTCATTCTCCCATCAAGTTTTAGCATCCTTTCCCTCTTCTTCCCCATCCATGTCCTTAGTTCTCTTCCCCAGCTACCAGCCTTTCGTCTGAAAAGGATGCAGAGGCCCTCTCCTTACAGTCCAACCTACCGAAGCCCAAAAATGTGGCTTCCCCAATTTCCTCCTCTCAAATTCAGGGTTTTTGGTAGTCTGCTCTTCTGCCTAGGGTTACACGCTTTCCTCACAACATAAATGGCTGTACTTAAGAGTATCCAGTAATCCCTGACTGACCTTTCTGCCCAGGCCTTCCGGCAGCTGTCCCACCGATTCCATGGAAAAGGTTCAGGCAAAATGAAGACTGAACGGCGGATGAAGAAGCTGGATGAGGAAGCTGTGAGTGGCCAAGCAAACCTGGGGGTGGGTGGGTGCAGCTTTTAAGGGTTTGCAAAGTATGGATGCTGACTACAAGGGGGCCCCTGTTACAGCTCTTGAAGAAGATGAGCTCCAGTGACACCCCCTTGGGCACAGTGGCCTTGCTCCAGGAGAAACAGAAAGCCCAGAAGACTCCCTACATTGTGCTCAGTGGCAGCGGGAAGAGCATGAATGCGTGAGCAGGGGGCGGGGCCTTGGGTGGGAGAGGAGGGAGAGCGCCTGCGTCTGCCCCTCCCTCATCACCTGTCTCTCTTCTTTCCACAGGAACACCATCACCAAGTGAACACTTCCCATTTCCTTAAATAAAATTCCCTCCTTATTTTTTCCTCCCTTGTCTAAGTTACGATTCGTTCTCCCCCTTGAGCCAGAGCTGGGCAGTGGGGTTGGGATGGAACTTAAGTATTGCCTCTGCTAGGGTCCATTCTGAAACGCCCCCTTGTGGCTGGTCAGCACTGTGGCCAGCCCCCACCCCTGGCACTGGAGTGAGAAGTCAAAAGTCAGAATCGCTTTACTAGGCACGCTGGTACAAGTCAACCACGGCTCTCTCTCAACCCACCAGGGGTTTAATCTCTTACAGAGAAGAGCAGGAGTCCAGATGGGAGCCCTGCCTCATCCCCAGCCAGGGGGTGGATCCACAGAGCAACCCATTTATGTCCATGGAGGTGGAGTCTGGGTGTAGAGTAGGCTTGCAGCTGGAGCCTAGGCCTCTTCCTCACTCTCCTCCTCACTCTCCTGGTACTGTACTCGATTGGTGTTGACAAAGAGGTCCGAATCGTCTTCAGAACTGTCGTCTTCTGAAGACTGGGCTTCTCCTGGGAGTTCTGGCTGAGGTGGTCTGCAGGGCGGAGTGAGACCTGAGGGAAAGGCTTCTGGAAACCCCACCCAGGACCTAAGCCTTTCCACATGGGAGGCTGAGTGGGGGGCAGTGATGATCCCCAGAGATGGGGGGGGGGATTGCCTCTCCTGACATCCAGGCTTCCAGCCACCTTCCCAGTTAGCAGGTCCCACGGCCCTCTCACCTGTTCCTGCTGTTCTGTTTCTCAGTGATGTCTGAGAAGGCTTCAGGCCTAAACAGGGGAAAAAGGTCAGTGGGGGGGGCAGGCCAGCTGAGCCTCCCCCTCCCCCGTCTCCCCCCCACGGTCCCTACCAGAGTCCCTCTTTCTGGAGAGAGCGCACGTGGGCCTTGCAGAGCACGAAGGAGATCTCGGCCTTCACCTTCTCCCCCTCCTGTATGGGGTCCACGATGAGGAAGTCACCTGGGGGGGAGAGGGGGACGGCATGAGGTGTGGTGGCCCCGTTCCCTGCCCTGGCTCCGCCCCAGCACCCCGGCCCATACCTCGTTTGATCCAGATGTTCTTGCGGTACTTGGAGGGCATGCTGACCAGGAAGCGCTGCCCCTGCGCCGTCTCTACCTCATGCAGGTTGTTGCCGGGGGTCCCCAGGACCTGGGGGGGGGGGCAGAGGAGAGCGTTGGGGAAGGGGAGGGGCGGGGAGGGGCAGGAGGGGGCGGGGAGGGGCGCTCACCCGCACGATCTGCTGCTGCTCCGACGGCACCACGTGCTCTCCCAGCACCTCCTGCACCACGTGCTTCCGCTTGGTGGCCTGGGACATGCTGCTCCGTGGCTGTGGAGGTCAGGACCCCCCCCACGCGGGTCAGTGACTGAGCCCGTGTCTGAGGGCTTCAGTGACCGGGTGCAGCCCGGCCTGAACCCGACGCCCCCCCGGGTAGTCGAGGGGGGGAGGTGACAAGGACCTGGGACCCGCGGGCGAACCCAGACGCTGCTGGGGGCGGGGGGGAGCCTTCTCTGGCCTCCACTGGAAGTCCTCGCTACCCAAGATCGGGAGAAGGTCGGCGGGCCTGGGTCCTCGCACCGCCGCCTCCACGGAGCCCGCCCGGCTTGGCGCCCCCCCCTTACCTTCCTGCCGGCTCCCGCCGCCGCCAGGCCGCCAGACCGCCAGCCCGAGCCGAGGACTTCCGGAGACCGTGATTCCGGTGCTCCCTCCGGCAGGGGAGGGCTTGGTGTCCCCGGCTAACTCTTCCCCCTGGCAGGCAGCACAGACCCCAGCACTTTTAGTTCCGCCCACGCCGCTGCCGGCCCAGTCCTGGGCTGAGTAGGGAGCCTCTGGAGGCGCCACGCGTGTGCTGAGCATCCTCCGCCCCACGCCCCGCTCCGGGAGGACCGCGACCCGAGGTCTGGCCGTAGAAAAGGGAGGGCCGAGTACCCGCCATCTCCCTAGTAACGGTCCAGAGGCAGGCTTCCGCACAGGAGCGCGTGCGCTCGGCCCCTAAGAGCGGCCCGCCCTCGCCTCTCTCCTGTCCCCTCCCCATCCGTCTCGCTTCCTCCCCAGGCCCCGCCCCTCCCCTCCTCCCGTCAAATCGCCCTTGACCCGGAAGCAACTCTGACAACCTGGAAGCGGAAGCCGGCACGCGCCGTGCGGGATTGAGGTAGCGGCGGGAGAGGCCGGTTGGTGGGAGAGTGACCGTTACGGGAGCCGGAGCCGGTGGGCGCGCGCGCGGCTTAGGGCACCAGGGTCATGGGCAGGGGTGGGGCGAATCTGGGGAAGCCCGCGAGGGGGTGGTGACCCCCTCCCCCGCTCCCGCCGTGGAACGTGAGGAGGCAGAGGCGGGAGGGGCATGAGGGGGCGGGGCCTGGAAGGGGCGGGGCCCAGTGGACGCGGCCCGAGGCTGGCGACCACGTGCGGAGGGGGGCGGGGCCCCCTGAGCTTTGTACTCCCAGGGAGGTGGGGAGGCCAGTATGTGCTTTCTGTGGTCCCCTGCAGGTCGGCCTTGAGGAGCCATGACGACCTCCCAGAAGCACCGGGACTTCGTGGCGGAGCCCATGGGGGAGAAGCCCG
>NW_027187322.1:2906785-2926564 GCF_028583685.1 Petaurus breviceps papuanus
GCCTACGTGGTTCTGGGCCAGTTCCTGGTGCTGAAGAAGGACGAAGACCTGTTCCGCGAGTGGCTCAAAGACACGTGCGGGGCCAACGCCAAGCAGTCCCGGGACTGCTTCGGCTGCCTGCGGGAGTGGTGTGATGCCTTCTTGTGAGCCCTGTGGGGGGCCGGCCCCCCCGCCCTCCCCAGGAGCCCTTCCCTCCCTCCCCACCCCCACAGGAAAGGAGAGAGACACGCCCCCCTGCCGTCCTCAGCATGCCCCCTCCTGTGAGTCCCTGGCGATAGTTCCTAGCTTTCCTGGGTGGGTCCGGAGGGGCCTCCCCCTCCCCCAGCCCCCACTCGCGGTCTCTTTTATGCCCTTTGGATATCTGGCATAAGGACGTTCACTGCCGTTGGAGAGAGTTTTTTAAAACCAATAAAGTCCGCAGCCTTTACCTGTGGTCTTAGTTGTGTGCAAGGGGTGCTGGGGGCAGGGGGTCTTGGACCAGTAAGCTAACCCGGCCCACGGCTCTTATGGGCCACCAGCCCAAAGTGGAACCCCCTCCTGGCCACCCCCAGGTGTGGCCTCTGTCAGGCTCCTTAGCTGGGGGGAGGGAAGGTTTTTGGGACTTCCTTCTAGGACCCAGGGTTCTGTGGCCACGCCTGGGAATAGACAGAGTAGTCTAGCGAGTGTCAGAAAAGGTGGGCACAGGCCCAGGACGTGGGGCACCATCACCTGTTGCAGTGACTGCCAAGCTCCAGGGACGGCTGCTGGGTTAGGTAGGGTGGGAGGCCAGCTGTCTGCCCTCGCTCCCAGGGATGCTTCTGGCTAAGCTGAGGAAGGCACCATTCCTGTCTTAACCACGTTCCAGGCACAAGGAAACACCTGGGTATTTGGGGTACCTAGAGAACAAGCTAGCCCAGGTGCCTGTGGGAGCCAACAAGGAAAAAGTTGCTTTACTGAACAGTGCCTCATCATCTCTGATTGGCCCAAAGAAAGTGGCATACTGTCTGAAGAGAAGTTTGTGAAGGGCGGCACCCCAGCACCCCCCCACACACACACACACCTTCCCATCCAGCTCTATTCACTGCATGCTCAGGTGGCTCAGAAGCAAGGATCCTGTGTTTTGCCTCTGTTATGACCAGTGTGTCTTTAAGCAATTCACTCTGTGGACTATGGCTTCCTCATGCTCTGTCAGGGTGTCTCCTAGCCCTAGACCTGTGATTCTATGAGGAGGATGGTTTTTTGTGTGCCCTGGTGAAGGAGGAATGTCCCTGTGGCTAAATGAGGCCATACTGCCTCCAGGAAGCCTTCCCTGATTACTCCAACCCACACTGATTTTTTTTTTTCTGCTTTCTGTAACCTGAAACCCATGCTTACACCACAGTCTCTGTTTATTAGACACTGGTGTATATTGTTCTCTGCTTTTTGTGTGGTCGTGTTATGTGACTACACTAGAGAGATTGAGCAAAGTGTTGGGACTGATTCTTCCTTGAGGTTGCAAGCAGAGGTGGCCAGACACACAGGGGCCTAGGAGTCGAGCCTGTGTGTATCTTCCGGGTTATTGGCCAGGGTTAAGTTCATGTGAAACAAGGAGGTGACTGCAGATCCCTGTGTTCTGTTGTGGGGGAGGGGGGGAACCTCAAGTAAGGTCTGTGGCTCCTTGTGAGGTTGGCACCCTGGAGCATGGCCTTGGAAAGTGTGACACTGGCCGAGGGACAACAGAACAAAGGACCTTTGTTTGGTTGGACAGTTCTGGGGAGACTTGTGGGAATGGGTGAGCCAGCAGCTTGCTGTTCCCTGCCCAAGGAGGGGGTGTTATCTGATCCTAAGCCCACAGGAATCCCAGGCAGGGCGTGTTCATCAGGAGGTGAGGATAGGGCAGGGCTCCATCACTGGCAAATATTGACTGAGCACCCACTCTGCTCCCCAGCTTAGCCCAACCTGACCCTTTCAGTGCCCCCCCATCAGTTGCTGGCATACTTTTGATTTGTCCTATTTTGAACTCTTGGTGTAACTGGGCAAGGTCTCTTCTCTGTTGAACCTGGGGAGGTTCACAGGGAGCTGGCCAAACCACTTCCCCCCATATCCTGACTAAGTTACTGGAGCCCTCCTTCAGCATCCCCAAAGACTGCAGGAATGTGGCCCCTACTTGCTGGGAGCTAGTCCAATGAAAGGTGTCATACACATGTAAGGGGCTCAAGGAGCCCTTCCCTGTTGTTTCAGAACCTAGAACTGCCCTCATTTCCTTTGCTGACAAGGTAACTTCACAGGCCAATCAAAGCAGTGACAGCAAAGTCACCAACAAAAAAAACAAAAATGCTAAAATCCCACAAACCCCGAACTATAGAACTAGATAGATGAGGAAAAGAACATTTGTTTACATTGTGAGGCAGAAATGAGAGGGCAGAGTGTTATGGCTTTGTCTGGCCCCATCTGGGAATGTCAGAGACAGGCCACTCGGATATTTTTGCCACTCTGAACACGTCCTCAAATGACCAGGAAAGCACTGTGAGTATGGATTTGGGGATTACAAATCAATTTTAGCCAGCCAGCAAATTCACACAAGCAGAATCATATATATATATATAATACAATTGAGATCCAGAAAACATTTTGTTAAACTAACACGTTAAACACAATCTGCTATGATGATTTTTAAGTGCGTTAATCTAGTTTTTTTAACCTCCCCTATATTTCCCACTGTATAAGCCATCCCTATAATAAAGAAGAAAAGATAATTCGGGAAAACTAGTGAAGGCATGAACCAAGTGGGACACGTGCGGTGTTCCCCTCCCACAGCCTGCAGAGAGGGGAGGGAGCCGCATTCTCATCTCTCCTCGGGGTCTGCTTTGGCATCATCGTTTCTCAGCATTCATTTTTGGTTCTTTTATTGTGGTTGTTCTCCTAAGACAGCTTCGTTGTAGCTATTATCTAACTGATTCTTCTTGCTTCACTTTGCACTTGTTCATATAAATTTTCCCATGCTTCTGTTTTCAACATTCTTACAGCATAGTAATATGCTGTAATTATAATCATGTAACAGAATTTACTCAGCCTTTCTCTGACTGATGGGCACCTATTCTGTCTCTGGTTCTTTGCTACCACAAAAAGGGTGGCTATAAATATTTTGGTGTCTGTGGAGCCTTTCTTTGTATCACTTGGAAAATACGCCTAGGACTGGCATCTCTGGTATCACTTTGCTTAAATCCAAATTGCTTTCCAGTTTACAGCTTCATCAACAGTGTATCAATGTGCTTGGCATATACCTCAAGGGGGTCAGTGATAAAGAGAGGCTCCATAGACCCCCAAATATAGCAGCCCTTTTTGTGATAGCAAAGAACTGGAAACAAAGTAGGTACTCATGAGTTGGAGAACAGCTAAGCACATTTCTGGTGCATGAATATAAAGGAATATTATTGTGCTGTAAGAAACCATGAAAACAGAGAGGCATAGAAGGATTTACATGAACTGATGTAGAGGGCAGTCAGCACAACCAGGAAGGCAACAATGGGAATGGGAAGAGCTGCCACCAAACAATGTTGTGGCTCTTCCTTTGAGCTGTCCTAGGGAATCATTCAAAATGGTGAGGTGCTCTCTTGGTCCAGAAAATCCCACAAAATCATGCAAGTCAAGGGGTTCAAATCTCTGGGTCCACTTCAAGAACACCCATGAAACGGCCCAAGCTATCAAGGGCTTGCATATCCGAAAAGCTACCAAGTGTTTGAAAGATGTCACATTGAAGAAAGAGTGCGTTCCTTCCGTCGATATGATGGGGCAGTTGGCAGGATCACCCAGACTAAGCAATGGGGTTGGACACAGGGTCAGTGGCCCAAAGAGTGCTGAATTCTTGCTGCATGTGCTTAACAATGCACAGAGTAATGCCGAACTGAAGGGTCTGAATGGGGATTCTCTTGTCATTGAGCATATCCAGGTTAACAAGTCTCCCAAAATGCGACGGCATACTTACAGGACTCATGCTCGAATCAACCCATAGTGAGTTCTCCCTGCCATATTGAGATGATACTTACTGAGAAGGAACAAATTGTTCCTAAACCAGAAGAGGAGGCTGCTCAAAAGAAAAAGATATCCCAGAAGCACCTGAAGTAACAAAAGCTCATGGCACAGGAGTAAATAGGACATTAGAGTGCAAATAAGAGTGAAATGAAACCATTGGTTACAGTAAAAAAAAAAAACAAACTGAATGCCCTGGAATGAAGAACAGGGGTGACTGGCCCAGAGAAGAGAGAAGTGGGGTTCATGGCTGTGGAACATTGCAGAGAAGGTCAGATTTTGTTCAATATGTTGATTGTTTTTGCTGAATTTCTTTCTCTTCCTCTTTTAGAAAAAGTGTTTATTATTAGGGATGGCTCTCTGGGAAGGGGAAAGGGAAATTTAGGGAGAAATCCAGGGGATATCAAAACAGCAAAAGAGATCAATGAAAGTCTAATTTTTTCCCACTTTATAGCAATTTATTATATAGTATCCTGATTGCTGGATATATGTAAGCAATTTTTCCTTCTTACATCCTTTTATAAAACCCTTTTGATCAAATAAGTACATTCTTTTAAAAAATTTTTGTTAAGAATTTGAAAATATCAACAAAATGAACATATCCATATATGAAGAATGGGAGAAAAAGGATTGTACTCTATGAAATGGTGATTCTTCTGTAAAACTTTTTTTTAAGTAAAAGGGTTTATTTATTTATTTAGCTTTAGTTTTCAACGTTCATTTCCACAAGATTTTGAGTTCCAAGTTTTCTCCACATCTCTCCCCTCCCCCACCTCAAGATGGCATGCATTCTGATTACCCCTTCCTCCTGTCTGCCCTCCCTTCTATCACCCCTCCTCTCTTATTCCCTTTCCCTTTACTAATGAAAGTCTATTTTAGATAGATATACTTCATTCATTGTCCTCCCCGCCCAATACAGTGTGTTCTCATGCCGATCTTTCCCATCCCCTCTAACACTGACTTCCCATCTTTTGTCATCCTTGGTGATTTGCTGTTAGGTGAAACCTTCAAATTGTTTGATTTCCATTCCTCTTATAGCTAATGATTTGGAGCAGTCTTTAGTATGGTGTTAACAGTTTTGAATGGAAGATGAAATTTCTAGTTCTTTGTGTTATCTTTCCCCAGTAGAATATAAGCTACTTTAGGGCAGAGACTATCTTGCTTGCCTGTATTTGTAATTTAATATAATGTCTGGCATACAGTAACACTTCATAAATGTTTTCTGTATCTATGAATTTAACCCCTCCCCCCACCCAATTCACAATTACAAGACTATTCCATCCAGCAAACACTTACTGGTTCACAAGTGTGCCAGGCTGGCATAGTAAGTCAAAAAACAAATTGGCCCTTTTCTCAAGGAGGTTACAATCTCCTAGTGTATACAGTAAGTGCACAAGCATATACAAATTATCACTAAGTAACAAAATCATATCATGGGAGAGAGAGCCTCACCTAGAGAGAAGTAGGAAAGGACTCCTGTAGGAAGATGCCGCCTGAAGGATGCTTCCACAGAAGCCAGGAATTGTGGAGGGCAAATTGAAAAGGGGGTATATTCCAGATGTGGTTGTGGGGCATGGACTGCTAGGCATGGGGAAGAGCCAGCAGGCCAGTCTGACTGCAATGGAGAGTGCATGAAGGGGAGTCATTGGAAATAAGAGAGATTAGAAAAAGGTGGGAAGATGGCAGGAGGCTCGATAGATCTTCTACAAGAGATTTGAGGGTCAGGGGCTCATCAAACGGTCCAAGACAGGACTGACGCCTCATGTTTGGGGCTAGCTCAGACTGAGGACAGGGATGAGGCAGAGAGCACCTGGAGAAGAGCAGCCTGGATGGGAAAGGCCATCTGAAGATCAGTGAGAAGAATTGGGGACCTTGAGCCCCTGAGGAGAGAAGGCTCTCACCTCCCTGACTATGGCCCGCATTGCAGCCAGGTCTTTACCACACAGAGAGTGTTGCTACATGGGGGAACCCTTGTTTCCGCCTTTGACTTCTTCCAAGGCCCAGAGTGGAATTGCTGGGTTGAGTGCTGGGGAGGCACAGGTTAGGACTCACTTTTCTTTGTCTAAATCCCAAGCAGACCACTTAGGAGGCAGAAGGCGGGAGGGCACTGCTTTTGGGAGTGAAAACCTGCTTCAAATCCCACCCCTGTGACCCTGTGAACTCGGGCAAATGATCTCACATTGCTGAACATTATCTCAAGAAGGGAGCACGACTCCATGGTGCCTGTGGCTCGTTCCTTCCTTCTCTCTCTCTGGGAGCCATTTCCTGAGTCTTCCAATGTGGTATTTAAGGTCCTGGGTTCCCTTGTTCTTGTTCAGTTGTGTCCCATTCTCCATGACTCATTTGGGGTTTTCTTGGCAGAGATACTGGAGGAGTTTGCCATCTCCTTCTCCAGCTCATTTTGCAAATGAGAAAGCTGAGGCAAACAGGGCTAAGTGACTTTCTCACAGCTGGTAGGTGTCTTAGACTGGATTTGAACTCCAAGCCTGGCACTCTATTCACTGTGTTACCACCTAGCTGCCCTAGCCTGTCTTCCCATACACCCTCCAGTATTGACTATTCCCATCTTCTGCTATCTTTTCCAAGGTGTTGAGTGTGAATTGAAGCCTCAAAATTGTTTTCCTTTGCTTTTCTCTTACACTTAATCAACAAGCACTTACTAAATACCTTCTATATTCTAGACACTGCCCTCAAGGAGCTTTCATTCTCATGAGGGAGGACATAGAAAATATATATAAGACAAACACAAAATGAATTTTCTAGGGGAAGGGCATGAATCAATGTGTGTGTGTGTGTGTGTGTGTGTGAGTGTGTGTGCGCCTGTGTGCGCTCTCGGCGTGTGTGCATGATGTAGTAAAAGGTGGTCCTTGAACAGAATTTGGAAAGAAATGAGATTCTAGGAGGCAAAAATAGGGAGTGGGGAGGGGAGAGACTTGAGGGAGTGAAAAGGTCAATCAGGAGGCAACTGAAATGTTCAAGGCTCCTGATGTGGTAGCCTCATGAGTGGAAAGTGATAGGTCAGTGTGAGAAATGGCCATATTTGACATTTGACTGGATGGGGGAGAGTGGGAGAGCCAGGAGGCAGACTGGTGTGACCCTCAGCAGAAACAAGGGAAGCTGGGAAAGGGTGAGGGTTGGGGGGAAAGATCATGAAGTCAGTCTTGGCCACATTGGGTTTAAGAGGTCTACAGGACATGCAATTGGAGATGTCCAGTGAGCAGTGATACAGGCCTGGGAGTCTTCTGAGCAGAGATATCATTGAATCCTTGGGAGCTGGTGAAGTCACCAAGTGAGAGAGAGCTGTCAATCAAGAAGAATTAAGATTGCCCACTGTGCTCCTTTGGCCAGGAAGAGTGCATCGGTGGCCTTGACTGCGGGCAGCTTGGGTTGAGTGGTGTGGCTGGAAGTGTGAATGCAGAGGGCTGAGAAGTAAAGGAGAGGAGAAGACGCAGAGAGACCCGGGCACAGGTAGCTGGGGTGGGGAAGGCAGGGTCTGGATGGCAGTGGAGACCGAACTGGTAGATAGGAAGAGGCTGAAGATTAGAGAGAAAGATGCCGGTTGAAGGGACGTCTGCCAGGAGGAGCAGCTAGGGCACTAGACAAGGGCACTGGACCAGAGGAGGAGAGGACGAGATTGACGGCCAAGCTTTAGGAGACGAAGAGAGAGGGAGAAGAGGTTGCTCATGAGAGCTCACTAAGAGGCAAGGTCCTTCTAATGGGGGGGAGGAGAAAGGGAATATTTCTAAAACACCTACTATGTGCCAGGCATTTCTCAAATATTAGCCCATTTAATCCTCACAACAGCCCTGCGAAGTGAGTGCTACCCTTATACTCATTTTATGGTGGAAGAAACTGTGGTGAAGTGACTTGTCCAGGGTCACACTTCTGATGAGTCTGACACTGCCTTTTAGCTCAGGTCTTCCTAACCTGGGCCCAGCTGCCTCTATGACTACATGGAAGTCTGCTGCCCGGCCCCCACACTAGTCTCTGCTCTGGACCCCCTCGGGCCCTGTCTCATCACTGCTCACACCCCAACAAGACACAATGGCAGATCACTCCTACCACCCTGTCTTTTCTTCTGCTCGCAACCAACTGAAACTGAGCTGGAGGAAGTGACCCCCCTGAACTGCCGGGATTCACAGCCAGCTGATGTTATCTAATCTCAGCTGCCCACATGTGGGAGGCTGGGAGCCACCCCTGTGCAGATGGAGATAGCAGATCTCTCATGGAGGAGTAAAAGGATTGCCTTGATAGTAAGATGATGAAGCCTGAGAGAGGCATGTGTGTTTATCCGGTGGGGAGATGGGGAGGGAAGAGGGAGAGAAAATAAACATTTGTTAAGTGAAAAAATGATTAAAAAAAAAAAAAAAGAATTGTCTTGCTATAATAGGGCCCAGTTGAGATTTTGTTTCAATCATTTGGCTTTTTGGGACGCCATTTGGGGTTTTCTTGGCAATTGGAATGATTTGCCATTTCCTCCCCCAGCTCATTTTACAGATGAGGAAACTGAGGCCAACAGGGTGTAGTGACTTGCCCAGGGTCACACAGCTACACAGTCTGAGGCTGACCAGTTGGGCTTAGATGGTGTCAACTTGAAATGAACACAGGCAGCTCAGCTGGCTGTCTCCCTGCAGCCCCTTGTGAGCAGAAGTTGAGGAAGCAGATAGAAAAGTCCAGAGTCAGGTTTTGTTGAGGTGTGAGCAGTGATATTGCAGGAGGCTGAGGCCTGTGTCCTTTGAGCACTTATTAATTGGGAAATGGCTTTTGCTTTTATTGAAGGGTGGGGAAATTCAGGGCTGCCTCATTCCGTGGCCTCCTCCTAGGGAGTCTCACCTCCTCCCCAAGGTGAACCTTCCCCTCTCTTGACTGGTACAAAAAGTGCTCCTGGGGCTGAACCGCCTGAGACCAGGCTAGGCCAAGTGACTCCCTCCCTTTCCCCAAGCCCCCTTCATTGGAAGGACAAGCTGAGTCCAAAGAGGCCCCAGACCAGAGAATCCCACCAGCTGTTCCCAGGATTGTGGGTTGTTGGGAAACCCCTGCTGTTTAGAGGTGGTGCCAAGATCCACGGCTGACCCCTGTCCACACTTGGGCTATTTGTGCCAGCAGGGACACGTTTCTCATTGAACAGATGGGGAAACTGAGGCATGGAGAGGTACCCCATGCTCCAGTAACACAGCTAGGACTTGTACACTCCCATTCAGTTTCAGTTCCACCCCCCTTCTTGTAAAGGCCCCTCTCATATGTCTGTCTTGGGTCTCTTCTCCTCAGGCCCTGCCCTCTCTGATAGCAGACAATGAGTGTTAGTGAATCTCAATGTGGGGGGGGGGGCTGCACCCTGCCCAGGTTACCGCTGCCCCTTGGTGCTGGAGACCCTCATTAAACCTGCCATCTGGGCTCGTGCCAGCACTTTAGAAGCCCTGACTGGCCATCTGGAGGGAGATGCAGGACCATGGGGGTGGGGGAAGGGGGACCACAGAACAACAATAGTGCTCAAGTGCGGGCGTCCCTGTGGCGTCCCCGTCTGCAAAGGGCCTGCCTTATAACGTGGAGAGCACAGGGGCCATGATTCCTGCTTTATAGCCGGAGAAGTGGGGCCCGGGAGAGGGAAGGGCACTGAGCCAGCGAGTGGCTGTGTCACACGTCTTTCCAGCTCTCTTGACTCTCAGTCCAGTGCTCAGCCTCCCAGGGACTTGGAATGACCTGGCCATCCTAGTAAATCATGGACTATAGGCACCTTGAAGGTCAACGAATCTGTCCCTTGGTGCTCTACCACTAGGGAAACTGAGGCCCAGAGTGAGGAGGTCTCTAGCTCAGGGTCACACACTAAGTGTTCTGCTCTGTGTAGGACCAGTCAAATTCCGGACTAACCCAGATTTCTTGGACCAGGAATTCGCCTAGAGTTGATATGAAGGGGAAGAGATCTCATGGGGTGCCTGGACTAGGCCTCGACCCAAGGAACCCAAGAGGAACACAGACCTCAGGAACGCGTGTGGTCAAAGCATGTTTGATTGACTCACTTGGCCTCCCCAGGAGCCAGTCACCTCCCTCAGTGTCTCATCTGTTCTGGGGCCCAGCCCAGCCTCTGCCTCCACAGGGAACGGCTGGCCAGTGGCTCACCACGCTTTGCTCCTTCAGTCCCTTTAAGGCAACAACCTTGGCAGCTGCCCACTCTGCATCACATCTGTTTTCTACGCCTGGGCTTGGTAGAGGGTGATGGAATGTACAGTAAATCCTGGGACTATAGACTTAGAGCTGAAAGTGTCCTTTGAGGCCATTTACTGCAGCCCTCTCATTTTACAGATCAGTAAACTGAGGTCCAGAGAAAGGAAGTCATACAGGAAGGCAGCAGCTCAGTCCTTGGCTCCCAGGCTCAGAACACGTTTGGTGAGAGTGGAAGCACAGGAAAGATAGCAAGTAGAAGATCAGAGAACTCAGTGAAATTTCTGGCTCTGCCACTTACCAATGACAGGCTTTGAGAACATCCCTGCTATGTTCCAGGCACTGTGTTAGATGGTGTTGTTCAGTCATTTTCAGTCATGTCTGAGTCTCTGTGACCCCATTTGGGATTTTCTTAGCAAAGACACTAGAGGGGTTTGCCATTTCCTTGTCCAGCTCATTTTACAGGTGAGGAAACTGAGGCAAATAGGATGAAGGGACTTGCCCAGGGTCATGCAACTAGTCAGTGTCTGAGGCCGGATTTGAACTCAAGGAGATGAGTCTTCCTTACTCCAGGCCTAGTGCTCTGTGCCCTGCACTACCCAACTGCACCCGCTAGGTGTTTGGGATATAAAGAGAAAAACTCAACAGGGACTGTCCTCAGAGGGCTCAAATTTTCTTGGTTGTATGTGTGGAAGGAGGTTGGCAGTGAGGAGAGCACACAGACAGTCGAATATAAAATTTAAACCTGGTCGTTTTAGGGAGAGATAGTCACCACAAGTCTGATTCAAGGGTGTTTTATTAACAACAAAACAGGCATTCCAGAGGGTGCAATGGAAGGAGAGAACAGAAAGATATAAGGTCACTAAAGGGATGGGACCCTCGTCACAGGGTCCTTATGCCAGGGCATAAGAGAGAGCGTGGTTGCTCAAAGACCAGAGCACAGACCAGGAGAGGAGTAAACACCTCTCCTTAGATCATAGCACCTTGAAAGAACTGAAAATTTACAGGTCCCCAGGAATATCTCTGAAAACATCTACACAAAACCTCTGAAGCTTGGGACAGTAAACACGCCACCCTAAAAGCAGGGCCCTACTTTAGCAAAGAGTTAAAGGTCAAGTAATAGGCTGGAAAATGAGCAAACAACAGGAAAAAAAAACCCTCTGACTACAGAAAGTCGTTATGGTGACAAGGAAGATCAAGACATACACTCAGAAAAAAGATAACCAAATCAAAACTCTTACATCCAAAACCTCAAAGAAAAAAGTATGAATTGATTGTGAGCTCAGAAAGGATTTTGAAAATCAAGTAAGAGAGGTAGAAGAAAAATTGGAAAGAGAAATGAGAGTGTTGCAAGAAAATCATGGAAAACAAGTCAACAGTTTGGTAAAGGAGACACAGAAAATACTGAAGAAAATAACACCTTAAAGAACAGATTGGGCCAAATGGTAAAAGGTACAAAAAGTCAACGAGGAGAAGAAATGCCTTAAAAAGCAGAATTGGCCAAATGGAAAAAAGGCACAAAAAGTCACTGAAGAAAACAATTCCTTAAAAATGGGAATTGAGCAAATGGAAGCTAATGACTTTATGAGAAAGCAAGAAACATTAAAACAAAAACAAAAGAATGAAAAAAAATAGAAGAAAATGTGAAATGTCTTATTGGAAAAACAACTGGCATGGAAAATAGGTCAAGGAGAGATAATCTAAGAATTATTGGACTATCTGAAAGCCATGATCAAAAAAAATAACCTAGACATAGTCTTTCAAGAAATTATCAAGGAAAACTTCCCTGAGATTGTAGAAGAGAGGATAAAATGGAAATTGAAAGAATCCACGCATCACCTGAAAGTGATCCCAAAATGAAAACTGCCAAGAATATTATAGCCAAATTCCAGAGTTCCCAGGTCAAGGAGAAAATATTGCAAGCAGTCAGAAACAATTCAAGTATTATGGAGCCACAGTCAGGATAACACAAAATTTAGTAGCATCTATATTAAAGGATTGGAGGGCTTGGAATGTGATGTTTCTGGCGGCAAAGGAACTAGTATTACAACCAAGAATAGCCTACCCATCAAAACTGAGTATAATCCTTCAGGGAAAGAATGTATATTCAATGAAATAGAGGACTTCAGGCATTCTTGATGAAAAGACCAGAGCTGAATAGAAAATTTGACTTTTGACTTTCAAATACAAGACTCAAGAGAATCATAAAAAGATAAACAGGAAAGGAAAATCATAAGGGACTTAATAAGGTTAAAATGGTTTACATTCCTACATGGGAAGATGATCCTTGTGACTCATAAGAACTTTCTCATTAGGGCAGAAAGAAGGAGTATATAGAGGGCATAGGTGTGAGTTGAATATGAAGAGATGATATCTAAAAAATAAATTCAAGGGGGGAGAAAGGAATGTACTGGGAGAAAGGGAAAAGAAGAGGTAGAGTGGGGCAAATTATTTCATATAAAGGAGGCAACAAAAAGTGTTTTTAGTGGAGGGAAAGAGGGGAGAAATGAGGGGAAGTGAGGGAACCTTACTCTGAGCATAACTGGCCCAAAGGAGTGACCTATGCACTCTTTGGGTATAGAAATCATCTTAGCCTATAGGAAATGAGGAGGGGAAGGGAAAGAAGAAGGGGAGAGGAGGTGACAGAAGGGAAGGAAGGTTGGGGAGAGACAGGGCGAAAGGAGAGAGAGAACAGAAGAAATGGGGGGGTGTGATGGAGGGAAGTATGAGCAGTAGTAACTGAAAAAAAAATTTGAAGCAAGTTTCTCTGATAAAGGTCTCATTTCTCAAACACATAGAGAACTGAGTCAAACTTTTAAAAAGACATTCCCTAAATGATAAATGAGCAAAAGAGATGAAGAGTTTTCAGATGAAATAATCAAAGCTATCTTTAGTCATATGAAAAAATACTCATTGATTGGAGAAATGAAAATTAAAACAATTCTGAGGTACTACCTCATACCTATTAGATTGATTAATAGGACAGAAAAGGAAAATGACAAATATAGGAGGGGATGTGGGAAAAATGAGACATTAAAGCATTGTTGGTGGAGTTGTGAACTGATTCAACCATTACGTAGAACAATTTGGAACTATGCCCAAAGGTCTATAAAACCATGCCTACTAGCCTTTGACCTGGCAATACCACTATTGGATTCCTATCCCCAAACGATTAAAAAACAAAAAGGAAAAGGACCTATAGGTAAAAAAAAATATCTATAGCAGCTCTTTTCTGGGGGCAAAGAATTAGACATTGAGGGAATGCCCATCAATTGGGGAATGACTGAACAAATTGTGGTATATGATTGTGATGGAATATTACTGTGCTATGAGAAATGATCAGGAAGCCCTCAGAAAAACCTGGAAAGACTAACATGAGCTGATGCAAAGTGAAGTGTACTGTGTCCGCAGTAGCAGCAACATTGTAAGATGATCAGCTGTGAAGGACTTAGCTGTTCTCAGCAACACAACCATCTAAGACAGCTCTGAAGGACTTAGGATGAAAAATGCTCTGCATCCCCAAAGAGCTGATGGTGTCTGAATACAGAGGGAAGCAGACTTTTTTTTACTTTATTTTTCTTGAGGTTTTGGGGTGGGGGGGGTTGGGAGTCTATATTTTCTTTCACGTGACTATTATGGAAATGTTTTGCAAGACTACCTATGTATAACCTATATTGAATGCTTGCCTTCTCAATGAGGAGGATGGGGGAGGGAGAGAGAGAATTTGGAATTCAAAGCTTTAAAAATGAATGTTAAAAGTTGGTTTTCCATGTAGCTGGGGGAAATAGTAAGTATGTGAGGGATGGGAGAGAGCCCTGAAATGAGGGAGCTGGCTTCCTGCTCCTAGCACTCTGGGCAGGGGTGGGGGCTGAGTCCCCTCATCCTCCCCACCCCAAGGACTGCAGGGTTGTGTCCTAGGAGGAGGAAGGGAGGGCAGAGGCAGAGTTTCCATCCAGGCCCTGAGGCTGGGGAGGAATGATGTCCAAGACCTGTCTGACAGCTCTAAGGGGTGGGGCCTTCTACCTGCAGTGGAGGAAGAAGAGGAGGAGGAGGAGGAGGAGGGAACTTTCCGAGATGCTCTAGCACCTGGCCCAGGGGTGGGGCTCCCAGAGCAGGTAAAAGACCCTCCTGGCCAGGCCTGCTCACCTGTGCTCCCCAAGGCCCTGCCGAATTGCACACGATGTTGCTGTCCCTGCTGGTGCTCTGTGTCACCTCCCTGACCCTGCCCTTGGCCCATGGAGACGAGGGGGGCAGTCCTGACAGCAAGCCTCCTCAGCCAGCGAACATGCTGGGTTCCCGGACACCAATGTCCACCTCAGACCCAGAGGTGAAGAAGGTTACCCAGTTTGCTGTGGAAACCTTCAACAAGGGTCACAACAGCGTGTACTATTTCCGAGACTCCAAAATCATGAAAGCCGAGAGGCAGGTAAGGGTACCAGGCCAGGCTGGGAGGACAGAGGTGAGTCTGGGGACTGGGAGGCTTGGCAGAAGCCAGGTCCAGCCTGGAAAGCAGGGCTCTGGGAGCAGGAGGAGGAAGCCCCCAAGTCAGCTGTGCTCTGGTGCCAGTCTCAGAGGCCCTGGTGAGAGGGGAGGGGTCTGAAGTCAGCTGGTTTGGTCAGGCTCCCCTCAGGGTTTCAAGGCTGCTCTGTCTGTGGCCCTTGGAGGTGTCCATTTCTGTGTTTTTTCTGTTGGCCCTTTCCTGCCTCTTTGTCCTTTTGGGGCAGACTTGTAAGACGAACAGGACTGTGGGAACCCTGGAAAAGGGTCTGCAGGATACTTTGACTAAGAGAAGCATTTGCTGGAGTTGGGAAGAGAAGGCTTGAGGCTCCATGTGGGAAAAACCTTAAATCCTTAAAAGGGTCCAAAGTGGGCCGCCTGGGGAGGCCCCGGGACAGTGGTGAGCTCACCAGCCCTGAAGCTCTTCTAGTAGAGCCTAGCCAAGTTCCTGCTGGAGCCTTTGTGGCACAGATTGTAAGTTACTTGTGGCTTGGATCAAATGACCTTGGAGGGGTCCCTTCCAGACTGGGGAGGGGGTGGTGCTTGCCTACTGGGCAGCCAGCCTGAGGGAGGGAATGTTGTGCCTAGCTCGTGTCTGGTGTCAAATACTTTCTGACTGTGGAGATGGGAAGCACGGAGTGCCGCAAAGATCTGGACACCCTGGACGGAGCGAGGATGGCCGGCTGCCCCTTTTCCACAGAAGAGGAGGTAAGAACCACAAGGGCCCGGCCTGGTAGAGCCTTGAGGGAGGGCTCCTGAGATGGCAGGCTGGGCATCTGACCCCAGACAGAGGTGTTTCCTGAATGTCCTGTCCCAAGAATGCCATCTCCATCTGCCAGTCTGTCTGTGTGTGTGTGTCCATCTGTCGGTCATTGTGTCCATGTCTGTCTGTCTGCATTTGCCTAGCTGTCTCACTACCCAAGAAGGATCCGCAAGGTCAGACCTTTGTCAGGCTGGGCTGTCCCTGCCTCTCCCCACATTGGCAGCAGCCCCCCCCCCCCCAGGGAAGATCCTTGGCCTTGGGAAGCTTTTAGGCCTGAAGTGCCAGCGGCTTCTGAGTCACCCCGATTCCTGGGCAGTGGAGGAGGGGCTGGGCACAGGAAGCAATTACAGCTGGGGAATGGGACATGGCCAAGTGAATTCACAGGAGCTAAGTTCAAATCTGAACCCTGCTACTTCCTATATGGGAGCCTCTGGCCATTCCCTTCCCCTCTCTGGGCCTCACTGCTCCCTCCTGTAAGAGGACCTCTCAGGTCCCTTCCAGCCCTACAGCTATGGCCTGATAATTCTGCCTGGGGCAGTTAGGATTGGAAGGGTCTTAGCATCACTTTCCCCCATCCTCTGGAGGGGAAAAGAGGGCCCAATATGGGGTGAGTCTGTAGTTGGAGAACCACAGGTTCTGGTCAGGCCAGCCTTGGCTTCCCTTCTCAGTTCAGGCAGAGGGTCCTCTCTCCCTAGAACTCTCCAGGCTGAGAACAGATGAGTTCATTGTCAAAGGGATTCCTGATTCCCCCCCCCCTCCGAAATTGCCTTTCTGTGCTACTGGAGAAGATGCCTGACCTCTGCTGAGTCCCCTGGGGGCAGGCAGGGAGGGCTTTGCCCAATCTAATCCAGGGAAAGGAGAGAAGGTCTGGGATGGGCAGAGGGCCTGGGGAGAAGGAGGACCTTCACCATCTTGTGGGTTTGTCTGTTTCCTTAGAAACTACAATGTCACTTTGAAGTCCTGGTGGTTCCCTGGACAAATCACAGCAGCGTTCAGCAGATGTCATGTACGCCAGTCTAAGGAAGCCCTGACTTGTGTCAGTATACACCAGCCTGCTCTGCAGAGAAAGGCAGGGGTGGGCTGAGGGTGGACGGATCTTCCTAGGACCCTGTAACTGAACAGTGGCCACATCTGTCTGAATAAATGGATAAAGCAATTCCTTCTCTGCTCACTTTTCCCAGCTCCACTGAGACCCCCAATCTAGGGACTGGGGCAGGGGGAAGAGGGGACAAGTCTCTCCCAGGAAATATTAACATTTAGAGCTTTGTGTCGAGGACTGGGGATACAGTCAAAGGTTAAAAACAGCCTGGCTTTCGATGAGTGTACGTCCTGATGGAAGAGGGAACCAAGGGAGGCCTGCCGCTCTGCCTCTCCCCACCCTCCAGGGCAACAGCACTGAATCTCTCTCTCCCATGGAGAGTTTTGGGAAGAGGGGTCTCCTGAGAACTTCATCGTGGGGACAGGAAAAATTCCCTAGTCAAGAATCACATTTATCCCTTTCACCTGTCCCCACCGTGCCTGGAGACAGCTGGACACGTGTACATGTACACAGGCAACCACACAACCCATGGGGCAAAGAGGAAATACTGGCCCAGTCGGGGCAAGCCAAAGCGGAGGTGGGGAAGGGGAGCATGCTCAGCAGGTCCTCTCCTGTAGGATTCCCCTCTCCAGCCCTTGCGAGCCTGTCCCCTCCACCCTTGATGCTGGAGCCCTCCATGCCCTTTGCACCTTTGGTGCCTCCAAAGATACACCCTCTGAAGTCTCCTGAAGACCCTGCTCTCCCAATTCATGACAGTGCTCATTGTTTCACCACTGACCTCCAGGAACAGGGCTCTAATGGTGGAATTCTAGGCAGAGTTACAGGGTGGGGGGCAGAGATAGTTTGAGTCTTCTAGGCCCAATAACGGAACATTGGAAGGAAACCCCCAGGATGCATTGGGGAGCCCCTGAAACAGATGATGGGGGGGCTCCTGTGGTGGGGGCCCCCTGGATTCTGGCACTCCCTCCTCCCTGAAGCCTCTCCTGTTCCCCAGCTCAATGGCCTCTTCTCAGATTTCTGCTAGGATCCTGCCTTTTCATACCACATAGTCCCCTATTCCTTTTCCTTTATTCTTCCTTGTACCCTACAACTCTGATGTGTAAGCCCGAGGGCAGGAGCTGGGTCTTATCCTACCTAAGCATTGGGCCCAGTATACAGCAGGTGCTTAATAAGCCCTCACTGAATGGGTCAAACCCAAGCCGTTCTGAGTTACAGGCTCATGGCCTGAGACCCTAGCAGTGAATCCAAGTCCCTCATTCAGTCAGTCGAGGAGCAGATGTCCCACAGCAGCAGAGTAGATGCTTCAGCTGCTAGATCCCAGCTGTGTCACTGGCCTGACTCCTCCCTCTGCTCCCAGCCCAGTGAACCCCCTTCAGTCTCCTCTCTAGCATCCCGCCATGCCAGGGCCAGTCCCAGGCCCAGCGTGCCACCCTTGACTAGCCGCCACTGTATTTCACACCTAGCACAGGTCACCTGCAGGGTGGAAGCATCTATGGGTGGGGCCTCTGCCTTGAGGGAGCCGACTCGGGCTGGGCCCCTGGGAAGGAGTAGGGAGGACTGTTTTCATCACTGGCTTCTCTGGGCATCAGGCAGAGAATGGAATTTGGCACAACACTAGCCTGGCCTGGTGACAAGTAACTCAGGCCCAGGTGACACCTGGGCCTTGGGAATGATCTTGAGTCACCAGGGTTCTGAAGACACAGATCCTTGTCCTCCCTGCTCCCTGGTCCTGGGAGAGTTGGGGCCAATCCCCCTCCGTGTATGGGCGTCCTCCCCACCTGGTTTGTCAGTCAGGGCAGGGCACACCGATGTCTCCAAAGGGGAGCATGGGCCTTCGGCCTTCCTTAGCCCCCACTGCAGAAGTGCCATCTTGGCTCTCTGCTGCCCGTCGTCTTCACCTTCCAGGTGCCAAGGAGCAGATGCTCAGCTTGAGGCATCAGGGATGGCCAATCATAGGCTGACCTGAGTCCCCTAGCCTCTCCTTGAAGCCCTCCTAGGAGATCTCCCTACCTCCTGTCCACAACAGCCCGTTTCACCTGGGAAATGTCTGCTGTTCCCTAGCAGCCGGATAGAGGGCAAGGCCTAGAGTTGGGAACGCTGGAGTTCAAATCTGGCCTCAGAGGCTCACTAGCTGTGTGACCCCAGGCAAGTCACTTCCTCTGTCTGCCTCACTTTCCTCACCGGATTGCTGCAGGGCACAAGCTTCCAGGTCTCTTGAAAGCCAGCTTTTTCCCCTAGCTGCTCTTGTCTGCCCACTGGAGTTTGGGGCTGAGGCTCTGGCCACAGGCTGCCTAGGCCCCCTGCTGAAGAAACAGCCCTGGGCGGGGGGCCCTCACAGGCAGGTGGCAGGTGGAGCTGGGCTCTGGGGGCTCTCCAGATGCTCTCACCAGCCCCACTGGATTCCCAGCCAGTAAGGAGACAAGAGGTTAGAAAAGTCTTCAGGACTCTATTGCAAAGCAGGCACCCGGGCAGTCCTGAGCCCATGTCCGTCCCCATGGCCAGGAGGGCCTGGGCGGTAGACGGCTTCTACCAGTTGCATGGTGACCTCTCTTCACTTCTTGAAATCTTCTTCTCCGACCTGGGCAGCAGGGCAGGAAGTGGGGGGGGTCAGGGGGAGCCACAGGAGGACTGCACCCACCCTGCCCCCCTCCAACGACCCTGGCTCACCTGGAACACCGTGTCAATGATCTCATCGACGACAGCCGCCTGGGAGCGGAAGGCTTGCTGGTAGTGCTCTACGGCCACCATCAGCCTCAGGTAGTGGAACATTTTTTCCTGCTGTCTGGGAGAGAAGGGCACAGCAGCTCTCAGCTGGGCAGACCCCATGCCCCCAGCTCTGGGGGACCCTGGACCCCCAGCTCTCCTCCAGCAGCTTTGGCAAGGATTCTTGCTCCCGCTTTACAGATGAGCTAACTGAAGCCCAGAGAGGGGAAGTGAGTCTGTTAAAATCACAGAGGACTAGAAATGCAGAGCTGTGTACTGCTCTGTGTGTGGGGTGTGTGTGGGGTGGGCAGTGTGTCTACGTCTCCAGCTCCTCAGCTCCCCAACCTCCATTCCCTGGGCCCTGCTTCTGAGTTACAGGCAGCTGCGCCCCCCCCCCCCATGGCCTTCTCCTGCTCATCTGGTGCTGGACAGAGCTCAGGAGCCCTTGAGAGTCAAGTACTGATCCAGGGCCTGGGCCAGAGTGAGGGGCTCTGCTCCCAGCCCAGACAGTTCGTGTTCTAAGTTCTAAGGTGTCTTCTAGTGCTATTTCTCTATTCTCTGACTTACTATGCTCTGAGACCCCACCCAGCTCTGACACTCCCTGTTCTAAGGCCCTCCCAGCTCTGACACT